>NW_027187460.1:60202136-60229595 GCF_028583685.1 Petaurus breviceps papuanus | reverse complement strand
AGAAAGAAAGAAAGAAAGAAAGAAAGAAAGAAAGAAAGAAAGAAAGATTTTAAAGAGGCAGTCTAAGTAATTTGTATATGAACCTTGACATTATGGGGAGCCACTGTAGTTAGATGTGTTTTCAAAATATTACTTTGTCAGTTGTAGAGATTATAGAATGGAGAGAGGAGAGGACTGAGGCAGGGAGACCAATTAGGAGGCTGCCTCAACAGTCTAGGAGAAAGATAATGAGGGCCTATACAAAGATGGTGGTCATTCGAGTAGAGAGAACGAAAATAATGTAAGAAATGTTGTGGAAGTACCACCAACAAAACTTGGTAACTGATTGGATGTGGAGAGTGAGGGATCAGGAAGAGTTAATAAATGTTATCATCTTTTAGTGTTTGTTGAATTGATCAATAACTAGCACAGTGTATTGTGCATAGTACCTTTAATAAATGTTTACTTAAATGAACTTAATTGAGCACAAAGAAATTCAATTATGCTCAAAGAAGGGTGACTGATTACATGAGACCTAAACAAACACCTCATTTTGTCAGTCAGTCAACCAAACTGGACTTCCTCCACCTTGTAACTTGTAACTCTGTCTTTCACCTACATAATATTTATATGTAGTACTTTATGATGGCCAAATCTCCCTCCCAAAGCATCAGTGTTCTCTTTAAGAAACCAGAATGCAGGCTGAAAAATGTAATTTTCTATGAAGTCCAAGTGTGCAGCGCTAGTGATGGTTTAAATGAGGGAGGAAAGAATTAAATGTTGGTCAAGGGAAAAAAATGGACAACACTAATAGAGAAAACAGTGCTTGGAAAATCCTGAATGAATCCAGTGGGATGATGGCTGGGCAAAAGCTGAAAATTACTTAAAGAACAACTACATACCAACTTTACTGTCCTTGAATTCATTACCCTTCCAAAATGGTGGGCAAAGCTCCCAACAAATGAAAGAATCAAAGCCTTCCCTTTGAAGCTATGACCACACCTCCTCACCCCCTACAGAAAGCACACTCCATGGTAGCTCTTTGGGTCTTATTCATTGAATAAATAGTAGTATTCAGCAACAGTATTGTAATGAAGACCAACTGTGAAAGACTCAGTTACTCTAATCAAGACAGTGATCCAAGACAATTCCAAAGGACCCATGATGAAAAATGCTATTCAACTGCAGAGTAAGAATTGATGACCTCTGAGTACAGATTGAAGCATGTCCTTTTATTTTTTTTTATTTTATTTTTCCTGTGTGTGTGTGTGTTTCTTTCACAACATGGTTAATATGGAAATATGTTTTGCATTGACTTTCACATGTATAATTGATACATTGCTTGCCTTCTCAAGGGTGGGGAAGGGGCAGGAAGGAGAGAGAGAATTTGGAACTCGAATTTTCAAAAAGTGAATGTTAAAAATATAAATATATTTAGGAGATATTTAACAAAATTAATAATATATATACATATTTTTAAAAGAGTCATGTTCAAACTGTTGTGTGGGTTTTATAATGAAGCAAGAGGCTGGAGGGGTTGCTGATGCCAAGACCTGGAAATGAAATTCAAGGGAACAGCAGGGTTCAATCAAATTAAACTGCAGCCCAGGAACCATGGGAAAAGGGGGCTGCATTTAAAATCTGGTTTGGCAGCATCATTTTATTTTCATCTCCCTGGCACTCTAAAAATGACCAGGTGGATAGGCAGATGAGTCAGAGGGCTCAGAAGTATTTTATTTATTAACATTAATGGCTGGGGATTTCCCCTGCTACTTAGTTGAAGGTGGATGTTGCATTCCTCAGTGGAGGCCAAGATCTTCAGCTAAGATCTCTTCCTAACAGACCAGTAATTTAGGACTGTGGTTAGGTAACTTTGTCTTGGCTGCCAAGCTTGGCCAAAAAATGGAAGGAAGTATTTTGTGTGAAAAATAAATGTAGAGGATGCAGAATAGAGAGTGTGTTTGTTATCCAAACAGCAGAATGAGGGTTTCATTTAAGAATATGAGGTTTCAGAGACTTGGACCAAGATGCTGGATAACATCTGATCTACTTTTGAGGTGTTCTAAATTCTTAAGGTACAAAGTCAAATTAAACTTTTCCAAGGAGTCTGAAATTCAAAGGTCTCTAAGGTTAGGGTACAAAGGAGAGAAGGGATTGCAGAAGTAGGGAGGGGTAGAGGGTGGGTGCTGAAGGCATCACAGGGATGCCTTGAAATGCTCATCATGTTGACTGGTGTCAGACCCGCTTCTGCCTCCTGAACTGGTCAGTCTAATACTGTCATGTGGCCTTTGTTACTGAGTTAGCCCACAAAGATGCTCTTACAATGCTCTATTTGCTCACTACAGAGCCCCAGCCGTCTCTCTAGGAAGGGCACAAATGAAAACCTCCCACCCTCCCAACCCCCCTCCAAAGGAATCTCTCTGAAATTGGGTGATGGCAATCCTTGATTCACATTGACTTTCTTCCAAGGCTGTTTCCCACGCTCTCTGATTTTTTTTTTCTTTTTTGGCAAAGGAAGGAAATTAGGTCAGTTCCCCACTTAGAAGAGCTAAAACAGGTGCAAGGAACAGGTGATGCCAATGAGCCTTCTCCAGCTGGCAAACATTGGGTAGATTTCAACACCACTGCTGTTACTTTGCTTCTAAATGTTAGTGGCTTACATTCAATGCCCACCATATGCTGGATACCAGTGGCCTTACTTATTTCAAATATTTGTCTCACTTCCATTTGTCCTTCTCTACCAAAAGATCTGGGGAAGTGCATAAAGCACTGGGCCTGGAGTTAGAAAGACCAGAGTTCCAATCTGACCTCAGAAATTTACTTCCTATGCGACTCTGGCCAAGTCACTTAACATTAACTTCCTAAAAGTGGAAAAGAAAAGGCAAACCACTCCAGTATCTTTGCCATGAAAATACCATGGACACAAAGAGTCAGAGATAGCTAAACAACAACCACAATAAAAAGGTCTTTTTTTCTTCCTCCCCTTCTTGACTCAGTCTGTTCTTCTCTTTTCCCACTATAAGGCAACATATTCAATGAAATTGCTCTAACATAGCAAGAAAGGCATGTATTTAAATATTCATTTAAACACAGGTTGGAAACCCAGCTCTGCTACTCTGACATATTACCTATATGACTTTGGGCAGGTCATACAATGCTTCAGTCTCAGTTTTCACATCTGCAAAATAAGTGAGACATATTAGATGACCTATAAGGTCCCTTCCAGGTAGATTTACTATTTTAAGGAATAGGGACAGGAAGACTGGCAAAGATGGCAGAGTAGGAAGAAAATGGATGGCCTGGGGTCACACAGCTAGTGATATTACCCCAGACAAGTTACTTAACCCTGTCTGCCTCATTTTCCTCATCTATAAAATGATCTGGAGAAGGAAATAGCAAATCACTCCAGTATCCTTTCCAAGAAAACCTCAAATGGTATCATGAAGAATCAGACACAGCTGAGCTGACTGAGTAACAACAAATACCTAATGGGACGGCCCAAGCATAAATCACTAAAATCATCTCTAGAAGACTTTCCCTAATAAGAAACTCACTACCACCCAAGGCAACCTCTTCTGACTTTGGACAGTTCCAACTCTTCGGAAGTGTTTCTTTCCATTAAACTGGAATCTTGAACTCTTCCACTTGTTTTTTCCACTTGAATTACTTCCTACTTCTGCCCTCTAGCTCTAGGTATGAAGCATCCAATCCCTTTTTTCACAAACAACCGTTTAAATGCGTACAAGACAACTGTCATGTTCCCTATGCCATACTTTCCAGTTATCTATTTTCCAGGCTAAAACATCTCCCGTTCCTTCAACTGATTTTTGTATAACATAATTTGCTGTCTCCTCATTTCTTTATTTGCTCTTCCCCTGTACCTACACCAACATGCTTATCAATGGTCTTCCAAAAACACAAAATCCACAATCTGACTCTGTCATCTGACATGTCAGCTTTAAGTCCTAGGTTCATGTCACCTACAAATTTGTTAAGTATGCCATCAATGCCTTCATTCAAATCACCAATACAAACACTGAATCGAATACGGTCAAGAATAGTTTTCCAGGCCCACATGTACAAAAATATTTATAGCAGCTTTTTTCATGGTAGCCAAGAACTGGAAATTGAGGGGATGCCCATCAATTGGGGAATGTCAAAACAAGTTGTGGTATATGAATGTAATGGAATAGTATGATGAACAGGTGGACTTCAGAGAAACCTGGAAAGACTCATATGAACTGATGCTGAGTGAGGGAAGTAGAACCTGGAGAACATTGTATGTAGTAACAGCCACAGTGTTCAAGGACTGATTTTGATAGACTTGGCCCTTCTCAGAAATGCAAGGACCTAAAACAATTCCAAAGAACACATGATGGAAAATGCTAGTCACATCCAGAGGAAAAACTATGGAGTTGGAATGCAGAACAAAGCATACGATTTTCTTTTTTTGTTTTATTTTGTTTTTTTTTTCTTTCTCATCATTTTTCCCATTCGTTATAATTATTCTATGCAACATGACTAATGTGAAAATATGTTTAATAGGAATGCATGTGTAGAGCCCATATCAGATTGCAAATCATCTTAGGGAGGGAGGGCAAGAAAATGTAAAACTTATGGAAATGATTATTGAAAACTAAAAATAATTTAATTTCAAAAAAGTACAGCTTTCCTGGGCAGTCCATAAATAGGTATCTTTCAAGCTTGACATCGTTTCCCAAATCATATCCTTCCAGTCTTTCAGCCACTTACAAATACACTTAACTTTGTTATCTAGCTGACATCTCTCCCTCTTTTACACAAGAATGCAAGAGAGTTTCTTTCTGAAATCTAGGTATATTTCTTGTATGGCATTTCCCTAATTTACCAGTTTTGTAATCATTCCAAAAAGGAAAACTGGGTTAGATTGCTCCTGATAAAACCAGGCTAACATAGTGATCATAATCTTACTTTCTTAGTCCTCACAAACCATTTCATTAATAATGGCTTCTAGAAGTTTTCCAGGAATCAAAAACAAATCTACCTGCACGTTTGAAAGGGCCATTTTTTGAAAGTCAAAATACTGTCTATTCCAGATTTCCAGGTAGTAAAGTACCCTATCACTATAATATTATGCCTCCATGAGAGATTTATCGTTGGTTTCTGGCACTATTTCCTACTTCTGGTCAAGTACTCTCTGGTATACTCTCACTATAATAACACTTTTGTTTCTCCTTCCATTTATCTTTACCCTTACATAAATGCTTACCACGATCTGTTTTATGGATTTCTTCACAAAACCACATCCTCTTTGCTATTTCAATGTCCCTTTTACCTAATCCATTTGTGGTTGTCCTTCCATTGCCATATTCTTTTATTTTTATAATAAATTTATTATTTATTTAACTTTTTTCTTTTAAATTTTTAGTTTCAAATTGCCTTTCAGAGGAATGAGTATTGTATTTTTTGTCAAAAGCTTCTTCTCCATGTGTTGAGATAAGCATATGATTTTTTAAAAGAATTATTTATTTATTCTTAGTTTTCAACATTCACTTTTATAAGATTTTGAGTTTTAAAAAATTTCCCCCTCCCTCCTTTCCCGCCTATGGTAAGCGATCTGATATAGGCATTACATAAACATGTTTCCACATTACTCATATTGTGAAAGAAGAACCAGAACAAAAGGGAAAAACCATGAGAAAGAACCCTCCCCCCCCCAAAAAAAAAAGAGAGAGAAAATAGTCTGCTTCATTCTGTATTCAGCGATCATAGTTCCTTCTCTGGAGGTGGATAGAATTTTTCATCATGAGTCTTTTGGAATTGTCTTAGATCACTACATTGCTGAGAAGAGCTGTCTATCAAATTTGGTCATCACACAATGTTGATGTTATTGTGCAATAACCATTGTCATATTCTAGTCATTTTACATGTGTATAACCTATATCTGATGGCTTACCATTTCAGGGAGGGAGGGAAGAAGGGATAGAATTTGGAACATAAAACTTTAAACAAACAAACAAAAATGTTAATAATTATTTTAACATGTAATTGGGTGAAAATAAAATACATTTGAAAATAAAAAATAAGGGGTAGCTAGGTGGCACAGTGAATAGTACACCAGCCCTGGAGTCAGAAGGACCAGAATTCAAATCCGACCTGAGACACTTGACACTTACTAGCTGAGTGATCTTGGGCCAGTTACTTAACCTCAATTGCCTTGCCTTCCCCACTCCAGGAAAAAAATTTTAAAATTAATTTTAAAAATTAATTTCTATCTCACCAAATTTCAGTGATATTAATGAGGAAGAATTTATATCCTTGTGTTAAACTTTTCTTCTTCATTAACTGAACATGACCTAACTATATTGCTAATATGCCTATACCTCAAAGATATCAAAGAAAAAAGAAAAGGATCTCTATGTGCAAAAATATTTATAGCATCTGTTTTCATAATTGCCAAAAATGAGAAACTGAGGGGCTGTTCTTTTGTTGGGGAATGACTAAACAGATTATGGTAAGTGAATGGAATATTATGGTACCATAAGAAATGAAATGGATAGATTCAGAGAAAACTGGGAAGACATCTATGAACCTAAGAACTAGGACCAATTTCTATAATGGCAACAACACCAGAGAGAAAATCAGCTTTGAAAGATTTTATAACTCTGATTAATACGGTGATAAATCACAACTCCAGGAGACTGAAGATGAAACACACCATTCATTTCTTGCCAGAAAGATAATGAATTTGAGATGCAGATGGAGAACAATATTTCTGAGCATGGTCAGTGCAGGAATTTGATTTACTGAACTATGCTTGTTTATGGTGAGAGTTTTATCTTATTTTATTTTTCTTAAATAGTAGGAGGTGCACAGGGAAAAACAAATCACAAATATATATAAGAACAAATAAATTTATTTTTTTGAAAAAAGTTTCTGGTTCATTTTATTTCCCATACTCTGAGTATTTGCATATAGCAATCTGACGTTTGAGTATTGTCAATGGTTCTGTTCTTGAATAATGTTCCTTGTGAATTACTGATGGACTCTATGGATATTCTATTTCTAATGGTCTTCATGGTATCCAGGCTAGTGGATATATGTGGGCAATTTTCTCTTTTCTCCATTTTCAACATAAATATCCTCAGGATCATAAGATTTAGCTATGGAAAAAACCTTAGAAAATACTAGTACAACCATTTTATTTTAAACATTTGATTTTATTCAACAAGGATTGAAGTGCTTACTCTGAACACTGAGACTAGCTGAGAATACAAGACAAAAATGGCACAGTCCCTGCCCTCAAGTAGTTTACATTCTACTAAATCTTACAGGAAAGGAAACCGAGACCCTGAGGGTAAGGTCATAGAGTGGCAAGAAGTCAAACAGTTCCAGTGATGCCATATTGACTGTTCTTTTCACTATACTATGCTACGGGGTAAAACAGTGAATCTTAAAGAGGTCTTAGAGATCAGGCAATGACTCCACTTCCTCCCTTCTCGCTGAAAACTGTCTCCCAACCTTATCATTCATTTGATTTTTGCAACTTGAAATTGTACTTGTCAAAGTTATTAATAAACTTTTAATTGTCAAATGTTATGGTCTTTTCTCTACCCTGATCCTTCTTGACCTCACTGCAGCATTTGACGCTGTTTATCACCTCTTCTTGGATGCTTTCTACTCCCTTTCTTGCACTCCATAATCAATGACATTGATCTTGTTGCAAGAACACAATAGCCCATCTCACATCTCTGCCCCTTTGCACTAACCGTCTACTATGCAATCCTCTCACCCTCAGGGTCACCTCTTAGTGTATCTGGCTTCCTTCAAGACAGCTCAAATCTTATCTTCTTCAGGAGGACTTTCCTGTTCTCTCCAGTTGTTAATGTATTCTTTCAAATTGCCTCTTTCTACTCTTTAGGTATCTCTTAAATGTACCTAGTTCTTTACATATCTCTGTCATTCAGAGACATACAGGTGATGCAGTGGTTAGAGCATTTGGATCCAACGACCTGAGTTCAAATCTGGCCGCATGAACTTGTTGGCTGAGTGTCCCTGGACAAGTTACTTAACCTCTGTCTGCTTCAGTTTCCTCAACTGTAAAATGAGAACAATAATAGTAAGTACCTCCCAGGCAGGGCTGTTGTGAGGATAAAATTTGAAAAGTGCTTAGCACACAGTGTCTGGCACATAGTAGGAGCCATATAAATGCTTGTTTCCTTCCCTCCCAGTAAAATGACTGAAAGGCAGGGTGTATTTTTGCCCTTCTTTTTCTCTCCAATGTTTTGCCCAGTGGTGCACAGGAAGTACCTAATAAATGCTTGTTGATTAATTGAATAAGGTTTTCCAAAGAAATATTGCAGATATGTGAAGCATGTTTGTTTGAACTTTAAAACATTTTATTTTTTTTAACCATTTTATTGGAAATGTTTGTAAAACTGGGTTCCACATTTCCCTTCTCCTTAGACAGAGCATATAGAATATGCTTACCAAAGAGACCTTTTCTTCATTATTTTGAGTGTCATTATAAATATCAATTATAGTGCCATACTACAACACAGTGATTCCCTCAGGGATTCCTAGTGTGTAGGACTCTTTACTCCTATATTCAATGTTCCCCTAGCCCCTATTGGTTGACATGTTTTTTTGAATTATAGTATCTATATTTAGTATTTTTTTTCTATCACTCTCAGGCTATCATCTGTTGCTTCGTAGCTGTCTGTGGTATGACTGTCTCTGTCGGTCAGGGAATTTCCCCTATCAGTCATCTGAAGATTAATGGCGTATATACCTCAGGAGGTTGGCTAGGCCAATGCCAGCCTTTAGAGGTTCCTAAGCCAAGAACCAGCCCATTAGAACTGGAATTTGGAACCATACTAAGGTCAATTTGTCTTGGCTACCACTCCTGGTCAAAAAAAGAAATGGAATTTTTGTGTCAGAAGATACTTCAGCCCAGGAAAGGGGAAGAGCATTGACTCTAGAGTTGAAGGATATGAACTTGGGTCCCAGTCTGCCACTGATGGTACCTAGGCTTCTGGGCAAGTCACTTTAATCCTTTGGCCTCCATTTGCTCACCTACAAAATAAGGGGATTGTATTAGAGGCCTCTCAGGGTCCTTCCTAATCTAAATCTATGATCACATAGGAAGCGTTTTCTTGCCTGAATAGGAGATTTTTCTAAAAACAATTATGGTACAAAGCCAGATTAAATCCCCTTCTAAGGAGCCTCATACTTGAAGATATCCTCTCACATATTTAACTTGCTGTTTCTAAACTGTGGACATGGAAACCAGATAACTGAGATGCTTAGAATTGTTTTTTAGAAACACTAAATACCCAAACAAATTCATATTTGTTACAAAGGTTTTTTTTTGCTTTTTGCTTTCTTTGAGGGAGGTAGAAGAAGAGAAGATAAATGTTTGTTAATTGAAAAAAATCAAACATAAATAAAATTTAATATGATTTGTATTTAGTATGTATGTGTATGTGAATGTGTGGATATTTGTGTATGTGTATGTGTTCTAAGTGTTTCTGAATGAGGGACTTGGAGACTCTCCTATAAGAAAAATGTAAAGGAGTTAGTTTATGGTCCTTGTCACATCTCTCTTCCATTCTAATGACTCACAACTTCCTTTTAAGTCCCAACTATAATCCCACATTCTACAGGAAGCTTTCACCAACCCCTCTTAATTTCAGTGCCTTCCTTCCCTTTGTTAATTATCTCTTATTTATCCTGCATGTAGCTTGCTTTGTATATATTTGTTTGCATGTTACCCCTCCCCCATTAGATTCTAAGCTCCTTGGGGGCAGGGACTGTCTTTTGAATCTTTTTGTAGCCCCAGCACTTTGCCCAGTGCCTGGCATATAGCAGGCACTTAATATATATTTAGTGATCAGCTGATTGCTTGCTTACAGACTTTTTCAGCTCATTTTCTGGTTCTGTGCTATGTTTGACTTTTAAAGCTCTTTATAGCCTGGATCCAACATACTTTACCAGGCTTATCATACATTATTTCCTTGCACACATACTGTGTTTCAGTCCAGCTGGCCTCTTCTTTTTCTCACATGCAACATTCCATTTTCCATTTCTGTGTCTTTGTACAGCTAAGTAAGTCCCTTGTGTCCAGAAAGCACTACCTCCTCACCTCTGCCTCTTAGAATCCCTAATTTCCTTTCAAGCACAGCCCAACTGGGACCCTCTACATGAAAGATTTCCTGATTTCTCCATTTGCCCCAAATTACCTGTAGTGTATGTGTGTGTTTGCGTGTGTGTATGTATACATGTTATTTCCCCAATACTTTTTTTGAGGAAAAGTACTCTTTCCTTTCTTATCCTTTTATGCTCAGTGCCTAGAATAGTACCTGACACATGGAAGGCACTTAAAAAATGCTTGTTGATGGCCTGATTCTGGATATTTGGGGTTGCTTGGTAAACTGATACAATTAAACAAGACAGGCTGTTTGAAATCACATTTAAATAGGCACAGCCCTCTCAAGGCTTTTCTTTTTGAATCTGCGGGAATTTGAAGATCTTCTCTGTCCCTTGAGAGGCCTGTGTGACCTGCTTTGAGCTCTGACCCAGCCCACAGATGAGTCACCTGGAGCTCAGTGTGGGATGAGTTTAACCAACAGAGCACAAGCAGAGAATAGGAAGGGTGGAGCAGAAAGAGGAGAGTGAGGCAGAGCTGGGAGAGAACTGAGGCAGAGCAGCTAGTGTGAGCTTAGAGGGAGGAGTTTTGCCTAGGGGAGCTTGCTTGTGGGAAGGCCTAATGGAGGGAAGGCTTGGGGATGATGGTGCTGCCTGGATTGGCAATGTGTATAAACATCTTTGTGACCATGGGGGATCTGGCTTTCTAGCATCTCTCTCGAGCTGCTCTGCCTCAGCTCTCTCCCAGCTCTGCCCCACTCTCTCCTCCCATTGTGGACTCCATGTGACTCAAGCTGTTGGCTAGATCAGAGCTCAAAGCAGGTCACATGGACCTATTAAGGGGCAGGGAAGATTTTCAAATTCCCTTAACATTACAGAATTCTAGAAAAGTTTGGTGGCATAGTAGATAGAGCACTGGGTCTAGAGTCAGGAAAACTTGAGTTCAAATTCAATCTTTGATAGTTACTAGCTATGTGACCCTGGGCAAATCACTTAAACTCTGTTTGCCTCAATTTCCTTAACTGTCAAATGGGGATACTAACCTACGTCCCAAGGTTGTTATGTAAGGATCAAATGAGATATTTGTAAATGCTCAGCACTTATTATTATTATTCTTAGATTCAAACAGTTGTGTAGATGCTAGGTATGAACAGAAAAGAAAAATATATGCAATCTTTTTATATTTTTATTTTACATACATCTTATGCATATACATCTTTGTGTGTATATATGCATAGATCTAATATATGTATATATGTATTGTGTATATATCTGTATCTCTATATATATACATATATATTCATTCATTCATTTATATATAGTAGCAGCAATGGACAGGGAGCCAGAAGACCTAGGTTTTGGCCAGGAGCACAGATGGGAAGCATGAAGCCTGGTTAATCAAAGGAAGATCACCGCTAGGAACCGAGACTGTACAAAAATACAATCAATAGTTGAGTTGGGATTGGATAAACAAGGTAGGGGCTGAGCCAAGGTCAGAAACATTAGATAAGATTTCTCCCAGAGAACCAAGCTGTTCCAAAAGAAGCTTGCTGTCAAGTTTTGCCTTTAATAGATTGCTGCCTTCCCAGACAATCCTACACTGGGAAGAAGAATAATTTATATTGATCTTTAAAAGATTCAAGTGCAGGGGCAGATAAGTGGCTCAGTGAATAGAGCACCAGCCCTGGAGTCAGGAGGACCTGAGTTCAAATCCGGCCTCAGACACTTGACACACTAGCCGTGTGACTTTGGGCAAGTCACTTAACCCCAATTGCCCTCCAAAAAAAAAGATTCAACTGGAAAGATTATTTAATACCTCAATGACTGATGCAAAAACATACTTTACAAGTCTCTGGCAATAAATACGTAACAAAGAGAAAACAGTCCATATGAGTGTATATAGATGCTCAGCTTGATACAGTCCTCATGTGGACTTTGGAGCACGAGCAGATATTCTGTTTCCTCCATGGGAAAGGGCTTCTGGTTGGTGGCTAAATAGTATGACTCGAAGATGGGAGCTCCTAAGAGATCAAAGATTCAAATACCCAATCCAAGAGGAACCACATGAATCCTTTTGACTTAACCCTTTAAAGAAGTGATGCAAGGTTCACCTCTTATCTTTTGCCTCCAAATCAACTAAATTGCTCCCTTTTCTGGTCGCCTTGATGATAAGTCTGCAATGTTTCCTTAGCTAACTGATCAGAACATCCTCTGAGGCAACTGTTCCTCAATCACCTTTTCCTTTCCTTTTGCATACATTAGCATACAGAATACATGTTAGGCTGTATACCTTTTGAGTTCAGATTTCAGGATATTTTAATTTTTTATGTTCTAGAATTTAGAAGATTTTTCACCTAGAGAATCTTTTTGTTTTAAACCAGGCACTCTCTTTACCCCTTCACTTCTCCATAAACAAGCACATTCTCCCTCTCTTCCTAAGGTTTCAGTCATTTCTGATTCTTCATGAACTGCATTTGGGGTTTTCTTGCCACAGATACTGGAATAGTTTGCCATTCCCTTCTCCAATTCATTTGACAGATAAGGAAACGGACACAAATAGGGTTAAGCAATGTGACCAGGGTCACACAGTTAGCAAGTACCTAATGCTGGCTTTGAACTCAGGAAGATGAGTCTCCTTGACTCAAGCTCGGCACTCTTTCCAGTGCCCTACTCTTTTTTTTTTTTTAAGCAATCGGGGTCAAGTAACTTGCTCAAGGTTACACGGCCAGTTATTTCTGGGTGTGGTGCTGAGTGTCTGAGCCCGGGATTCGATCTCCAGGTCTTCTCAACACTGGAGCCGGTGCTCTTACTTGCTGTGCTACCTGGCCGCCCCAACCAGTGCCCTACTCTTAAGTAACACCCAGCTTCCCTATGGGGAGGACATTTGTACATTTCTCAGAAGCTGCTCAACACCAGATTCCTCTCTAGTTTTTTAATGTCGTGAAGAGAAGATAAAACTAAACAAGCTACAAACTGGAAGGGGAATATTGAGTCAACAATGTGAGATGGCAACCCAGAAGGCCAATTCTATGTTAGGTTACATCATAGCATTTAGAACTCAGAAGGTCAAAGTCCTACTACACTGTTCCTGGGAGACTAAACTATCATGTTCAATATTATGTTCAGCTCTTGGCATCACATGATGAAGGACAGAGATAAGATGGAAATTGTCTAAAAGGGGATAGTATGGCAGTATAGTATAGCATGGCAAAGGGCCTTGAGTTCATGCCAAAGGAGGATTTGGGGCTATTTAGCCTGGAGAAGAGACTTGGGGGAGAAGAGCAACATAAGGGCTGCTTTAAAGTTGTAGAAAATCTCTGTAGAAGAGAGATTATATTAATTCAGCTCATCCCCAGGGAGAAGAATTAGGTTGTAAAGACAAAAGGTCAGGCTTACCCAAAGCTAGCAATTTGAGCTCTCCAGAAGTAGACTGGGTTGCCTGGGTAGGCAATGGGTTTCCCTCTCTGCCATTGGAGCTGGATGACCATTTGTCAGGAATGTTGTTGAGTATAATATGTCCAAGCATAACTTAGACTAAATGATCACCGAGGACCCTTGCAGTTCTGTAATTCTGTGATCTACTTCCCTGGATTTAGATTTCCCATAACCAGAAAGGAGAAATCTCATAAATATGATATTAAACACAACAAAGTTTTGTAACTAACACAAGCCCAAAATTAATTTAATTAAGCTTTGGCCAGTACCCAGCTTCCTCCCCCTTCTAAATATATATGAATATAAATGGATAGACTTCTACTAGAAAACTAGCCCACTAAGGGGAACATAGTGAACAGGACAATCCATCTACCTTGGAACAAGTCCATGCTACAAAGAACCCAGGGAGACACAACGATTACACAAAAGGATAAGCAGGAAGGGAAACCCCAGCCAGCTCCGGTAGGGGATGTTCCTCAGGTCAGAGGTTTCAGCAAATATAACAAATGTACAGCTCTTAAAGCTGCAAGATGCAGTCTGTGGAAGAGACAGCAGAGGAAGAGACCCTCGATCAGCAGATCACCAGCAGATGATATATTTATGTATGTATCTGTAAATCTGCTGGCTTTTGTTTCCTGGCTGGTAATTGATTTGGGCAGCATGGAAAAGGGGGAAAGACAATCACAACAGCTGCAGTTCATGAGGGAACCTGCTGCAGCTGTGCTTGTGGCTTCCTTTCCTCTCACCCGTACCCTGACAGCTTTGCTGCTGCAGAACCATGGCACAGGGTTGGCTCAGGCTGCTTGCACTTGACATTATTTATGTTACTGACTCCCACTCTGCAGGAACCTATTGACCCAACCTATGAAGACTGAGTGTACACTTAAAGAGTTCACTTTTGTAATTAAATGAAACTTGAAACAAAGTTAATTGGAAACATTTAACAACATGCATAATTGTTATTGTGCTGCACAGTAATTAGGCATACGTGGTAAGCAGTTCCCATAAATGATGGTATCTACTATAACAGCCAAACAAGTTTTAGTTTTGCCTTCTCCCTGTGTTTATTCTCTAGTTTGCATTATTACCATGAGTATTATAATTGATGATATGGCTTAGTTAATTCTCAGGATAATCATGATCAATCCATATATCACCATGACCTTCAGGGTCTTCCCCGCAGCAGGTTTATCATCTCCCAGGCAGGCAGTCTGTGATCTGTTTTGTCATGGACTATTTAATCATCTCAATTGTCATCATTATCTATTATATATATATATATATACACACATAATATATACAATAAGCTTTTTGAAAGAAAAGTTTGTGTCATATGTCTTTGTGTCCCCAAGACCAAGAAAAATGCTGGAGACACAGGTGGGAATACATATACTTTGTATATATGTGTTTGCGTGCGGATGTATGTTACATATAGAACATATACATATATTGTATACACATATGCAACATATACATATTATAATACACACTATAATATACACATGTGTATAACATAAGCATATATAGCATTTATAATCCAAAAACATATAATATACCCATAGTATATATAACATACATTGTAATACACACATACACAATACAATATACATATACATAAATATGTGTGTTTATGCACACACATACACATAAGGTACTTAATCTGTTGTGTTTGAATCAATCAATATGCAGTAGAAGAGAGAGAGAGCTCAGAATATGGCAGCAAAACATATGGGTTTCAAACTCAGTTCTGACACCTATTTTCCATATAGCATAGAGTAAGTCAATCATTTGAGTTATGTGGGCTTCCTGCATGGGATACTGGAGAGTGTGCTAGACTTGGAGAAAGCATGGCCTGAGCCCAAACCCCATCTCAGACATTTACTAGCTTTGTAAGACCTTAGACAGTTTACTTAACCTCCCTCAACCTCAATTTTCTTATCAATAAAATGTGAATAATAATAGCATCTGCGTCTGAGAGTTGTGAAGAGAAAATAAGATATTTGTAAAACCCTTTGCCACCCTTAAAGTGGTGTATAAATGCTAGCTATTATGTTTAACCCAGTAGCAGCCATCATAGGTGTTCACCACCATGCCTAGCAAGAACGGTATTCTTAACAACACTATTGCTACATTGATTGAATACTCGTGACTTCCAATCTACAGGGAAATGCAAGATTCTCAAAATACAGAGATCTAACAGAAGACATCAAAATCACTTGGGAACAGAATGGTTTCCTTATCATTTCTATTATCCTGTATGCTACTAGAGTTATCCCAAAGATGTTTTCAGTGAACCTAGATCAGATGAACATATCTCTCAATACCTTGTGCTGAGTTGTTCATCCTTCCTTCTTGAAGAGGACCAATGGCATCATGTGGGTGATGATTTGCTAGAAAGTAATCTTAGAAGGAAGCACTAGGGAATTAATAAGTACTTTACTAGGGGTAGATAGGGTAGAGAAGACACCAAAGCCTACTATAGAAGAGAGGATTTGAGCTGACTCTTAAAGGAAGCCAAGAGAAGATGGTGAAGAGGTAAAACATTATAGGAAAAAGGGACAAAAGAGCCATACCTTGGTTTTGGTTAAGTAATTACAGCAAAGATTCAAATACTCCCCTAATACGGGTTTCAGAAGTGGATGTAGACGTTCAGATGATAGCAATTAAAGTCCCCATAAGTTTTTTGTTTGTTTATTTGTTTTTCAGAATTTGATAAAATAACTGTGAAATTTCTCTGGAAAAATAATCAGTAAGAATACTAAGAGGTTTTTTTTGGTTTGTTTTCTTAAGAAAATAACAATTGGGAGATTTTTGCTACCAAATTTTAAAATGTAAAATAAGTCAACAGTTTTCAAATGTAGATGGTACTGAGTAAAATATAGAATGAAAGAAAGACTATGGCAGGTTTAAAATACAATGTGTGAAATAGCACAACAGGAAAAGGAATCATTGCTTACTCAAATTACTTGTGTTTAGGACAATGGAACTGTTTTCTATGCTTCACAAAACACAGTCAATAAATTCTAAATAGGCCAATGAGATTATGGGTCATGCATTAAGAGCTGGAAGGGAACTTAAAGGCAACCTTAGGCTAACCCTCCCATTATTTTTACAGATGTGGAATCTGAGACCCAAAGAGAGATGTTTGTAAAATACTTTGAAAACATTAAAAGATCACAAATGCCTATTGTTGTTTTATTAAGCTATCATTAAGTCTTACATTGCATGGTGGCAAGAATCAGTCAAAATTTTACCCTACATCTTTTGATTCCACTGATAGGGGAATAAACATAAAATACATAAACACATACATATACTCATATAATGCACATAGAAGAAAACAAAGTGATGGCTGAATTTTTCTCTAGGTGTTGACAAATCATTTTTCTAATAATACATTCTAGATTTTTTTTTCCCTAAGAATTTATCATTAGGCTGACTTAATCTACAATTTCTAAACTATACTCTTTTTGTTATTGTTGTTAAATTCAGTCTATTTATCTTTAGTCTTCTGGTACCTTTCCCATTCTCATTTCCAAAGTGGCTCTGTTATCTTATTTCAGAGACCATCATGATGAAAAGTATTTGAAAAGTTCAGAATTTTACTCGGGCAGGGGAGGAGGGGGGGGTGGGTGACGGAATTCTTCCAGAATGCAAGGAATGAAAAATAACTCCAAATCTTTTCATTTTAGGTTATTTCATGGAATCCTCATGACAACCAATAAAAACACGGCCAAAATTCTCCAGTGGCAATAGGAATATTCAGTAAGTAATTTCATACCCTGGAATTTACTAATGAACAATGAACTACTGTGTATTCTCCATCCTGGGGTGGAAAAGATCAGCCACTCATAGTCTGAATAACAAACATCAGTCTGAGGACATGACCCTGAAGCCACCAGTCAGTCAGGACTTGCCAAACTGCCTTATCACTGACTCATTCTCCAGTGAAAGCTTAAGGAATTAATAAACGTCAGCAATTTGGAAAAGATGGATTATAATGAATCATAAAATGTTATAAATCATTTTGTTAAATCAGGCATTCATTTATGTGATGATGGACGATCATGTCTCCATATGACAATATAGAGTGCAATGCATGTGTCTTACTATAACCATAACAAGTATTTTCTTGTGTGATATAGCAATAAAAGCTCTGGCAGAGGTCCTGGGTTGAAATCTCACTGATGGCACTTTCTACCCAAGTCACTTCACCTCTGTGAAATGTCCGAGCCCTCATATGTAAAGTGAGGGTATTGGACTGGATGACCTCTGAGGTCCTTTCCAAAAGTTATAGTTATAGAATTCTATGAAACATTATTAGACTCTTCCATGAATGGCAGGGGTAACCTATAACATTTTCATAACTGAATAAAAGGGAAATAAGAGTACAGTTACAATGTAAGACCATGTTAGTAAAGGAAGTCACCAAGCCCAGAAATAGCAGGCTATTCTTATTCTACTATCAGCAAAATAGTTCCAAAAAGCCAGAAATAAGGGCAGATGAGGGAAATTTCCAAACTAGTGGTAGATAAAAGAATGTTTTCCATTCTGATAACAATGATGTTTTAAGTCAATTTGATGCTTCATTTTGAACCACTTTAAAGACTCTTTAAATGGAGCCACTTGGAGAAAACCATTTGAAGGCAGTGAAATACCAGAGTCAAAGGACATTTTAAAAGTACACTTTTACAACTCCCAATGACATGACAATGAATTGGGTGGAAAGGGAGGAATAAATTACACCTCGGCACTCTATCAGATATGCTTTAATAATTGAATAAGGATGGTCATAATTGCATAATGATGTGTAAGGAGTACTGTTCAATACCTAAGTAGGGTTCAAGTATTGAAGGCTCAGCCATTTCCTGGGTGAAGCTGTCAAGTAAGCCATTTCATGCCTTTGAGCCTGATTGGTAAAATGAGGGAGATGGTTCCACTAACAAGACACTCTATATCTCTTGGTTCTGGGCATTTTCTCTCATTGTCCCCCATGCCTAGAATACTTTCCCTTCTCCACTCTGACCGCTGACCTCCCTAGCCTCCTTTAAATCCCACCCAAAATCCCACCTTCTCCAGGAAGCATTCCCCAATCTCTCTTAATTCTAGTGCCTTCCCACTCTTAATTATTTCCTATTTATCCTGCTTAGGATAAATTTTTCCTACTTATTATTCCTCTTTAGGATATTCCTAAATATATTATTTATTTACACAGCTTGCTTTGTATATATGTTTACATGCTATCTATTTCAATAGATTGGAATTCCTATAATGGTAATGGTAATTTGAAGATCTTCCCTTTCCCTTAATAGGCCAAATGTAATCACATAGAGACTGTGGTAGGAGGAGTTTGCTGAATATGGGTGGAACAGGAAGGGGTGAAGCAGGAAATGAATCAGAGCAGTTAGAATGGAGGGAGGAGAGGACACAGGTAAGGAGACAGCTAGGATTATGAGTGTTTGTTTGTGGGAAGGCCTGAGCGGGGGGAAGACTTTGGGATGGTATTGCTTCCTGCAGTGATAAGGCATATTAACTTCTTTGTTGCTATCATGGATTTGATTTTCTGGTGTTAGGATTTGGTTTTTGTGTGTGTGTGTGTGTCTGAATAAATGTTTTTCTTCTGTCTTATATTTGGAGAGTCTGTTATATTTTGCAATTCAGAACTATGCCAGCATATCCATAGTCACCATTGGTGTTGTGAATATTGCCTTGGCAATATAATTCCTTGAGGGAAGGGTCTGTCTTTTGTCTCTTTTTATATCTCCAGCATATGCCTGGCACACAATAGGTGCATAATAAATGTTTATTGACTGCATGATTGATTGACTAGATGGTATCTATCAACCTTCCAGCTTTACTGTCCCATAAGTAGCACATATATTGTATACAAATAAAGAATCTTGGATTACTAGAGAAGTTCCAGTAGATTTAACATTGTTGCATATCCCCATTATCACTTAAAGTATTAACTTTCTTAGCAAAACATTTTAAAAATAGCTTTAAATAAGAAATTAAATAGGGAAACTTTTTAAAGCTTTAAAGAGGAATTCTGTCATTCAGAGCAAATTCATTTGGGATTAGGAAGAGTATCGAAGATTACAATTTGCCCCAGTTGAGTGCACTCTTGAAAAGAGGCAGCCCATCCACCAGACTCTGTTCCTATATCCACAGGCTCTATTCCTCAGGTCATGGCCAATTACACCCAAACTCGAAGAAAAGGCAGAGAGAGATGGAGTAAAAAGG
Organism: Petaurus breviceps papuanus; assembly: GCF_028583685.1. NCBI lineage: Eukaryota > Metazoa > Chordata > Mammalia > Diprotodontia > Petauridae > Petaurus > Petaurus breviceps. The sequence goes on along the minus strand of NW_027187460.1, from coordinate 60,209,813 downwards.
AAGTCAAGTTCTGGGAGAGAGGTATAGACCTTTGTGAGGAAGCATGGTGTTGCACAGAGCCAACAGAAGACCACCATCTTCTGAGGAATGAAGCATGACACTGGAAGGCATCTGGAATGCTCTAAGAAGGAAATAAATTCTATGGATACTGACATCCGGTGTCAAAGCCCTGATTTCTTCAACCTACTGAAGGTTCTAATTAGCACAGAAATAAACTTCTGCCTAGACTGACCAAATGATCACAAAGTCTTAATTGGTAATATCAAAATAAGACTTGGTAACCAAATGAAAATCACTTGTCCACACACAGTTGAGTGTGGCAGATAGAGAACTGCCCTTGGGATCTGAGAGACCTAGGCTCAAGTCTCCTCTTTGATATATAATGACTGTAGGTCCTCAGGCAACTTATTTGACCTCTTAGCATCCCCAGTCAACTCTGTAGGACTAAAAATTTCAGAGAAAGTGCTGGTATTCATTGGTAGAGCCAGTAACCCATCTATGCTGGTAAAATCACAAGACCAAGTCAGAAGAAAAATCAGTATACAAAACCTCCATCACATTATGTTAAGAGGCTATGCAAAGAAAGGCCCCAGTATTAACACCAGAAGAGGAAAATAAGCTGACAACAGAAAAGACTGCCTATAGGAAAAGGGGTGAAAAGAGCTGTCACAAGCTTTTGGACATTTTCCAGGCAAATTGAAACTTGAGGGTACAGTTACACTTCTCTGAACACTCACCTAACTCCTTGAGCACAAAAGACTTTGTTCCATTTACTATTTAGAGTAAGAATAGTCAGAAGGGCATTCAGAACACTGCGTGTGGAAATGAAATCTAAGCATCCCCTAAGTAAAGGCAATAATCACTGACCTAAACATCCCTGGAGAACAACGTAGAGTTAGAGGAAATGAGTGTAAACTACAAAAGGAAAGGATCCGGCTTGACATTAGAAAGAACTTCCTGGCAGTAAGGGGAGGTAAACTCAGTAATGAATTATGGAGGAGAGTGAGAGGCCCTGATGCATGGAGAGTCCCTCCAACCAATAGCTCTAAAAGCCTGACTTAGCCATGTTGACTGACTTCACGTGAGTCTTCAGTCTGGACTGCTACCTAGGCATCCACGGCTCCTTCAGTACCCTCAACAGGCTTTTATTTTCACGGAGCCTATGTCAACAGCATAAACAGAGCTGGATTTGAGAAGCCTGGAGGGCAAACATCACACAATGACAACAGCTGTTAGGCCCGGAGATAATCCAAATCCAGAATTAGGCAAGCCTGAGGTTCAGACAAAGGACAGTATAAAACAGCCACAATACAGAGGACGAATGGCATGGGGCCTAATTGGTCAGCTGCTGTAGGAAACACAGAGGGAATATGAATGGAGGGTCAAGCTGGACAGCACGGATGGGCTGTCTACTGCACACTCATAAATTTCAACAATTCAATCGTTTTGTTGCTAAGTGACTTTTGCAAGGGACAAAATGCTCAAAATGTTCCAACTCTACAACTTGAAAAACTATGCTAAATAAATAACAGTGCAGTAGTCTTACAGTATAAGAAAAAGGCATTACCTAATAGAAGGGTTAGTGACTTTCCTCCCAAAAGTGAGCTCATCACAGTTAGGATCTTAAATGAAACATCAATGATAATAAATGGAACAGAATAAATTGTCATTGAATGGATTGCTACTAAGTTCCTACATTTAAAATTCTGATTAAACCCAAAAAATATTCCTTTTATCAGAGGATTTAAAGGGAAGTCATCTGATTTTAATATAAACTGTTATTTGTGGTCCTTACAAACAGTAAAGAGGGCAGCAAAAATTTAGGGACAAAAAGAAATTTAGGGACCAGGCTGAAAAATAACAAGCCTGTGTGCATTCACTTCTTTAGAGAATATGGCAGACAGGATTGTTCGCAATGTACTTGATTGTAGAATGAGCACTGCAAAGGATCTTTGAGATTCATCCCCAAGGCTCCAAACCCTTCATTTTATAGATGGGAAAACTGAGGCTCAGAGAGTTTCCAAAGGTCACTCAGATAGTAAATGACAGCCGGGTTCCAAACCCAGATCCTCAGACATCAAATCTAGCATTCTTTCCACTGCACCATGCTAACCTGCACCCATTAGGGGATGGGGAACGATAACGTGACAAGTGAGTTCAATGAAAGTGGTCTCTCAGCCTTAAACACAAGATTTTCCACTATAACTCAGACTGTCACCATCAGTTTCTTTAGCCAATGTGATGAGTATTTCTCAGGGACAGGTTAAATCATTCCACACGTAAAAATAAATATCTGAGCTGGGAAAAACAAACAAACAAAATATTTTTCAGGTTCATGTTGTGGGTGTATGGAGCGGACACCCACATTATAGCACCTCTCCAAAGGGACATGTGGACAACAACTCACCCTCTGGGTTGGCTTATTGATACCAAAATGTCTTCACCATTGGCAGGTCTAGGCTTCCAAATAGAGTACCATGTAGTTATACTCAAATTCTCAGGGTGGTAGGAATTACTCTACTGTGAGGGAATATACTCTGCTTACTCCCTATTTTGACTCTAGAGCCCCTACCAATATGTTTCCACTCACACAAGCTCAGCCACTTTAATAATGACACTTTTAGAACTTACCAACATAATCACTTACCTGTAAGGCAATTGGCATCAAATTCTTTTTTTGTCAGGTGAGAAAAATGAACAAGATGAAGTGTCTTCCAGGTGTTTAGTGTGTATAAAGAAAGAACTTATCGGGGCAGCTAGGTGGTGCAGTGAATAGAGTATCAGCCCTGGAGTCAGGAGGACCTGAATTCAAATATGATCTTAGACACCACACACTTACTAGCTGTGTGACCTTGGGTAAGTCACTTAACCTCAATTGCCTTGCCTTCCCCCTCCAAAAAAAAATATTCCAAATGGTTGCCAGCATAGCAAATATATCTTTATCTAGATTAAATTCCACTTTAAGTAAATGGTACGAAACAGCACCTTGGAAACAAAACCAAATAAAGAGAGTGAAGTGAAGAGAGAACCTATGTTTCAAAGAATACAATTCTATGACAGCTTGGTGAAGTGAACAGAGTGCTAGATTTAAAGTCAGAATATAGGGGTTCTGTATTCTGTAAATATCTTTAAGTCCTGTCTCTGACACTACCATATTACTTTGGGCAAGTTACTTAAATCTCTTTGAGCTTCAGTTTTATTACCTGAAAATTAAGTTAAGACTAAGGTCTCTTCTGGATCCAAAATGATGATATTATGACTTCATGTGTCTATCTCAACATTTCTATGTAGAATGTAAGAAAAACTACCTCTGGCATTTTTTGAGAGTTTAAATAGTGGGATTCATGTTTTGAGCTTGCCCTCAGTGAGATACAGGAGACTGGCAAGGAGTGAGTGTAAGGAGAGGCAGATGTATACAAAGCTAGACATTTAAATTCATCTGCTGCTTTCTGTTTTATGGAGAAGTTCGGCATCACATAAAGAGGCTCATAACATGAACTTTGAACCTGGACAAATTGTTGCACTGAAAAAGATATCAGTGTTGGTTGATCTGATTCTGATGTGTAGCTAACATTCAGACACTGAACTCAGAAGACCAGGAGAGGAAGAGAGTCCACAGACCAGAAGAATACAGGCTATCCTGAAAAAAAGCGTTCACATCTCCTAAACAAATGTGAAAGCAGTTCTTATGGAAAATATTGAGCTGGTGACAGGAGTTATAAAGAGAGGCAGCTGGTCTACTTGAGAACTGTGCATACAACAAAGAAGAAAACCATAGGGCGATAACAATGTTTTCTACAGAAACAAAAGCCAGACCACCACTCTACAAAAACAAAAATAACTGACTGAGGGAAAGAAAACAACAATGAAGTTGAACAGAAACTAGCTGCCATATTTAGAGCTTTTGAGTTTCACCTAATTTCAGCATCTAAAAACCATAAAAGAAAGGGTTTCTAATGCCTCATCAAAACTTTATTTGGGTGAGGGGGAAAGGGGAATGTTAGATCAGACTAGGGAATTTTACAGCACTGGAAACTCCCCATTATTTGTGAAGAAATAACTACTTTGTAAATTATACAGCACCACACACACACACACACACACACACACACACACACACACACACACCCTTCTCTTAACTGAGCTGTTTATCTGAAGCTCTTCTCCACCACTGGAGAGTTAGGAGAATCATTCATTCCAGATATTATGCTCTACTTTTCAAGTTGCCAACTGAATTGTTTAGATATGTTCCAGATTTGTATTTAAATTAACCACTGATATCAACAATGTGGATATTTCTTCCAACAACACAGATAACAATCCATTCATTTTTGCCTATTCTAGGAGACCTTAGTGAATGTCTTCCCATAAGACCACTGAAAGGCAAAGAGGATGATTGAAGCAGCCAGCATGGTAGGGATTTTCTTTGCTTTCTCTTGATATGCCCTATTAGAATGTGAGTTCCTTGAGAGGATGGACTTTGGTACTTACTTGAGCCCTAAGCACTTAGCATGGGCTTTGAATATACCAAGAGCTCATTATATGCTTTTTCATTCATGCTTGCATGCATCATAAGCATACATGTGGAGCACATAGGTGGGTCCATCATTTATTCTTTGCTCTGACCACGTCTACCCCCATCTTCTTTTCCACTCATACAGTTCTTTGAAGTCTTCTTTTAATCCAATTCTCCTTCAGGATACTTAGAACAATATGGCGGTTATATCGCTCAGACAGAAGCTGAGAAAATCTCAGAAAATGCTATGTTTATTCTCTGTCCTTCCTCCATGACAGTAGATAATAACCACAAAGGCATTCCCTGTGCCCCCAGATAAACAATGATAGGTTAAGTAATAATTCTGCATAAAATGTTTTATCATCTCATACCATCACCAATCATTCTGATGTATAGACTAGAGATAATACTCTAGAATAGTACAGAATACTGTCCAACATTAGCCTGAGTCGGGTGGGATGTTTACTTTTTTATGTAAATAAGAATTATAGAAAACACTCTCCTTAGGTAGTCTGTTGTGACAACCTTGGTAAACAATAAATACATTATTCCTGAAGGGAAGGCAATTTTTCTTCGTGTTTAATAATAGCTTGTATTTATAGACAGCTTAAGGTTAATAGACTATTTCACAAACACTACATAAGATGTTCATAATCACCCTGTAATGATATTTCAAATTCCCAAAGTGCATCCAGAGTTTTTCCATAATAGCTCTAAGCAGGTCAAGAATCATTGGTCCCATTTTACAGATAAAGAAACAGGCTCAGTGAGATTCAACGATTTGCCCATGGTTACCAAGAAAGTAAATCAGAAGTGGTATTCAAAAACAATCTGACTCTACACCAAGCACATTTTTCATATTCTATGTGGTCTCCTCTTTAGGTTTACAAAAGATCTGAATTCAAGTTCTGGTTTTGATACCCATTAATAATGTGGCCTCAGGCAAGTCCCTCAGCCTCTCTGGGCCTCAGTTTCCTTATCAGATGGGGTTGGGTCAGTTGTCATCCAAGATCCCTTCTGGCTCAAAATGTGTAATCTTATGAATATTTAATATTAGTCCCTAAGACGAGGTAGTGAGATATTGTTGTGGACATGGAACTGGGAAGATCTGAATTAAAATCCAGCCTCAGACATTTAATAGCTGTATGAGCCTGGGCAAGTCTGCCAGCCTCATTTTCATCATCTATAGAATGGGAATAATATTAGGACCTACCTCCCAGGGTTGTTATGAGGACAAAATGAAATAACATTTGTAAAATACTTTGTAAATCTTGAAGTGCTACTATTATTAATTAAGGACAATATCTACATTTTTATCCATTACATTCCCAGACGTTGCATGTATACATAGACATGGCTAAAAAAAATAAATCAAACCAATGTCAATACACCTTTCTGAACTCTCATATATTAAGAAAAACATAAGCCTTTTGGTTAGTTATTACCATTGCTATTTGCAGAATGTTTTATTTCATAGATGAAGAAACTGAAACCAAAGAAGTTTAAGCCACAGAGTGACTGGACAGTAACGACAATGATGATGATGGTGATGGTAAATGCGGATGCTGATGTCCTCAGCCCCCTAGATTCCTGCTTTCCTTCAAGATTTAAGCCAAGGGCCACCTTTGCATAGGGCTTTTTCTGGTCCCTTAACTACCAATGTCTTTCACCTAAGGTTATCTTGCATCTACTATTTGTATAAATAGTAGAAAATCTGTATTGTATAAATCTCTAAATGCACATATTGCCTCATCTATAAAAGGAAACTCCTTAAAGCTAGGTCCTAGGTTGTTTTTGTTTTGTTTTGCTTTGTTTTTTATATCTCCAGTGCCATGAATTGTAGGTAATCAATAATTTCTTGTGATTTACTAAATGATTACTATAAAAATAGTCTGGTCACGTTTCCTCTTTTTGGTGAGATAAATGAACCGGTTCCTATGTCTTAGGATAAGACTAAAAATGTTCTATTCCTATCTCCATAAAAGTAGAAGTTTCATGCTACCATGAACACAATTTCTAAAATATTTTCATAGTTGTTTGAATCTACTTTCTGGTAAAAATGCTCTCTCTCTGTCTTTCTCTCTCTTCTCCTCCCCTACCCCCTCCCCTCTCTCTCTGTAATATTTTCGGTCATTCCACTTTGTCAAAAGAGCTGATGTACCCTGGAATGAAGGGATCAGGGAGCATGATCTGGGACTGATGGATGGCCATTTAAAAATGGAATCATGCTCCATGTTGAGTCAGAAAGGGCTGGTTTTATGGTTGACATTTTGTGTACCAAGTGACAGCCCAAACTGAGTGGTGAGTCAGCCCTGGATTTACTTCTTTCCAAGCATTTCATCAAAGTTCCTGCAGCTCATTTGTCTCCTCCATCCAGCAACAAATGCTAAGCACCTCACAGGGAAAGCCAAAGGGGGCTTCAGAGTTAGGTAAAGGAGAATGATTATTAAGGTGTCAAGAATAAATCAGGTGGCACTTTTCAATATGCTCCCTAAAGGGCTTGTTTTCCCTGATAAGCCCACAGATCAGAAACCTTCTGGCCCCTCCAAGCAGGTTTAACTTTGGACTTTCTCTTTCATTTCCATTGCATCTGACAGAGCATTGTTAAATGTCTTACACTGTGTAACAATAGAACCCAGAAAACATTTCAAATGAACCAGTGGGGGAATAAGTAAATTAGGAAATGGTCTGGGCGAGGAGGGCAAAATTCTAAGTTTGCTTGGCTGCTCTGGGTCTGTTTGAGTTCAACCAGGTTCCAGCCAAGGTGGGCCCCTCTTCTCTCTGTGCAGTAAATACACTTCACTCCAAGAGAAGCAAGTTTATATGGTATGTCATTGCCTTGGTGCAGTAGATGGGTTCTCAGTAGTAAGTGCACAACAAATGTTTGTCGACTGAATGTCCATGCATATATCAGTGATATCCTTGATGGAAACATGTAAAGGGAACAAGTGGACTTTTTCAGATGAAAATCTGCTTAATTTTTCTCTGTCTCTGTCTCTCTCTCTTTGTCTCTGTCTCTGTCTCACACACACATTCTCTCTCTCTGTCTCTCTCTCTGTCTCTCTGTCTCTCTCTGTCTCTCTGTCTGTCTCTCTGTCTGTCTCTCTGTCTCTCTCTGTCTCTCTGTCTCTCTGTCTGTCTCTCTGTCTCTCTCTGTCTCT
>NW_027187460.1:60139603-60201667 GCF_028583685.1 Petaurus breviceps papuanus | reverse complement strand
TGTCTCTCTGTCTCTCTCTCTGTCTCTCTGTCTGTCTCTCTGTCTCTGTCTCTGTCTCTCTCTGTCTCTCTCTGTCTCTGTCTCTCTCTGTCTCTGTCTCTCTCTGTCTCTCTCTCTGTCTCTCTGTCTCTCTGTCTGTCTGTCTGTCTGTCTCTCTCTGTCTCTCTGTCTCTGTCTCTCTCTGTCTCTCTCTGTCTCTCTCTCTGTCTCTCTCTCTCTGTCTCTCTGTCTCTCTCTCTGTCTCTCTGTCTGTCTGTGTCTGTCTGTGTCTGTCTGTCTGTCTGTCTGTCTGTCTGTCTGTCTGTCTGTCTGTCTCTCTCTCTCTCTCTCTCTCTCTCTCTCTCTCTCTCTCTCTCTCTCTCTCTGTCTCTCTCTCTCTCTCTCTCTCTCTCTCTCTCTCTCTCTCTCTCTCTCTCTCTCTCTCTCTCTCTCTCTCTCTCATCAGTATCAATGAAAATATGACCCAAGAAGACACATGGTCATCAAAGAGCATCACCAAGGTCATGGAGGTTGTTCTATTATAGGAAGAAGTTTGGGAGGGATAAACATCAAGGTCTATAACAAGTCAGGAAAACAAAGCAAACCCTTTAGTGTGATGGTTGCTTTGTTTGTGCTTGGTTATTATTCAGTCATTTCAGTAATTTATGACTTTTCATGATCCCATTTGGGGTTTTCTTGGCAAAGATACTGGAATGGTTTGCCATTTCCTTCTCCAGTCCATTTTACAGATGAGGAAACTGAAGTAAATAGGGTTATATGACTTGTCTAGAGTCATGCAGCTAATAATTGTCTAAAGCTAGATTTGAACTTAGGAAGATGAATCTCCCTGCTACCCCTTGTACTTGGTAGAATCAGTGAAAATCCATTGATCAGTTGATAGACAAATAGAGCATTTAATAATAATAGCTAATCTTTATATTGTATTCCTAAATGCTAGGAATAAAAAATATAAGCTAACAAGACAATCCCTGCCCTAAAATATCTTATATTTTAATGGGAGAAGACAGAACATAGAAGGGAGTGGAGAAGACTGGAAAGGCAGGAGGAGAAGATGATGGAGATGGTCAGGAGGTATAGTAGAGGCCTGGTTCCAGGCAGGATAAGGAGGAAGTTCATCTATCAGAGCTCAAGGTCGTATGAGCAAAGGTCAGATGGGGAGAATTTAAAGATGATGGTTCCAGTGGAGAAGGCACGGTGTGGAAATGGCCAAGAAGGTGACCTTGCCTTCTTTACCTTTTATCTTGGGAAAAGTTGAGCCTTCTTTTCCATAGGCATCTTATCTCAAGAAATACAGGAAGGGACAGGATAGGACCTGGATGGAGTGACTCAGTTGAATTGAACAGATACCAACTAAAGGGAAACAAACCAGAAGGATAGCACAGGAATAATAAAACTAGCAGGAACTGGACCAAGACAGTCAAAGGATGAGCTGACCCACTGATATGTGAGCATCAAAAGGTTGTTGCCAGGGCAACCAAATGAGCTTCCCTCAAGTCTTGGATGAAGCAAGCATAAAATTATAACAATGTTTGCTACTGATATTATAATAAGGGTAAGGGTATTGGGGGCATCTAGAACTCATGCTTAAGAGATATTGGGAGTGGGGGGGAAGACTTGAAAGGAGAAATGACGCCTTCCAAAGAGAGATGTGTTTTTGCTGAATATAAATTCCTGTCTTCCTAGGGAAAACTGGAATTAAAGGTACATTTATGTGTTTATTTTTTAATAAATAAATGTCATGTCATTGTTGCTTTTTTAAACATCACTATCAGTTCAGTGACCTACCCCTTGATAAAAACCTCTCCTGAAACTAAGAAGGGTGGTGAAGCAAAGACAACCAATGCATCATCGACTTCTGACAATGTATACTGTATTCTGCACCCACAGTCCATCCCATTTCTGCTAAATGGAGGTACCAATTTACAATATCTAAGAAAAACACTTCACAAACATTTAAGAGCTACATGAAAGTACGTTATTATTATTCATAGCTATGTTTCCTTATTAGGATCCCGACGTTACTATTGGTCATTGCACTGATCAGAATCTTAGAGCTGTTTTCGTTTGCATCAATGAGATCACCAGGCGTGTTGTTCCCCTCATTCTGCTTAGTTTTCTCTGCAGAAGTTCACTCCAGTCTTCCAAAGTGTCTTTGAATCTTCTAGGTGGTACAGAGAACGGAGTGCTGGGCCTGGATTCAAGAAGACCCAAGTTCAATTCCAGTCTCTCAGACACCAGCTACGTGACCTGAGCAAGCCACTTACCTCCTCTTAGCTCGGTTTTTCCACCTTTTTTCTGTCAGAGACCTCTTTGATAATCTAGTAAAGATCTGTGCACCCCTTCTCAGAAGAATGCTTTTAAATGCATAAAATAAAATATATAGGATTACAAAAGAAAACAGTTGTAATGGGATAGAGTCATCAAAATAGCCATTTTTAATAGTCCATGGGTGCTAGGTTAAGAACCCCTGAATCTAAAGCAAGGATTTATTGGAGAAACTATGGGTGCTTAGTCTGAAGAAGAGTAAGGAGTACAGACGTGATAACTGGCTACAAATATCTGATGTTTATCATGTGAGAGAGGAGTTCTATTGGTTGTAGTTGGCCCCAGAGGCCAGAACTGGGGGAAAAGGGTGAAAAGCACAGGGAGTCAGATTTTGCTCAATTAAAAAGAAATATTGCTCAGAAACAGAATGGGTAGTGAGTTTCGCATGACTGGAGCTATTCAACAGAAACTACATCGTTACTCATGGAAATATTGTAGATGGGTAGGGTTTGAACAAGATGACCATGTTAACTCTAAGATTTTAAGATTCCATTAAAATTTTATTTTAAGTAAATAAACAATAGTATTTATACCAAGGGTTCTTCACTTTTTTTGAGTGTCATGGACCCTCTTTGGCCATCTGGTAAAGCCTATGTATTTTCTTCTCAGAGTAGTGTTTTTAATTGCATAAAATAAAATACATAAAATTACAAAGGAAACACAGTAATAACAAAATAATATCAACAATAATAGCTAGAATTTATATAACACCTATTACGTGCCAGTCACTGTTCTAAGTACTTTACAAATATTTCATCGGATCCCCACAACAATTCTGTGAGGCAGGTGCTGTTATAATTCCCATTTTACAGTTGAGTAAACTGAGGTAAGCAGAGGGTAAGTGACTTTCCCAGGGTCACATGGCCAGTAAATGACTGAGGTGGGATTGGAACTCAGATCTTCCTGACTCCAGGCCCAACCCTTTGTCCAGTGGGCCCCTCAAACATAATCAAATATTTTTTAAAACAAGTTCCTAGACCTCAAGTTAAAAACCTCTAATTTATATTATTAATTCATTTAGCAAATCATTTTTAAATATAGTTAAGGATGTAAACTTCATCCCCAATCTAATTGTCACAAATTGAGAATGACAAGTCTGAATTAATGAGGTTTTACAATATCAGAATCAATTATATAAGCAAAGATAATTGATTCCAGGAGGTATTCTGCTACTCCACTGCCCTTGAACAGCTGCCACAAGACAGCTCTAGCATGCAAGGCACTGGGACTCAATAAGTAGAACCCATTATTTTCTTGAATTGTTTTTATATTTTTTCCAATTTTTCCTCATCCTAAGAACTTATGAGTTCAATTATTAAAAATAAAAAATATGGAAAGACTTGCATGAAATACTAGAGTGAAATGAGCAGAACCAAGAGAACATTTTAGCAATATTGCTTCATAAGTATGTATAGAATAATTTTACATATATACATATATATATATATACACACACCTATTTGGGTCTAATGGTAGCCATCTCTAGGGCAGGAGCAGGGGGAAAGAAATTCACATGATAATTTTGTTGTATATTTGAAAAGAATAGCAAGTTGTACATAGCAGATTTGTAGCTTCATGCACAATCATCTTTGTTTCATTGCATTATGTTATTGAAATGCTTGTTTTATTCCATAAAGTAAAAATTTAAATTAAAAAAAATGTTTAAAGTAAGTAGAACCCAAGACCAGGAATGGAGAATGGAGAACATCTTTCTGCCTATGACCCAAGGATATTCTAAGGCTGAGGTTCTGGCTTATCCTCTCATTCCAGTGTGGCTTTAAGCCCACTACATTCATGATGATCACAGGGTCATGAATTGAGTGCCAGGAGAGAACTGGGAGGTAGCCTCATGCCATATAACCTCTAGAGAGCTCCTTTGTGGGTAGTTTTCGGCATGTCATCTCCCATGTTAGATTGTAAGTTCCTCAAGGGCAGGAATTGTCTTGTGACTTTCTTTGCACCCTCAGTGTTTAGCACAGTGCCTGGGACATATTAGGCTTTTGATAAATGTTTGTTGCATGACTGATGATATCATTTTTCAGAGAAAAAAACTAAAACCACAGAGGTTAAGTGGTTTGCCTAAGGTCCCCCAAGTAATAAGTGCCAAAGATGAGCACTCAGTCTGATGCCTGCTTTCCCAAAGGGGTCAGTGGACCAATGAAGCAAACAGATTCTCCCCAAAATGGGAGACTCTAGGTACCCCACATTACTGCAATTACACTTCACTTTGTGACTTATTCCTACCTGGCTTAGAACTTTCCTTTCTCATTGCCTGTAATCACTGAGCAACAGCAGGGTTTTATATTTTAAAAAATAGTTTCAACATACCAAACAATGCTGTACTTGCTTCCCTACCTTAAAAATTCTGCTCAAGAGTTGTCTCAGTGTAGGCAGCAGTGTCAATTTTTTCATCTAGCTAAATAGCCCACCTGCTCCCTACCGCCTCTTCAGAGCAGCTGCTTTGCCTTCCCTACTGTGCTAACAAGCTTAATTATTAGGATGGGGGCAGATTATACAGTTTATAGATTATCTAAAGTCTTTGTTTCTATTCTACCTGCCTTCCTCTTTACTACATCAGCACTGCTAGGCCCCTCTCCTTCAGGGAGTGGAATTGAGGGAAGAAAACATGTTGGGGGTTAGAAGGGGGTGGGGGGAAAGCAACCAGTCTGACTTCTTAGAAATTCTGGTAAAAGGTTGGATAATAAAGAAAGATGAAATGGCCAGGGTGATATAGGGCATTCATCTCATCCAGTTGCTCTAAAGGTCTGACTAACCCTTGTCTTCCATCACCACAGACAACTGGAGGCTGAGCTTTGCTAGTTTAATAGTAAATAGAATGTATGGATGACTTACACTTGGCTCAGTCTTCATAATTTATTCATTAGCACCACTAAGCACTTCAAACATTTGTGTCATAAATAGGCTTCTTTCTTACAGGAGACCACATGAAAAGCTACCAAACCTACAAACTGCCTTTTCTTTGCCAAGATCTGACCTAAATTTGCTGACTACATGATCATTCTAATTGTTATTGTTCTATAGACTCTTCATGATCCCATTTAGGGTTTTTTTTGGGGGGGTACACAAAGATAATGAAGTGGTTTGCCATTTCCTTCTCTAGCTCATTTTACAATTAAAGAACTGAGGCAAACAGGTTAAGTAACTTACTCAGGGTCACACAACTGCTAAGTGTCTGAGGCTAGATTTGAACTCAAAGATGAGCCTTCCTAACTTCAAGTCCATCACCACCTAGCTGTCCAACCTGTCCTCATTTGGCTATCTTAAATATATATATATATATATATATATATATATATATATATATATATATAAAATATATCCTAAAGCCTGCTACAGTTTTTCTCTGGTCATGGTTCATCATCACTTTTATCAAGTGTTTTTCCTGGCTGAAGACACAAGGCAAACCCAGGCTTCTCTGGGATGGAGGAGTTTCAATCTTCTTCCATGAATAAATACTTCCCCTTTTTTTACCCCAGACAGGACTCACTTCCCAAACTCTCCCACCTATTCAGTTCAGTAGCTGCAGAGCTCACCTGGTTATTGACAGCAGCTCTTAATCAGCACTAAAAAAGACAAAGAAGGTGATAGCATAGCTTAAGACACAAGAGACATTAGCTGAGGAGGTTAAATTAAGTCAAAGGTGGATAGTTCAGGTGTGTGTTGAAGAAAGACTTGAGAGGGGATGGAATTAAAAGATTTCCTGGGGGTAACTTTCCAAGAGCATCAAGGGAAAAATGATATAAGAGGAGAAGAACAATCAAGTAAAAATACATCTTACTGAAAGGGATGGGACCAACCCCCATGCTACATAAGTGTACCTGACAGGACCGGCTGTCAGCATTCACCAAAGAGCACCTTTGATCATCCACTTTTTAAAAAATAACATCTTTCTTTTCCAATTTTCTTTTCTGTCTTCTTCCCTTCCTTAAGCCCATCTAATCTGGGGGACTGGGACTGCTGTAAATCTGGTGACTCTCTGGCGAAGTGTAAATTTATCTTACAAAATTGGCAGAAAGGGAGGCAGCACTATTCAGTAGAAAGAGAAGCAGCTCTAGTGTCAGAGGTGGTTGTTGTTGGGTCACTTTCAGTCACATCTGAATCTTTGTGATGCCATTTGGAGTTTTCTTGGAAAAGATACGGAGAGATTTGCCATTTCCTTCTTTATTTCATTTTACAGATTGAGGAAACTGAGGCAAACAGGGTTGAGTGACTTGTTCAGGGTCAAACAACTAATAAGTGTCTGAGGCCAGACTTGAACTCAGGAAGATGAGTCCAGGCCCAGCACTCTTTATTCACTGCACCATCTCTGATACTTCCTGCCTTTGTGACCTTGGGCAAATTATTTAACTTTCCTTGACTTCAGTTTCCTCATCTCTAAAATGATGGGCTAGAACCAGATGCCGTCTCTGGTCACTCTTGCTCTAAATCTATGATTCAGTGATCTCTCTTGTAGCATACTCTGGTGCCCAATCTCTCACTAAACAAATGTGAGTTGTCAAGATCAAGATTCAATAGATATCTATCCATCTCTTATTGGCCATGAAGCCAACATGATGCAGTACTTTTCCCACCTTGCTCTTTCTTCTTTCAGCAAGACTGAACACCATCCAAGTAGGGGTACCGTGACAAAGCCACTGCTAATGACTAACGAACACTAGGCCCTTGGCTCTTTAGTTTTCAACATTATCAGTATCAATGTCCTCATTATGACAGGCACATTCTATTTCTAAATTCTACTTAAAAGAACGAGTTCTAGAAAAAGAGATTGGAGCGGGAAGACCCAGGATCGGTTCCAGCCTCAGATACTTAGCACCCACACAAAATAACTGGCTGTGTAATCTTGGGCAAGTTACCTAACCCCAATTGTTTAAAAAAGAGAGAGAGAGAGAGAGAGAGAGAGAGAGAGAGAGAGAGAGAGAGAGAGAGAGAGAGAGAGAGAGAGAGAGAGAGAAAGACACGTCTGAACTACAGTCACGTTTCGAAGAGAGAGAGAGAGAGAGAGAGAGAGAGAGAGAGAGAGATTGGAATGAGCCACATCACCAGACTGAGGATGAAACTTTCTGTTGTGGGTAAGGCTAGACCTCAGTTCAAACCTGACCTGTCCCTTAAAATGGGGCCAGTGTCAGTTAAATCAAGAATAGAATTTGGAATACAGAAGCACCCAGTCTTCAAGAGTAGCTGTGAAGCAGACAATAGATATTCCAATTAGACAAATGGTACTTTACTGTAACCCAACAAAAGTGAAAATAGTAGAAAGTTTTCTTCTTTTCTTCAATGGACAAAGGATCATCTAGAGACAACTCCCCCTTCCTCCTGCTCTCCCCATCTCTGCCTCCTTCTCCCAATGGCTCCAACAGAGGCTAGGGAAACTGACACTCTGCATCAAGAGAAGTAATCTAATTCCATCCAACCTGCAAGAATGAATGCTTACATATCCTTCTTTATGACTACTGTAATCTTCATTTTAAAAATTCATTTTTAATGAATTTTTAATGGATTTTAAAAATTAATTTTTAATGCAAGTTCTTTCTGAACTAAAATTTCTCCTCTCCTCTCTATTTAAGTCAGAGGTATCAAACTCATAGCTTGCTGTTGGGATAAAGCCTGAAGTCTGTCCAACCAGATTAAAATGTAATTGGGGGGGGGGGCGCCAGGTGGCGCAGTGAGTAAGACTGTCGGCCCCAGTATTGGGAGACCCAACATCAGTTCCGGCCTCAGATTCTCAGCACCCACACAAAAGTAACTGGCTGTGTAACCTTGAACAAGTTACTTAACCCCAATTGCTTTAAAAAAATGTAATTGGGAAATGTTTTTTTTTTTTAATAAAAATACAACATAGTGTTAATTTGTGGTTTTCTAAGTCAACCTGTGGCCTATAAGGATGGGATTCTATCTGAGTTTGACACCCTACTCTAAGTCACATCTGTTTTACTGAGATTCATTCTGCCTAGCACTCAATTTGCCACTTGCAAAAAGATCCCAAAAGTTCCTAGTTGGAGAAAGGAATAAAATGTGCAGGTGCCAAAATTAGTACAGAAAGGAATCCAGGATTTGGACTCAGAGAACATGAGTTTAAAGCTTGACTCTGCCACTAAAAGATTTATTAGACAGTAAATCAATCAACAAGCACTTATTTTGTACCTATGGTGTTCTAGAAACTACATTAAGTGGCAAACTACTTCACCTCTCTAGGCCTCAGTTTTCTCACCAGTAAAATTAAAGGACTGAATTAGATGGCCTTCAAGGTCCATTCCAGGCCTAAGTCTGTGAATTCTTAGTTGAATATAAAGAGCTGCTATCTTTCCTTACTTTGGATTTGTGTGATTCTGATTTTCTCCCCAAGTAAACTAATGTATAGCCCTCTCTACCAAACTTTAGGCTGCTTAGTCTGCTCACTTCCCTGAGTCATTTAAGTCTTATTTTAGTCTTTTAAAATTCAAATCCTCTTCTCTATGATATGAATCACTTGGATGATGGGAGAGAAAGCATCTTCATTATATTAGCTCCCTTACTAATATAATGAGGATGCTTTCTCTTCCATCATCTAAGTCATTGATGAAAAAATTAAATAATCCTGGTTCCTTCTATGTAGTACCACTCCCTATCAATCCATCAACAAGGCTTTATTCATGGCCTACTGTGTGCTAGGTATCATGGGGATGAAAAGAAGTATGAACTTCTTGGCCCACCTGGTCCAGGCTATGAGCACAGGTAGAGTAGAGGGGAGGAGAGCCTAGGCATCAGCCAGAGTAGCACTTAGTCTCAAAGGACTCCTACTGAGAGGTGTTGGTCAGATAAGTAAACCCTAAGAGGAAGAGATTTAAGAGCTTGTAGCTAGACAGCATAATGGATAGAGTTATGAGGCCTGGAATCAGGAAGACCTGAGTTCAGATCTTGCCTCCAGACACTTACTATCTGTGTTACCCTAGATAAGAGTCAGACACATCTGAAATAACTCAAAAGTAACAACAAAAATAAAACGCGGTGTTTCAATACAAATGATGGGACTGCTGATGATTAAGAACTGCAGATGTTAATGCTGTAACCTCCCTGGAAAGAGGCTCTGTCTTGAAAGGCCAACTCTGAACTAGTAGTTTTCTGAAATGCTGTTTAAAACAAAACAAAACAAAAATATACAACAGGTTATTCCCATGCAGAGCAACTAAGGGAACAAGAATTTGGGAAGGAAAGAAAAATGGGTACATCAAAACACAGGACTAACAGAAACCAGTTTCTATAACACTTTATCTAAACACAGCTGGTGGAGATTCATCTCACTCAGAAATGGGAATTTTGGAATTCCTATAATGGATGACCTCAGATGACCCAAAGCCTGGTTTGAAAGGTCATCAAAAGACCCTGACCATACAAAAACACAGTGGAAGCCAATTGGAAGATCAGCAATTCTCCTAGGCTGGGAGAATAGTGTAATACAAGGTCAAGGTCTCCCACTACATCTGGGGCCATATCCAGTCTTTTTTTTTTTTTTTTGGAGGGCAGCTGGGGTTAAGTAACTTGCTCAAGGTTACATGGCTAGTTTATTTTTTTTTTTTGTGTTATGTCTGAGGCCAGAACCGAACTCAGGTTCTCCCGACTCCAGGGCTGGCACTTTACTCACTGCACCACCTAGCCACCCTCATATTCAGTCTTCTTTATGTATATATGGCCACTGGACCCAGATGGCTCCAGAGGAGAAAGTGAGACTGGTGACTTTGCACAGCCCTCCCTCACTTAAATCCAATTCACTTGCAAGTCATGACATCACCTTCCTGATGCCATAGTCTTCCTTGAGAATGAAGGACAAATAACAAAAACATGTCCTCTTCCATAGAAGGTTCACTCACAGAGTCTTTGTAACTCTTTGAATAAATCAGGGAGAGACAGACACATGGATATTAATCTACCTTCAAGAACTAGAAAGACTTCCATGGGCATTTTGAATGAATGAAAATAAAACTGAAGGAATGCAAGGTGCCAATGATGGGTAAATGGTTCCATAAGTTAAACTCTATAGATAATCTAATTAACTTAATACTTAAGGAAGCAGACTATTTAGAAATGTAGCAGATTCTTCAACAGTCAAAACTTTTCAGGAACAGAGATTTAAGCCTGCGTAACCCTTTGGCCTACTTTAAGTAAACTGGTGTCATGCCTGTGTAAAAGGATATAGTCTCATCATATCTATATTCATTTGGAGATTAATAGAATGGAAGAACTTCAGAAGAATTTAGAAATAACCTAGACCAGGGTGGTTAGGTGGTGCAGTGAATAGAACACTGGCCCTGAAGTCAGGAGAATCTGAGTTCAAATCTGGCCCAGATACTTAACATTTACTAGCCATGTGACCTTGGGAAAGTCACTTAACCCCAACTGCCCTCTCTTCCCCCCTCAAAGAAAAAAAGATAAATAAATAAATAAATAGAAATAACCTAGACCAACCCCTTCATTTTAAAGAGGAAGACACTGACACAGAGACTTGTCTATATGTGTGTATGTGTATATGCATACACTTAAATACGTATATGTGTGTGTACACACATGCCTTTGTGTAGATATGAAAAGCAGGATGGCTTGGTGGCTAGAGAATTCTTGGAGTCTGTGGAACCTGAGTTCAAATCCTGATTCTGACACAAACTGAGCATGTGACCTTGGGCAAGTCACTTGGCTTCTCATTGCTCTAGGCCACTCTCTGGGCTAAATTGCAGAGAAGATGCCTACCTGCATTGGCAGAAGAAGATTCCTTACCTGGTAGTTTCCTATATTAGTAAAATCACAGGCCCAGGTCTATTCTGAATATATTCGTATACATACACACACATAAATACACAACATTCTATGTGCTTATATATGCATGTACATACTTACATACACACACACACAAACTCTGGTAATTATCATATAGTTGAATATAAGTTCCTTGAGAATATAAATTCTCCATTTGTATTAATTGCCTTAAGAGGGTAGTACAATGCTTCACATGGGGTTCCTACATTATAAAGAATATTTGTTGAATCAATTAATTAGGCAGCTGAAAAGTTCCAAAGGAACTATAAATAAATTGTACATTTCTCTACATATATGTATACATCATACAGTGTTCTTTTGGGAGAGGTGTGGAGTCTATACCTGTGATTTCATGAGTATGGTAAACTTCCAGTATGGAAACTCCCTCCACTGAGGCAATATGACAACTTAGCTATAATTTCTTTTCTTTTTTTTTTTTTAAGCAATTGGGGTTAAGTAACTTGCTCAAGGTTACATGGCCAGTTATTTCTGGGTGTGGTGCTGAGTATCTGAGCCCAGATTTGATCCCCAGGTCATCCCAACACTAGGGCCAGTGCTCTTACTCGCTGAGTCACCTGGCTGCCCCTAAGCAATTGGGGTTAAGTAACTTGCTCAAGGTTACACGGCCAGGTGTTTCTGGGTGGGTGCTAAGTGTCTGAGCCCGGATTCGATCCCCAGGTCAACTCGACACTAGAGCTGGTGCTCTTACTCGCTGTGCTACCTGGCTGCCCCTTAGCTATAATTTCTAATATTAGGGAGTATCTTGGAACAAGTGAGAAGCTAAGTAACCTGCTTGTGATCACCCAGCTAATATGTTTAGAGGCAGGATTTGAACCCAAGTTTCTCTGAGTCCAGGACTGGCCCTCTCACACTTCTATGATCAGGCTAAGACTCTCAGAATATATTTGGCAAAAAAAAAAAATTCATGAATAAAAATGGAAAAAAAAAGTTCAGCATAATAAGTAAACGTTAGCCTGAGAATCCAAATAAACATGACAAAGTCAGCTATCGGAATAAGACTAAGTAAATAAATGAGTGAGACCTTGTTAGAACAGAAAAGATTTCTTATCATATCTTGGTGCCAGATATAAATACTTAGGTCGGCTTATAGCAATTTTTGTAACTCATTTTGATTACAGTATTTATTGAGAGGGTTCAGGTTCTGTGAGTTTTCTGCATTTCTAATTAAACAAATAGAAACAGAAAATGGCAAACAATGCAATCAAATATAGACATTCTATTTAGATACAGGCATGTCAGCTAACAAGCCTGTCAGAAATGAGAAAATAACTATTAAGCAGATGGGTGATGAAAAGAAAAATTAATACTTTTGAGATCATAAAGCCCTAATCTGAAGCCAAACAGAGATGAAGGTAAATGAGATGCTGCTTTCCATAGGCAAAGAGCAAAATGCCCAGGAAATAAATAGCAAATGTACCAATATCCTAATCACAACAGCTTGTGGTTATGTAGCACCTTGTGACGAAGCATAGAATTACTGTGGCAGTTATTATTATTAGAGTATATTCACATGGAAGACTTCATGCAAGGGTAATCTAGACTATCATCAATACATTTTTTTCAGTGTTAATAATACATGGTTACTATATACTTCATGTACATTATGTTATTTGATCCTGTTAAGGAATGTTAAGGGGGTCTCCTGAACTTGTCTTTTTGAGTTTCCATATTTTCCAGAAACACTGGACCCAAAACACAAAGGAGGCCCTGAATGTATCAAGGATGAAGCCACTCCCCTCCATCCCAAGTGCCATAATGTGTTGTTTGTATCCCAAACTGGGCTCCCTGTATGTCCTTGAGAGGCAACAGGTGCCAGATAGCCTGAACTAGGCTTGTGTAGCTGGGACCCATGTAGATAGCAGACCATCATAACTACATGGTCTAACAGTTCCCAAGGGAAAAGAACACAGCTTTTGGCTATCGCCTTGCTCCTCCCCTTCAGGAGGGGTTTTGTCCTCTTCTCACCTTTACTGCACCTCTCCCCTCTCCCATGCCATGCCCCTTTAAGTGGAGATTCCTGGTATCTTCTCATTCCTTTGTCCTGCTGTTATAAAAATGCAAACTTCTGCATGGATTGTTAACACTATGAATTCCACATGTATGTTCATTTCTCTTGTAATAAACCTAGTTTTCACATAAGTTTTATGAAGCTGTGATTGCCTGTTGACAATCCTTACAACAGTTGTGCAAGGTGAGTAATGCAAATGTTAGCCTCATTCTACAGAAGAAGAAACTGAGTTTGAGTGTGCCCAAGTTTATACAATTATTAACTGTCAGAGTTATGATTTGAACCTAGGTCTTCTGACTCCATTAATAAGCTGGAGAGTGCCCCAGAAAGGACAACCAGGGTGGTGAAGAGCCCTGGGTCCATATCACATGAGGAGTAGTTCAACTTCAACACCATAATATGGGTGAGGGCTTAGTTAGACTTCTGTTTGGTACCAGAAGACAAAAATAGAAGTAATGCGCACAAGCCTAAAAGAGGCAAATTTTGATTCTGTGTCAGGAAAAAACCAAACTTCCTAACAGTTAGAACCACACCAAAGAATAATGTAGTGCACTGAGATACAGTGGGCTATTCTTTCTTAAAGGTACCTGCCAGCAGAGACTGCATACACTTGTCAGGTATACTCTAGTGGGGACTCCTTACATGGATGGCCACCACACTCTCTTTCAACTTCCAAACCTCAGGATTCCACTGGCAGTACCTCTTTCCATTGACTTGGCTTGAAAGCATTAAAAATAAATTTGGAATCGTGATGCCAAATGAAATACAAAAAAGCACATCCTCTATTCCTAGGGCTCTGTTATCTCGGCAATTGCGGGATGAATCAGGATGTATCTGGCACACAGATTTATCCACCTGAAGGATATTTGTTTTTCAAGCAAAAATAACTTGATTCTCCTAAGTTACAAAACAGAAACCAAGTGACCTGAGGTCTGGAGGAATCAGGCTAGACCCTTAACAAGGAAGAACATTATTTTTTCCTTTTTAGAGGGGAGAGGGCAGGGCAATTGGGGTTAAGTGACTTGCCCAAGGACACAGAAGGAAGAACATTTTTATGAAAATTTTGTTTGTTTAAATATGCCCAGAGGAGTCCTACCTATCACACAAAGACTGTTACATCTGTATCTCCATGTTGAATTTTGGTTTGCTAAGTTTTTATACCAGAATCTAGTCATTAAATTTTTTTTTCCTAGCCAAACAAATTCACAGTGGGGTTCTTCTGTGCTAAGGGACTGCTGGTCTTCCCCAGAAGCTTTTAGATCTTAGATATCTTAGATAATCACATGGTCCCTTCAGACTCTTCAGTGATTTTATTCATACAACTTTACATATATCATGGTATACTTGAACAGTGGGGTGGTATAGTGGATAGAGCACCGGGTCTAGAGTCACAAAGACTCATCTTCCTGAGTTCAAACAGGCCTCAGGCACTTTTGCTAGATGGTCAAATCACTTAATCCTATTTACCTCAATTTCCTCTATAAAACGAGCTAAAGAAAGAAATGGTAAACTACTCTTTATCTTTTCCAAGAAAACCTCATGGTGCGACTGAAACAACTGAACAACAACATACTGGAAAACATTGAAATGGAATAAGTACTGGATCTGGAGCCAAAGGATCTGGATTCAAATCCCAGATCTACCACTCATTAACTGTGTAACCGTAGGCAAGTCAACTTCTTTGGGCCTCATATTTCCCAAATGTGAAATGAAGACATTGGACTAGATGGCCTTGAAGGTCTCTTCCAGCTTTAAATCTGGAATCCTATGAAATAAACTCATACCCTACCATGTTGGATTTGGAGTGAGAGGACTAGGTTTACAACCCACTTTTGCCACTTAATATCTCCACGAACCTTATAGAATTCAATTAACCTCATGGGCCTCAGTTTTCTCATCTGTACAGTGGAATGACTGAATTAGATTCCTAAAAGCCCTTCCAACTCCAAGCATATGAACCTATAAACCTCGTAGTCTATAGGTGGTATGGAAATCAGCATAAAGCAGCCTGTCTCAGAGATAATCCAAGAGGACCAAAGTTACTAAAAGCCTGAAATACCCTAAATGTCACAAAATTATTTTTCTTATAAGGTAAGAACAGCCTTGTATCAACGCTCTGAAGTCGATACACTCAATAAAGCTCTCTGAGGAAGCTACATTATGAAAAAGGAAAATGTAATAACCTTGATCACCTTTGATATTTTTTTTTGGAGGGGGGGATCATTCCATCTACTGAGATTTTAAGAATTCTTTTAAGGAACATTTTAATGGGATCCAGTAACATTCCATATCCAGTTCATTTAGTACTGGATGCCCACCATGGTGAATGCCTGCTATTTCACAGTATAATGGCCATTGACTGAAAAAAAGGAATGGGGCACTAGGCTGAACAAAAAGCTCAGCAGAGAAAATTGCTGGAGATTGCAATCTGGAAGCTTTTTATGCATAATAATAGACCTACAGAAGAGTTAGCGGCAAGCCCCCTCCACGAGCAGCTGGCTATGAAATGCAATGTCATCGACCCAGTTTTGCTACAAGGGGGAAAAAATGAAACTCATTTAAAGATGAAATATACCATCACCCTCCATTTAGGCGACCAGTTGGATGAAGAATTGCTGGTGTTTCATCTAGTGTTATCTCATGGTGCAGGAAAAGAATGCTGGAAGTCAAGAGACCAGAATTCCAGACCCGAGTCTGTCTTTAGCTATGCCATCATAGGCCTTTTATTTCAATTCAATTCAATTGAACAAGCAGTTGCAGTGGCCATTTAAGTGGAGAGAAGAGGAAAGACTGAAGAGATGCTGAGAAGGCAGAATTGGCAAGAAATTGGATGTAGAGGAGTGGGGAGAGTGAAGCATTGAGGAAGACTAAAATTGGGAACCTAGATGAATGGAAGGATGGTTGTGCCTTTGACAGAAGGGCAAGTTAGAGGAAAAGGTGTTTTCTTGTTTTTGTTTTTTTGAGGGGGGGAAGGCAGGGCAATTGGGGTTAAGTGACTTGCCCAAGGTCACACTTGTAAGTGCTAAGTGTCTGAGTCCAGATTTGAACTCAGGTCCTCCTGACTCCAGGACCGGTGCTCTATTCACTGCGCCACCTTGCCGCCCCAAAAAGGTAGGTTTTTAAATAATATGACCAGATTTTTTTCTAGGTCCCCCAAACAGAAAGTTAATTATTAAATGTGTTTTAACTGAACTTCTGAGACATAAACACCACCTGTAAGGGAGGTACTGTACTTCCTTGGGAAACTCAAATAGCCCTATGGTGGTGTTCTTCCAGTGGAAGCTGAAGGGAGGAGCTTTCTGGGCCATCTTCATTTATTCTATGTCTCTCCCCTACCACTTTTTTTTAAATTATGAACTTAAACATCGACAAACATGAACATCCATATACAAAAAACAAGCAATCGGTCAGCTAGGTGGCACAGTGAATAGAGCACCAGCCCTGCAGTCAGGAGGACCTGAGTTCAAATCTGACCTCAGACACTCTGGTCAAGTCACTTAATTTCCTTGCCCTCCAAAAAAGCAAAACAAAACAATAAAAAAATCAAGCAATGTAGTGAATACAGTGCTGGATTTGGAGTCAGAAAAACTAGAGTTTAAATCCTATCTCAGTCACTTTCTCGCTGTGTGATCCTGGGCAACTCACTTAAACTTTCTCAGCCTTAGTGAGCTCATCTGTATAACAGAGTTAAGACTAGCGCCTATTATGGGAGACTCTGGCACAAGACCCCCCCAGCACAGTGTGCGCATGTCAAGGAAAGTGCTGTGCTCTATTGAGCAAAACAGAAGTGCAGTAGCTCAAAAGAAATGTGAGATGTGCAAATCCAGAGACATCTCCACTCCACACGTTCACATGGACTCTTTGTGGCCCATCTGCAGCAGAGTCTTCCAAGCTCACATTGGCTGATGGACCACAGCTGGACACACTGTACCTTCATCCCAACATAGTGAGGTCATTTTGGTCCTCTTTGAGAATAAAAGACAACAACCAGCCAGCACCTATTTTACAGGGTTGTTGTCAAGATCAAATGGGATTAATATAAATAAAACACTTTGAAAACCTTAATGTGCTATATAAGTGCAAATTATTATTATTAGCTATTATTAAGAGCAGAAAAAAGTTGTATAGGAAACTATGAACTTCTGTTACACAGAGTTTGTTTTCTTCTTTTTCTAACGTATATTAAATTTAACTTGGTTAACAAATTGCCCTTGTATGTGTCCCCTTCTAAACTTCCTTCTGCAGCTAGGTAGCATAGTGGATAGATGACTGGGTTTAGAGTCAGGAAGACCTGAGTTCAAATCCAGATTCAGACATTTATTAACTGCAGGGTCCTGGAAAAGTCATTTAACCTCTGCCTCAGTTTCCTCAACTTTAAAATGGGGGTAACAATAGCACTTACCTCCCAGAGTTGTGAGAATCAAATGAGATGATATTTGTAAAGCACTTGGCACAGTGTCTGGCACATAGTAGGTGCTATATAAATTTTTATTCTCTTGACCCCCAATTCTTAATAATAATAGCTGATAATTCGTGAATGTTACACAGAAACTTTTTCTTCTTTTTTTCTTTTTGACCTCTCTCCTTAATTAGCATATATCTTTTTTCCATATAGACAAATTAAGACCCAGCCCTAGTCACTGGGACTGTGCGTTAACAAAATCCCATCCCAATAATCATCCCTAAAACCCCACAGCTCCATGTGCAAAAGTCCCAGCAAACTTTCAACAGGGGTAATGAGAAGAACTTTGTTGCTGAAGCTCTTGGATAAGTTTCTAGGAACCTCAGCTCATCTTCTGAGAGAATTTCAACAGAAAAGTATTATGAGATAGTAGAAAGAATACTGAATTTAAAGCCTGGTTTCAAGTCTTGACATCATGTTGTAGAAAAAGGAATGAATCCCAGCCTTCTGCTGCCCCCAGGATAACCTCATTACCTGAAATCTCATCAGCTTGAAGACTTTTGACCACCCTGGCTTCTTTTAAGACCTACATTGACAGGAAGTCTTCCCCAGTCCCTCTTAATTCTAGTACCCTCTCTATTAAGTATTTCCATATATTTGTTTGTATGTTGTCTCCCCCATTCAATTTTAAAATTCCTTGAGGGCAAGGATCATCTTTTGCCTCTTTTTTTTGTATCCCCAGAGCTCATCACAGTGTCTGGTACAGAGTAGGTTCTTAATAAATGTTAATGGACTGATTAATTGAGATGAGATGAGGTGAGATAAGAAAAGCATCCTTATTATCCCCATTTTATAGGTAAGGAAACTAAGTCTGAGAAAGGTTAAGTGACTTGTCCATAGTCACACAGCTAGAAAGTGATTGAGGCAGAATTCAAAATTCAGGTCTTCCTGACTCTGTGTCTAGCACTCTGTCCACTGGGTCACATAAGCTCCTCGTTAGTAAAATGAAAGGGTTGCCCTAAACAGCTTCTGAGGTCTAGCTCCAAATCTATAATCTTAGCTCTGACACTTTCTTGCTGTGTTGGAGTGTACGATTTATCCTCTCTCATCCTCAATTTTCCCATCTGTAACATAAGGAGGAAAGTACTTGTGCTATCTGCTTTCAGGATTGTGTGAGGCAGTGATTTGTAAAATGTTATAAATGTGAACTATTACCATTATTCTGCAATATAATAAGGCAATAAATGAAACCATTTTGTTAGTTCCATAAGAAATTCAGATCTCAACCCACACATATATAAGGTGTCCCAAAAGTCTCAATGCAGTTTTGAAATTTAGTAGCTTAAAACTCCACCAAGACTTTTGGGACATACTGTATATACCTGCATACAAAGGCCATTCATAAACCTCTCAGCACTACTGAAGTCTGTGACTGTATTACCTACCCTTGAAAAATGCCTCCTGGATCATGGATTAAAAAGAAAAGAAAATAAACAAAGCAGTGTATACCATAAACAAAGCTGGTTTATTCGTAGCTAAGCCTGCGGACCCAAAGCAGAGAACCTGCACACATCTCTATTTAGACAGCCAAATGTCACCTACACAGAGAGAGAGGGAGAGAAAGGAGAGGGAGACAGAGAGACAGAGAGACAGAGACAGACAGAGAGAGAATTGATAAAATTCAACAGAAAAGGGAAACAAATCCACATCTGTTTGGTTTGTTCTGACATCATCATTCCCTCATCTGTAAAATTAAGCAGGTAGACCAAATGACCTTCCAGGTCTCTTCCAGCTCTCAGCCTATGATCTTGGCCTACTTCTCCTCAGGAGACCATTCCACTCAATGGCCAGTTTCAATCAAACTATATTTACTCCTTCATACAATCTACTTACCTGATTTCTATTTGGAAGCTAGAAATAGCTTCAAGAGCAAGCTCAGATAACTATCTTAACAAGCACAGTTCCTAACACACAGTAAATGCTTTGTCAGGCAACTAGGGGGTACATTGGGTAGAGTCTGGAAGGCCTCCCTCAGATACTTATTAGCTGTGTGACCCTAGGCAAATCATTTAATCTCTGTTTGCCTCTGTTTCCTCAATTGTAAAAAAGGGATAATAACAGCACCTACCTCTCAGGGTTGTTTGGAGGATCAAGTGAAATAATGATTGTAAATTATTATTTACATAGTAGGCTCTTAAGAAATCCTTAGTCCTTCCTCCCTAATAATCCTTTTCTCTGTGTCACTTTCCTTACCAATGCTAAGAGGTGACAAGGGGACAATCCTATAAGGACTTTCTATCACCAGAGAAAAGAGTCTCCCTAGTCTTGAATTTCTGTCTTGGGCATCCATAGCCTTGCCTCTTTCTTTATCAGCAGTTATAAGAGGGAAGGGGAAGAGGGAAACATGTCTCAAAGGTACTACACACACCAGAAAAGGAACTGGGTCTAGTGGAGGAGAATCAGTATGGTTCCTGCTCTGAATGAGTTTACACTAAGACACATAGATAGGTAAATAAAATACAAGGTAGGGGGTGGTGGAATCAGAGGGGAGATCTAATTAAAATCGTCTATGAAAATTTGAGAATGAAGACACCATTCTTAGCTAAGGGTTCTGGGAAGGCTTCATAGAGAAGGCAACACCCAAGCTAAGCCTTAAAGAAAGAGCAAGATTTTCAACAGTAAAAAATGAAGGGGGAGGGGTGTGGTTTGCCTGGAATTCCAGGCATGAGATGAATAGGTAGTGGTGGCAGATAGCATGCTGCACACAGGGCATAGCTTCACCAGGATGTAGCATGAAGTACCTTGAAGCTAGCAGCCATTTAATAAATGTTTGTTGATTTGGACAGTGGTGTTGAATGAAGGAGAATAATGTGAAACATGACTAAAACCAGACAGTAGTCAATCATTTATGCCAAGTTAAAGAATCTAGAGGAAAGTGGGAGCCATTGAAAGTTTTTAAATGGGGAGTGGCATGGTCAGAGCCATGCCTTAAGAAAAATAACGTATAGGCCATTGTGTAAAGGAGAGATTGGCAAGTAGAGACACTGGCAAATGGAAAGAGACTCCAAGAGGCAGGAGGCCAGTCAGGAGACTATTACAATAGTCCAGGCAAGAGGTGATAAAAGTCAATTTTTCTTTGTTGGTTATCTAATTTCTAATTCTTGTTCTGAAGCAAGGAAGCAAGGACAATTATGAGGCTTGCCACATATTGGTGGTCTATAATACCTACTGGATTGCCTTGTGATTACAATTTTAAGTGGATTTTTTCCTGATTTTTGTTTAAATAGCTTGGAAATATATACTCTCAAAGCAAAGGTTTGGAAAAATAGAAATAATTGAGGAAATCTGTTTTCATTTTAGTATTGCCCCTCTCCAATAGAGCCTGCCATGTTGCTAACACCTTCCCCAATGCTCCTTTTACACTACAACATGGGTCTTAGTTTCTCACATATACTAACTATGCTCATTTCAGCCTCCGTCCATTTTGCCCTTACAGTCCCTGCCACCTGGAATGTTACCCCCACGACCTCACTTTATCCAAGTCCTGCTCATCTTTCAAGGCTCAGCTCTAATTTACCTCTACCATGAAGCTTCATCTTGTATCTTCAGTTCACTCTGATCTTTCCCTCCTCAAAATGTCCATCTCCTGCCCCATCCCACCCTCACTGCAGTCAGTACCGGATAGTTCCACATGTGTTCTTATTCAGTCGTTTTTCAGTCATGTCTAATTCTTCATGACCCCATTTGGGATTTTCTTGTCAAAGATACTGGAGTGGTTTGTCATTTCTTCTCCAGCTCATTTTACAGATGAGGAAGTTGAGGCAAACAAGGTTAAGAGACTTACCCAGGGTCACACAGCAAGTAAGTGTTGGAGGCCAGATTTGAGCTTAGGAAGATGAGTCTTTCCTGAATCCAGGTCCAGCACTCTATCCACTGTATCACCTAATTGCCCTAGTTTCACATTTCTCTAATCTCTAATCATTCATGCATAATAGTTACACTTTCTCAGGAGTTACCTCCTTCCAACATTAAGGACTATGTTTTATATACTGCTTCTGTATCCTCTACCAGACCTAGTACTATATGAGGCACATAGAAGAAAATCAACAAACACTCTTGGTTAATTGACTGAAAATTGTTATCAGTCGATCTATAAACACTTCTTAGGCACCTGATATGTATGAGGTAGGGCCAGTGAGGTAGGGCCACAAATGTAGACAGTCCTCGTCCTCAAAGAGCTTACATTCTATTGCATCAAAAGTTTTTGCCTTGATTCTTCCCTGTGGACATGTGGAAGGTCAGAAAGGGATCTCTCTGAATTTCTTAGAGGTGATGCTGAAAGATATTTCAAATATAAACTGATCTTCCTTTGCTCCCTCATCTAGATACAGTGACTATAGCATGCAGCACGTCAATCAAACTACAACCAGACTCCACTCAGCCCTGCTCAGAGGTATATGCAATGAACAGCTAAGAGTAGAGCAGCAGAATAACCAAAAATGGTCCACAGCTGGCATCGCAAAACATTCTTTGAGCAACTGACTGAAGAGATTTACACAAAAGCTGTTCAGCAGCCCACTTGGTCTATTTTTTCTTGCTTTTTCCTTTCCCTTCCCCCCTCCCAGAAAGCCATTTCATATAACAAAGAATTTTTTAAGAAAAAGAAGGAGAGAAAAAATCAACAAAACAAATCGATATATATATTTTTTAAGAACCTGACAATATATTCAATGTTTCCACACCTGTGGAAGTTCACCTCTGCAAAAGAATGGGTGCAAGTGTCTTCAAATATCTTGTCTTTGGAGTGATGGCTGTTCTTTGTAATTTGGCAACATTCCTTTTCAATTTTTTTGTTTGTATTTGTTGTTCTTTTCATTCACATTGTTATACTCAATATTATTTTACTGATTCTGCATCAGTTCATTTAAGTTTTCTATGCTTCTCTATATTTATTATATCATAGATTTTTTTTACAATGCAGTAATAGTCTATTGCATTCACATTTAGTCTTTCTTTTTTTCAATGAGGCCTATGGACTCTCAGGATGAATTCTGGGTGAGATTCTTGGAATTACAGGCTCATCGATCAATAGATCTAGATCTGAAAGGGACCTCAGAGACCACCTAGACCAACCTTCTCATTGTATTCCCATCTCCCAAGACTTTTACCCATTTGAAGTAGGCATAAGACACCCCTGCTGACTCAAAATAGCACATGCTACACAGAAGGCTTCTGGAAATATCAGATTCTAAGGAAAATGACAGCACAACCAAGACACCAAGAAAACAAAGTAAAAAATAGACCAGCAAATCTTTCTTTTGTCCAAGGAAAGAAATCAAGGTCCCACAGAAATACTAGTCCTACTCCTAATCACAAAAAAAGGGTAAAAAGTCTTTCTACCTGTGAATCCAAATTGGGCTTTCAAAAATACAGATCCTGTAATAATCCCTGTTGATCTGAGATTCCCGGTCAATGTGACAAATAATAACAGTTGGCCTCTACAGAGAAGTTTAAGTATTATAAAGTTCTTTTGTTTCAACAACCTCATACATTGCAAATATATAGAGTAACATGGCCAATTTTATAAAACTGGGGAATGTCTTATGTGGAATCCAAATCCAGGTCTATTTTGATTCAAGTCCAGTGCCCTATTGCCATAGGAAAGTGACTACAGGAAAGACATTCAGAAAAGAGCAGTGAACAGTTGATGATGTTAACAGAATCATAGAACCATTCATTCATTCATTCAACAAATATATACTAAGTTCCTACTATATGTAGAGTACCAGGCTAGGCAATAGGCAGATACAAAGTTTAGATAAGTGACATCATGAAAGTTATAGTCTGCAAAGGAAATAAGATACAAACACAGCTATGCATAACACTACATGGAAAGTGCTTCACAGAGGTGTAAAACAAAGGGTTATGTGAGGTCTGAGGGAGTTAACCACAAGCATCCTGGAAGGCATCATGAAGGTGATGATATAAGAGCTGAGCTTTAAGAGATGTCCTGGAATATAATAAGCAAAGAAGGGAAGGAAATATATACATATATAATATGTGTGTATAAGTATATAAGTATTGTCATGTTGTCATCATTATCATGTCATCATCATCATCATCATCATCACCATCATCTCTGTTATAAACCAGGGAATTCTTAACCTGGAGTCCATGATCTTGAGAATCTGGAAAGCAAGAAATTATGTAGCATAAATTTGTAGTAATTGAATCAGTTCAAATAACAGAACCTTACAATCTGAAGGAATCCTAACCTCCCAGAAGTATGAATTCTTTCTATGAAATCCCCAGCAAGGGATAACTGAAACTTTCCTAGAGCAGCTTCATTAATGAAGAACTCATTCCTTTCTAAGATAGTCAATTTTAGCTCTAATAGGAAGTTTTTCTTTACTTTTCCTTATGTAGAGAGAAATGAATATGTAACTACCAATCGACGAAGTCACAACTACTGAAGACCCCAAAAGAAAATGTTTGCCACTAAAGTTCTTAGCACTGTAAAATGGTTCAACATCAGAAACAAATATCATCAATCAATAAACACTAAGTCTCTACTATATGCCAGGCACTGTGCTAAGCACTGGGGATACAAAAAGAGGCAAAAGACAGCCCCTGCCTTCAAGAGGAATTGAATATATTATCAGGTTGGGGCTTTTTTATATTGATTTGTTTTGCTGATTTTTTTTCTCTTCCTCTTTTTCTTAAAAAATTCTTTGTTATATGAAATGGCTTTCTGGGAAGGGGGAAGAGAAAGCTTACCATCTATGGTAATATCAATGGAAATGACATTAAAGGAAATGCATTACCATCTGCTTTACTGCTTGTCTCAGCAAGCACTGCACCATACCCAGGGTGGCTGCCAACACAGGTTCTTAGATCTGCTTTTCTAAAGGAAAGCAACTCAAAAGGGGTCAACAATCTTGCTGTAATCAAACATATGTCATTTACCTAGTTCAGGGGGTAAAGATCAGCACCCTGTACTTCAGAGAATATAAACAAGTTACAAGCAGAAGTTACAAGAAGACATAGAAACAGATCAAGCAGACAGACCTCCAACTGTCTGACCATTACATCCATACCTAGTCACAGTTATCAGAGAGGAAAGTACCAACATCTGGGTTTTCAAAGCTGGGGGGCTAGACAGCTGCCCAGAGTCTCGTCTGGTCAAGTCACACAACTCTTCTCAAAGTGAGCCCCCAAATAAAGCCCCACATCAGGGTTTATATGGCCTTCTCCTGGCTCAGAGAATATCACAACCCTCTTGACCCACTGCCCGATCACAGAACACCAAGGTGTGGGCATTCCTGAAAACCAAGCCTCCCGCCACAGGCTCCAGGTGCACTTAAGCCTATCAAAGGGCCTAGGGGCAGGGAAGATCTTAAATTCCCATTCCCATAACACTGCTGTACCCTAAGGATGAGGGTGCCTTTCCATCTGACTTACAGCTGAAGCCTATAATATGTGTTATCTCCCCCATTAGAACGTGACCTTCTTGAGAGCAAGGACTGTCTTGCTTTACTATTTTTATCCACAGTGCTTGCCACAGTCCATGGCACATAGTAAGCATTTAATAAATGCTCTCTCACTTATTCATTCAGCCTGCAGTTATTAAGGACCTAATGGGGCCATGTGTTAAGCACAGAGGACAAAAAGACAAAAGTGCATCAGTCCCTGCCCTCAAGAAGCTTATATTCAAATGGAAGAGACAACATGTACGTAATATAAATATATGCACAATGTAAACAAGATTAGTATAAGGTACTTTTTTTTTTTGCCTTTTGGAGGGCAATTGGGGTTAAGTAACTTGCCCAAGGTTACATGGCTAGTTTTTTTTGTGTGGGTGTTAAGTGTCTGAAGCCAGAACCGAACTCGGGTCCTCCTGACTCCAGGACTGGCACTTTACTCACTGCGCCACCTAGCCGCCCAAGTATAAAGTACTTTTGAGGAGGGTACTAGAAGCTTGAGGAATTCAGGCAGGGATGGTAAAGGTTTCGTGGGAAAGTTTGCTCCTAAGCAGTCTTAAAGGCAACAAGAGATTTGAAGAGGTTGAACTGAGGAGGGAGAATATTCAGGGAAGGAGGAGAGCCAAGGTACAATCATAGAGATGGGATACCACCTACTTTTCCTAGCTTTTACATTCTTTTGGACAGAAAACATGAGAATCAGGAAAATATGTAAAAATACGCATTCTCTATGTGACCCACTGTGCCCTATGTAAAAATAAAGAATATTTAGATGGGGAATAAGAAAGGCATAACAGCTTATATTAGACAAAAAGCAAAGCATGAAATATAATTAGGGAAAGATATTTCTCTCAAAGCAGACTACCACAGTTCTAGTGAAGAAAAAAGAAACAAATTAAAAACCCTCCAACAGACTACCATATGCTTGGCATTATGGGAGATAGAGAAGTATAAGGCATGGTTTCTACTCACAGGACCACAGAGTTTTGTTGATACAAGACTAACATCCATGAAACAATGAATAAGCAATAGAAAATATGTGACAAAAAAATGTGACAGTCTAAGAATGCTCCAGGAAGGAGTGCAGCGAACTGAGAGGTTTGGAGGAGAGATGAAAGCTGGTTAAAGTACCAACCACATGACCTTTGGCAAGTCAATGCACCTCTTTGGGTCTCACTTTTTCCATCTGTAAAATATAGGTTGAAGATAACATTTAAGGTGATGTTACTATCTAAAACTCTTTGATTCTATTATTCTTAATGGCAAAGCAAAATACTCATGACCTGTCCTTTTTAACTTTTGTAGGTTAACTCACATTATTTTCTATGTCTGGAGTATTATCTTCTGATTAATGAATTCCTAGTCATATTTTTTAAAGTTTATTTATTTTTAGTTTTAACATTCGCTTCGACAAGTTTTAAATTTTCTCTCCTCCCCTCCTTCCCCAAGATGGCACACAATCTGATATAGGTTCCACACATACATTCCTATTTAACATTCTTATTTTCATATTAATCATGTTGTATAGAAGAATTATAATGAATGGGAGAAACCATGAGAAAGAAAGAAAAAACAAAACAACAACAATAAAAAGAAAATAGTCTGCTTCAATCTGCATTCAGACTTAATCTTTCTCTGGATATGGATGGCATTTTTCATCATGAGTCCTTTGGAATTGTTTTAGGTCCTTGCATTGCTGAGAAGGGCTGAGTATATCAAAATCAGTCATCGTACACTGTGGCTGTTACTGTGTACAATGTTCTCCTGATTCTACTCCCCTCACTTAGGATCAGTTCACATAAGTCTTTCCAGGATTTTTTAATATCTGCCTGCTCATCATTTCTTACAATACAATAGTATTCCATTACATTCATATACCACAACTTGCTCTGCCATACCCCAATTGATAGGCATCCCCTCAATTTCCAGTTCTTGGCCACCACAGAAAGAACTGCTATAAATATTTTTGCACATGTGGGTTCCTAGTCATATTTTAATGCCTGATTCTCAGAGAGAATGTAAAGCCCAATTCAAATGACATCTCTTCCATGAATTTTTTCTATTCCATAGTCAGTAATGACCTTTCTCCCTTCATACCCCTCATAGCACTTTTGGAGCATCTTTTTAATGTCTTTATTATTTAATTTTTTTTTTCTATATATTAACTCTGCCCCTAGACTGTTAACTCTTTGAGAACAAGGGCCATGTCTTCTCTAAATGTGTCCTTCTCAATATCTGACAGAAGGTTCTGCTTCATTGTTGAAAATGACTTTAGAAAGAAGTATAAGATAGGCAAGGTATGATTAGAAACAAGTTCAACTGCAAAGAAAATGAACCAAACTTTAAGCTCAACATGAGTTAACTTTTCATCTTTAGACCAGACCATTCCAAAGCCTCCTAAATTTGTCTCTTTGCTTCAAATCCCTTTCATCTCCAACTTACTACACTGCTGCTGGAAATAAACAAACAAACAAAACCAAATTGATTCTACTACATAATTGATTTTATTCTGTACAACCACTGACATTTTTGTAATTGCCTAAGTCATATTTTATTGTCTCTGAGTTAAGTTTAGAAGCTCAGTTTTTCTTTTAAATCAATGGCCTATTCTTTTTTATTTTAATTGATTTTATTTTCAATTCATGGAACAAAACAAGCATTTCCATAATACTGTATAATAAAAAAAAAGATGATTGCACATGAAAACTGCAAATCTACCATGTACAACCTGCTATTCCCTCCAAATATACAACAAACTTATCATGTAAATTTCTTTTTTTTTCCTTTTCTTTTCTTCCCTCTTTCCCCACCCCCACACTACAGATGGCTATCTCAATGGTCTATTCCAGGAGTGGGGAAACCCTGGTGCAGGGTGCAGGTTCCCCACCCTGCAGCCTCAAGGCCACATGTGGTTCCTTCTGGTTCATCGGGTGCAGTCTTTTGACTGAGTCCAAGTTTTACAGAACAAATCCTTTATGAAAGGGATTTGTTCCATGAAGTTTGTATTCAATCAAAGGGAACCTGCAACCTTGAGGTCACATGTGACCTTCTAGGTCCTTGGGTGCAGTCTTTTGATTGGGTCCAAGTTTTACAGAACAAATCCTTTATTAAGGGGATTTGTTCTGTGAAGTTTGGATTCAGTCAAAGAGCTGCACTTGAGGATATAGAGGGCCACATGCAGCCTTGAGGCTGCAGGATCCCCAGTCCTGGTCTATTCTTATGTCACGGAAATCTGTTATCTCTCTTCCACTGGTTGTCCTTCAAGGAAGTCTGGTCTGTTATTTCTAGCCTTTTGAGGAAGCCTGATTTGTTATCCATGTATCACTAACTAACCTTGTGGAGGGACACAATCAATCAACAACAAGATGGAAGGAGAGGTTGTTGCTTGCCCTGCAGCCCTGATCTCCAGTCAATCATATTGTTTTCCCCATGCATGATGTTGCTTTTTCTGTGGACGCTCCTCCTTTTGTTTATAAACATGATCTGTGAGTTCCACCTTGGCTCCTCAAATACTGATGAGGAGACTGAGATCCTCTTTATTTGCAAATTTGTGCCTTGGTAATAAATAAATCGTGCTTGGTACTTTGTGCCTCGTTTTACCTTAATTTCAATAGTGACACTACCAAAGTGACATTCCTAAAACACAGATTTGATCATGTCACTCTCCTGCTAAGTAAGATGACAGCCAGGATAAAATAAAACTCCCTCCTTATCTTTTACAGCTGGGCTCCATGCTAACTTTCCAGGTTCATTACATGTTACCTGCCACACATTACATTCTAGCCAAACTGGATTATTTATTCATTCCTCAAATAAAACATCCCATCTCCTATCTCTGTTCCTTTGCATACACTGTACTCCATGCTAGGAATGTCCTCCCCTTTTCCTCTTTGCTTAACAGAATCCCTTAGCTTCCTTCAGAGCTCATCTCAAGTGCCAATTCTACACAAGGTCTTTCCTGACCCCCACCCACCTCCAGTCCATTCCCTGGCTACTAGTGCCTCTCTGATCTTCCCAATTGCACTGCTCCAAATTACCTGATACTTCTTTTGTGTATACTTTGTATTTACTTATATGTGTCCTCATTGTTTCCTATGATTGAATATAAGCATCTTGAGGGCAGGGACTTTTTCCTATTTGTCTTCACTTTCTAGCATCTAGCACATTGCCTGGTATATCATAGCAGGCTCTTAATAAATGCTTGTTAATTTATTGAACAGAATGATATAACAAACAGAAAAGCTAATGCAATCTTAGAATGCATTTTTTTTAAAAAGGTAGTGTTTTGGGGCTAAGGAGGTGATACTCTCACTGTACTGTGTTCTAGTTGGACCATATGTGGAGTACTGAGTTCTGTTCTGAGAACCAAAGTTTAAGAAAAATATTGAAAGCTGAATACTATCCACAGAGGGGTAACTAGCATAGTGAAGGGATTTTCATAGGTTCTGAGTTGATGCCATATGAAAAGCTGTTATAATAATTGGGGATGCTTAGGCAGAAGAAGAAAAGATTTATCAGGGCCACAACAGGCATCACAGAGGTATCTGACAGAGTATTATGTGTAGAGGAATTAGGATTCTGTTCTCAGTCCTAAAGAGCAGAATGAGGACCAGTGAGTTTGATTTAATGAAAAACTTTTGAACAATTAGAACTATCCCAAAATGGAATGCCTTTGAAATGGAATCCTCCTCACTTAAGTCTTGCATATCTATAAGAAGGCTCACCAAAACTCCATGTAGGTCCCCTGAGCATACTTGCAGGACTGGGCCCTCATTGACCAGTCCCCCATTTCACATGTCTGAGTTGAATGGCCTCAAAGGTACCTTCTAGTTCAGAGATTCTATAACTCAAAGATGCTTGAATTATTTATAAAGGACAATGATGTTAACTTGCATTATTCTCAGTGATATTTATTTGTTGCTTTTTGGAGTGCAATTGGGGTTAAGTGACTTGCCCAAGGTCATACAGTTAGTTTTTGTATTAAGTATCTGAGGTCGGATTTGAACTCAGGTCCTCCTGACTCCAGAGCTGGTGCTCTATTCACAGCGCCACCTAGCCATCCCTTCTCAGCGATATTTAAACATCTATTTGTAATATAGAAATCATTCACAAAAAGTTTGCCCAGTTACCAAATGCTTTGTCTCTCTTCTTTTGGTTTCCCATTCTCTCTCACTCTCTGTATGTGACTATGATGGAAAAACTTTCCAAAGCACTTAAAAGAAGAAGAAAAATACCCATAACAAAATGATAGCTCTCTGATAGCAGCCAGGATGTGACAGCATGCACTACTGTGGAGTTAATCCACTTCCTACCTCTTTCAGTGACAAAATAAAATGTTCTGCAAGTTTAAATATGCTTGGTAGTTCATCCAGATGTAGTTCATCCAGAAGCTTTTAGGATGAGCAGTGCGGCTGCTATGGAAGCTTGTTGAAATTCCCATATTTCCAGGTAGGGGCTAGATGAGAGGCTTTGTAGTTCTTTTTTGTTTTTTGTTTTTGCTCAGGTAACTCCAGAGCTTTCCTTGAGTTATCTCATTTGTTTTTTTCAGATCAAACAAGTAAATCAATACGCACATTTTATTCCAAATGTACACCAATTTCTTATGCTTTGAGATCCATCCAGCGTAAAGAAGTATCTTTCCCACTCTAGGTCAGCACCATTGCACACTGATCAACAAGGCATTTTCTATCTGAACTCAGGGGTCATGTAGTATGGTTCTGACAGGAAGAGGATCAGAGATGAAAGCCCTCATCTACTCTAGTCATAAAAACTACCTTGTAACTTAGTGATGCTGACATTCTCTGCTTGAGAGGGAAGCAGCTGAGGGCCAAGATGAATATATCACCTGGCTCCATTAGACCTGATCACAGAAAGAACGACATGTTCCTGAAATCCATCAGCATTAAACTTGAGACTTTCTAATCCAGAAAAAGTAGCACAAAGGCTGTTCCTTTTTGTATCCATTATCACTCAAACTGAGGCACATGTGCTCACTTCAGCTGTCAAGAGAGATGAGTATGAAGTCTGTGGAGAATCAGGAGTGCTGAATGAGAAACTTTCCATATTTAAGCTTTGACTTCATTCTTTATGAACAGCATTATGAACCATTCCTTCTTAATACTCAATTTCAGTTACTTCAACATCCATGTATAAAGTACCTACTATGTGCCAGCCATTGGGAACAAAGGCAAAAATGAAACTGTCTTTGACCTCAGTGTGCTCATGTTTTATCAGAGAAAACAATATGGACACATATATAGAGAATATATACAAAGTAATAATTAGTAGGGGAAACACTAACTTGAGAAACCAAAAATGGCTTCTTATAGGAAGTAGCACTAGAGAGCTAGGGTTTCCAAGAGACAGAAGTGAGGAGGGAACATTATAGGAAGGGGAAACAGCTTTTACAAACACACTGAAATGAGAGATGGAATGTTATATATGGAGAACAGCAAGTAGGCCAATTTGGATGAAAAGTCATTAGAAATGGATAGGTTGTAGTAAAATTTTGAAGGACTTTAAATGACAAACAGGGCAGTTTGTATTTTGTCCTAAAGTCCATAGGGAGCCAACAAAATTTCTTGAGCAAGGAAGTGATGAAGCTAGAGTAATTGACATTTATATAGTGTGTTAAGATCTGTAAAGTTCACAGACATTTTCTTATTTGATGGCCTCTGACTAGTTCTATGGCCAACTTTAGCTCTGTGATCTCGTGGTCCTCACAACAACTCTATGAGGTAGGTACTCTAGGCATTATCCCCATTTTACTGATGAGAAAACCAAATTGCAGAGAAGTTGATTGACTTGCCCACAGTTATACAACGGATAAGTCTCAGAGACAGGATTAGAAACCATGTTTTTCCTTACTCTAAATTCAGGGATCTTTCTTTTGCATACCACTTTAAACTTTTCAGTCTTCCACTTTTATTACTGGATTTTCAAAGCAACTCTGTGTGCCAGGAAGGCAAGATAACATAATCTCCATCAGACAAATATGGAAACTGAGGCATCAAATGATTAGGTAATTTCCCAAAGGTCACAAAGCCTGATAGAAACCAAGAAATGATATCTGGAGCTAGCTCATTGGGAGAACCAATCATTAATTTATCATTTAGTGTGATAGACAACTCGTAAAATGGGCAAATGCCATAATTCAGAGCTTGATTTATCATTCTGTCAGTTGTCTAGACTTGAGAAAATGATGAAGAAAATGGTAATATTTCAGATTAAACTTATAAGTGTATCATGTATACATTTTTTTCAGAGAGCTGGTTATTAAAGATTTATCAATGTATCACTGTTAGAACCCAGATCATGAGACCCAATATTAATGCCACTTCAGTTACTTCAAAAGGAAATGGGCTATCAGGAAAAAAAGCATTAGAACTTCTTCAATATTTCAAAGAATCTGTGACCTCATCAATGTGGGCATTCCCTCCATTGGTACAGATTACAACCCATCCATGTCTTTCTATACTGAGTAATTCTTAATCATATTCTATCAAAGATCCTTCACAGAAGATCTACCCAAGAGAGCAGGTTTTTTTTAATATTTCCTAAGTACCAGTGGAGTATTTGGGGTATCCATATGTAATACCTCACTCTTTCCTCATGACCAGTCCATTCCCTTTCCTGATCATACATTTCCTTGATGAATTCTCCTATGACCCTTTTGCTATAATCAGGTCATCCAGAGAAATATTCTGCAGTCCACTTATACGCAGCACATACTTCTTCATAGCCCTTTGGGTCACCTGTGGCTTCAATTCTTTGTAGGGCAGCTCTTTGAACAAAGGGACTATATCAATTTGGTATCTGTAACTCTTGCTACTAGCATAATGCCTTGCATTCAGTAAGTGCTTAAAAAATGTTTACTGGGGTGGCTAGGTGGCACAGTGAATAGAGCACCAGCCCTGGAGTCAGGAGGACCTAAATTCAAATCCAGCCTCAGACACGTAACACTTAACCAGCCGTGTGACCTTGGGCAAGTCACTTAACCCCAATTTCCCTCCAAAAAAACAAACAAACAAAAGAAGAAAATGAAGTACAAACACAAATAACCAGTGCTAAACACAGTGCTTGGTCAATGATATGTGATTAATAAATTATTAAGAAGATGGCGGAGTAGAAGCAGGACTTCCCTGATGCTCCGGCTTCCACCTTCCCCAATCCATGTAAAAAGGGGACTCTAAACAAACTTTGGAGCTGCAGAACCCACAAAATGACACAGAAAAGCTAACCTCCCCCTGAAGACAGCATGGCAGGCAGGCAGGAATTGGCCATCGCAGTGCTCTGGGAGCTGAGCCCAGCCCCACACCGAAGCTTTAGCCCCAGGGTGGGCCTGACCAGCCGAGGACAGGAGGGACTCCAGATCAGCAGAAGCTTTGGCCATTTCCAGAATTATTAACACATAGACATGAAGGAAAAAGTGAGAGCTCAGTTCAGTCTGGACTTTGGGACCCAGTAAGTGGGAGTGCCTGGCTTTTGCCCCCAGGGTGAGAAGCCACTGAATCGCCAGCACAGCCAGCCAGCGCCACCTGGCAGCTTCAGCTCCTGGCCTGCAGAGTGTAGGGGGACCAAGAACCAGTCTGAGGGGCAATCGCTCTTGCTTTAACCTTCTTGGATCTGGATTGCAGTCTAGATTGGAGGTCCTGGGGTGTGTGTCCAGATTGACAGAGTGTGTGGAGACCTCAGAGAGGGTACCCATCTAATACATCCAGCAGCTGAAAAAACCCCAGCGTTTGGGACGAAAGCTCCCCTGTCTGGTGGCAGAGTCCTATTGTGGCAAAAAGCCCAGGGGTCAAGTGACTGAGGGGCAACATAACCAGGCAAAGGAAACAAAGCAGAGAGAAGATCCCAACATTAGACTCCTATTTTGGGAACCAAAAGGAGCAAAGCATAGAACAGGAGAAAGACAGTGAAGTCAGAACTCCTGTACCAAAAGCTTCAAAGGAAAATATGAGCTGGTTACAGGCCATAGAGAACCTTAAGAAGCAGATAAGAGAAGTGGAGGAAAAATTGGGAAGAGAAATGAGAATGATGCAAGAAAATTATGAAATGAGAGTCAATAGCCTGACTGAGGAAAATCAAACCCTAAAAAATAGACTAACTCAAATGGCAAAAGAGGCTCAAAAAGGCAATGAGGAGAAGAATGCCTTAAAAAGCCCAATTTGCCAGATGGAAAAAGAATCTCAGAAGCTCAATGAGGAGAATCATTGCTTCAGAATTAGATTGGAGCAAATGGAAGCTAATGACTTTATGAGAAATCAAGAGGCTGTTAAAAAGATCCAAACAAATGAAAGAATAGAAGGCAATGTGAAATATCTCATGGGAAAAACCACTGACCTGGAAAATAGATCCAGGAGAGAGAATTTAAAAATTATTGGACTACCTGAAAGCCATGATCAAAGTAAGAACCTAGAAATCATCCTCCAGGAAGTTCTCAAAGAAAACTGCCCTGATGATGAGGGCAAAATAGAGGTGGAAACAATCCACTGATAACCTCCTGAAAAAGATCCCAAAAAGAAAACTCCTAGGAATATTATAGCCAGGTTCCGGAATTCCCAGATTAAGGAGAGAATATTACAAGCAGCCAGGAAGAAACAATTTGAATATTGTGGAAATACAATCAGGATAACCCAGGATCTGGTAGCTTCTACACTGAGGGACTGGAGGGCTTGGAATATGATATTCCAGAGGTCAAAGGAGCTGGGATTAAAACCAAGAGTCACCTACCCAGCAAAATTGAGTATCATGTTTCAGGGGAAAATATGGTCATTCAGTGGAATAGAGGACTTTCAAGCATTCTTGCTGAAAAAACCAGAGCTGAAGAGAAAATTTGACGTTCAGATACAAGAAGCAAGAGAAGCATGAGAAGGTAAACAGTAAAAGAAATCATAAGGAACTTCTCAAAGTTGAACTATTAACATTCCTACATGGAAAAACAATAATTGTAACTTATGAAACTTTTCTCAGTAGTTGAAGGGATTAGAAATATATATATATATATATATATATATATATATATATATATGTCTATATATGAGGGTATATGGACATATGAATACATATGTGAATGTGTGTATATACATTTACAGGTATTCATAGATAGAGGGTACAGGACCAATTTAACAGGAAGGGATGATACTTAAAAGGTGAAATTAGGAGGTGAGATAGAAATATAATGAGAGGAGATGGGGAGAGACAGAATGGGGTAAACTATCTCATATAGAAGAGGCAAGGGAAAATGGTGACAATGGAGGGGAAGAATAGGAAGGCAAAAGGGATTGGGTCAACCTTATTCCCACTGAATTTGGCTTGAGGAGGGAATGAAATACACACTAAATAGGGTATCTCACCCTCCAGGAGAGTAGGGGGGGAAGGAGATGAGAGGGGGGATGATGGAAGGGAGGGCAGGCTGGGGGGGAGGGAAGTTGGAAGCACCCACTTTTGAAAAGGGATGGGATCAAAGTAGAGAATAGAACAAGTGGGAGGTGGGATAGGAGGGAGGGAAATATAGTCAGTCTTTTACAATATATCTACTATGTTATTGTTTTGCATTAGCTACACATGTACAACCTATACTGAACTGCTTATCTTCCCAGTAAGAGTGGGTGACAAGGGAGGAAGGGAATGAATCTGGAATTCAAAGTTTTAAAATCAAATACTCATATATATGCATGTATATATTTATATATATATATATTATTATTAATACTATTTTACATGTAATTGGGAAATAAGATATACAGGCACTGGGGCATAGAGATCCACTGGAAAAGTCGAAAAGGGTATGGGAGAAAATATGGGAGAGAACAGATTGGAGGAGGGGATATCCTGTGGGACTACTATTTTGGGGTGGTGGGTAGGGGAAAAAGTGGGGAGAAAATTTGTAACTTAAAATCTGGTGGAAATGAATGATGTAAATCAGAAGTTAATAAAGCATTTGTAAAGAAAAAAAATAAATTATTAAAAAATGTTTACTGACTAATCAGATTAGAGATGATACTATTCTGAGATTTGCAGCTATGAAAACATTTATATTTTTTTTAAAGCCATTGGGGTTAAGTAACTTGCTCAAGGTTACACGGCCAGTGATTTCTGGGTGTGGTGCTGAATATCTGAGCCCGGGATTCGATCCAGGTCATCCCAACACTGGAGCTGGTGCTCTTACTTGCTGAGCCACCTGGCCGCCCCAACATTTATATTTTTCAAAAATGAATATGGTTGGGGCTGCTAGGTGGCACAGTGAATAGAGCACCAGCCCTGGAGTCAGGAAGACCTGAGTTCAAATCCGGCCTCAGACACTTAATACAAAACAACTAGCCATGTGACCCTGGGCAAGTCACTTAACTCCAATTGCTCTCCAAAAAGCAAAAACAAACAAACAAAAAAAACAACAAAAATGAATCCAGTATACCAGGTAGTAACTTAGGATCAAGAAAACACTGAGAACTTTCTCAAATGTAATACAACCTTCTTTCTTACTCTGATTCAATTCTTAATCCAATATGCCTTCCATCTGCAGGGCCTGTCCCAGTTATATAGACTAATGGGTAGGCCTCTCAAATGCATGTCATAGCCTGGGTAATGGATAGTTTTTTTTCGTCCATATGATTTTTCCTCTATACATAGTTAGGCCAATCTCTTTCAATGAATAGAAATCAGGCCCATTTCTATTTTTAATCCTTAACAATTTTTTTTCCCACCATTTACCACATAATATATTTTATAAACTTAAAGTAACTGAAAAACATTTCCTTATCATGTTTATTTATTGCTTTTTCAAAATGATTTTATGTTTTCTTTCATGCTGTTATCAAGAGCCATAACAAGGGTGGGGAGAATGAAGCTTTTCTCTAGGATGTAAGAGAAAGCACTTTCTATAGGGCAGGCCCTCTACTGCCTTGCTCAACTCTCTGGTAGGTAGATTTCTTACCCTACATGGGATGACTTTTAGCAAAGTAGAAACCTTGAGCTATCCCAAGATGCATTTCTTTCCCTTAAGGTATAGAGTCAGGTAACATTACCACTTGGCACAAGCAGCCATTTTAAGCATAATTCTCACAAAATAAAAAATGAAGGAAGTTATAAAGCATGCTCCAGTCCCAA
Source organism: Petaurus breviceps papuanus (assembly GCF_028583685.1). Classification (NCBI taxonomy): domain Eukaryota; kingdom Metazoa; phylum Chordata; class Mammalia; order Diprotodontia; family Petauridae; genus Petaurus; species Petaurus breviceps. The sequence goes on along the minus strand of NW_027187460.1, from coordinate 60,164,514 downwards.
AGAGCTATCAGTCAGATTAATTAGATTTAAAAGAGTTTGCAAAAGCACATTTTTTGACAGCATGAACTCCAACTCTGCCTATTAATCACATTATTAATTCTCTATTTTATAGTCGGGTCCATCAAAGGCCAATCACATATGGTATTTCATGGGAAGATCTACTGCAGCTTTGATTCTGTCAGATTCATGAATCTTCATTGCTTTTGACTTTCAATGTGCCCAGCCAGATCTCAATTTCAACTGTATCCTCTTTCACTTAATGTGATCAATCTCACTTTTGTTGTACTCACAGAAAAGTCCACCTGGCATGCTAAATGCTAGTGGGTGTTGGGGAGGGAGAGGTTCCCTTTTCCTCTTCCCTCAGATGATATATTTACTTTTTAAGATCAAAAGAACCTTCCTTAAAAGGGGCAACTATGGAAAAAAATCTTTGTATTAAATATCTCTGGTAAGTGTTTGGTATCTAAGATATATAGAAACTAACAGTAATATGTGACCAAAAGCCATTCTCCAGTAGAGAAGTCATCAAAAGATATGAACAAATTATTCTCAAAAGAATTGCAAACTATTAGCAATTAAATTAAAGAATGATAAAAATCACTGATAATAAATCCAAATTGAAACCCTAAGATTTCAACTCACATTCAGAAAACTGGCAAAGAGGACAAAAGATAGGAACAGCCAATGTAAGGTGGTAAAAAGACAGACACACTAATGTATTGCTCATGAATTTATGAATTGATCCAACTATTTTGCAAAGCAATTTAGAATTATTCAAATAAAGTGAGTAAAATGTTGTGAGTAAAAAAATAAGTGAGCAATAAATACCCTTTGACCCGGAGGGGTATAATAAGCAAAGCTTTACCCCAAGAAGTTTATGGACAAAAAAAAGTCTGTTTGTTTCAAAATATTTATAGTAGCACTTTTCTGAAGGCAAAGAACTAGGAAACAAAGTGGATGCCCATCAACTGAGGAGTGGCTAAACAATGGGGTAGAATATCATTACTGTGCTGTAAGAAATAAAGAACATGATGAATCTTTACATGAATTGATGCAAAATTAATGAAGAAGAGAGCCAGATAAATAATGAAAACAACTATGGAAATGGATAATGGAAAAACAATACAACCATAAAAAAACTGAAAATAAATGATAACGAAATTATGAAGAGCAAGCATAGTCCCCAAAATGAGATATGAGAAGATACCTCCTTCCACTCCTTTGCAGGGTGAGGGTAAGAGGATTCTTACCAGTTGTGCAACATTGCATATAATGTCAGATTATTTCAATGTGTTGTGGTTTAACAGATTTTTTTTCTCTTCCTTTTTTAAGAAAAATGTTATAAGGTATGGCTCTCTGGAATCAGGGAGGGTACAGATATAGGAAGAAATGTAAGGTATATAAAAATAAAAGACACATACAAATTTTTTAAACTTTTTATTGTGAAAAAAAACCCTTCTAGTGCTGTTTATTAACTGGTAAAAGGTAAAAAATACTCACTATTTCTTTCACTTAGAGGAATAGATGGCTAGCCAATGTTTCCAAATAAAAAGGATGGAGTAAGTCCCTTGTGGGACAGGGACATTTAGAAGTCAGGCTCTTTCTCTTAGCTAAGTCTGTGATATATGTGAAGACTGTTAAAACTAAGTATAAAAGGGGAAGCCAGGTGGCCAGGTGGCTCAGTGAGTAAGAGCACCAGCCCCAGAGTCAGGAGACCTGGGATTGAATCCAGGCTCAGATACTTAGAACCACACCCAGCAACACCTGGCCGTGTAGCCTTGAGCAAGTTACTTAACCCCAATTGCTTAAAAAAAAACTAAATATAAAAGATTTATTCAAATAGATCCTATTAGAGAATAAAGAAAAAAAATTACCTCGACATAACTTGATCCATAAAAAAACTTAAGAACAATTTTTTAATAGACATCATAATACCAAATTCTATTCCCTAACAAGCTTTGTGGGACAGAAAGCTTTCAAAATACAGTCTTAGCAAAAGAATTCAAAATCACTTGGGAAGAGTATGGAGTGCCTGCCATCCAATCCAATCCAATCAACATTTATCAATGCCTTGTGATGTGGCAGACACTATAAGCTCTGGGGATAAGATTAATAAGAAGAAAGACAGTCCCTTTCTTAAATGAGCTCAATCCAAAGGGGGAGACAACACACAAAAGGAGGCAGAATAGCAGTGGGGGATGGAGGAGGGGCAGGAGGCGAAGAGATGCCAGGGGGTATTCATGCAGGGCCCTCTTGTTCTGTGGAGCTGAAACCACCAAGCACAGCAGCAGATACAAAGTGGAGAAATCTGAGAGCCCAGTTTCTACCTTTCATAAAAGAAGGCACTGAGAGGAGATTAGTATTCTACCCTCCAGAACTCCAAACAGAGGGGAGAGGAGGCTGAGGCGGGTGGGGTCCATCAAAGCTTGTGTTAGCAGCATGGGGTGAATCTAGAAGGAATCCCCATCATGCTCTCTGCTACTACAGCTCTATGCTTTCCATTAGTATACAGAAGGTAAGCGTTCAGCCTCCTATTTTAATCACCCACAAAAAGCTGCTCTTTTATGCCATGAAACGATTTTCAGAACATTAAATATAAAAGAATAATAGCAGAATAGAGATTTGTCCCAGTACCATTCTATATGAACTATACATATAGTATAGTTTTGCCTTAGAATAGTTTTTCTTTCATAATTATAATGCCTCACATGTTCAGTCCACAAAGCTTTATCTTACACTATCTCATTTAAGTCTCACAGCTTGCCTGTAAGATAGAAAGGGAAGATAACAGTATCTTCCCTAGCAGATGAATCAATTGAGGCTCAAAGGTGTTAAGTATGTGATCATGGAACTAATAGTAATGAAACAGGACTAGAACCCAGGATCCTAAGTCTATGCTCTCTCCAAACAAGTCTTTGTTTAGCTTCAGTGGATAAAGCATTATCAAAATAATTCTGAGCTAATTTCTGCTCTTGGGTTCTCAAACATAGATTCCAGTGACCCAATGACAGTGAAAGAGGCCAAAAGGTGACCTGATATTACAGCTTAGGATCTCCACTGCTTTTAAAAAGACTTGATTATTATTCCTTGAATACCTTATCATATGTCCCATTTACCCTACACCAAGCATGCACTGGTATGTTTCTATTGTGGCAAGGCTGCACTGCTGTTAGAGTAGTACCTTTTTGTTGTTCAATCATTCAGCCATGTCCAACCCTCCATGACTTCCTGGACCATAGCATGCCGGGTCCTTCTATCCTCTACTATATCTCAAAGTCTGGCCAGATTCATGTTCCTCGCTTACGTCACACTATCTATCCATCTCATCCTCTGCTGTTCCTTTTTTCTTTTGCCTCTAATCTTTCCCAAATCAGGGTCTTTTCCAATGAATCCCATCTTCTTGGGTAACCAAAGTGTTTAAGCTCCAGCTTCAGTATTTGATCTTCCAGGGAATAGCCCCAATTAATTTCCTTAAGTATTGACTGATTTGATCTCTTTGCTATCTTTTGATCTCAAAAGTCTTCTCCAACACAATAATCTTAAAGTGTCAGTTCTTCAGTGCTCAGCTTTTCTCACACTTCAACTCTCATAGTCATACATTGTTTCTGAAATACTTTGACTATAAAGACCTTTGTCAGTCAGGTGACATCTCTGCTTTTTAGTATGCTGTCCATATTTGCTATAGCTTTCCTTCCAAGGAGCAGACATCTTTCAATTCATGGATATAGTTACCATCTAGAGTGATCTTTGAGCCCAAGAAAATAAAATCTGACATTTCTTCTAGTTCTTCTCCCTCTATTTGAAAGGAAGTGATGGGACCAGTTGCCAAGATTTTAGCTTGCTGTAATTTTGTTTTGTTTTGATGCTAAGCTTCAAGCTGGATTTTATACTCACCTCTTTCACCCTCATCAAGAGACTTCACAATTCCTCTTCACTTTTTGCCATCAGAGTGGTATAATTTGCATATCTGAAATTGTTGCTATTTCTCTTTATAACCTTAATTCCAGCTTTTGATTCATCCATCTCATGATGTACTCTGCATATAAGTTAAATAAATAAGGTAACAAAATACAGCCTTGCCATACGCCTTTTCCAATCTTAAATCAATCAGTTGTTCAATGTTCAATTCTACCTGTTGTTTCTTGGTCTGCATACAGTTTCCTCAGGAGACAATAAGATCATCTGTGCTCCCATTTCTTTGAGGATTTACCACATTTTGTTGTGATCCACACACAAAGGCTTTAGTGTAGTCAATGAAGCAGAAGTAAATGTTTTTATGAAACTCCCTTGCTTTCTTCATAATCCAGAGAATGTTGTCAATTTGGTCTCGAGTTCTTCTGCCTTTTTGAAAACCAGCCTGTACTTCTGGTAATTCTTGATTCACATATTTCTGAAGCTTAGCTTGCAGGATCTTAAGCACAGCCTTGCTGGTGTGTGAAATGAGCACAGTTGTTTGGTAATTTGAACACTTTTTGATAATCTTAACAATTCTTTATGATTGGGACATAAACCAATCTTTTCCAATCCAGTGGACACTGCTGAGTTTTCCAAATTTGCTAGCATATTGAGTTTAGCACTTTAACAGCATCATCCTTTAAACAGCTCAGCTGGAATTCCATCACCTTCACTAGCCTTATTGCTAGCAATACTTCCTAAAGCCTACTTGACTTCACTCTTGAAGACGTCTGACTCTATATCAGTAAACACACCATTATGGTAATGTTAAAAATCTATCTTGAAGAATTGTTTCATGTATGCTTACCACCTCTTCTTATTCTCTCCTGCCTTCTATTAAGTCCGTACCATTTTTGTCTTTTATCATACCCATTTTTGCAGGAAAAGTTCCCTTGATATCTTTACTTTTCTTGAAGAGATCTTTTGTCTTTACCTTTCTGTTGTTTTCTTCTATTTCTCTGCATTACTCATTTAAGAAAACCTTCTTATGTCCCCTAACTGTTCTCTGGAATTCTACATTCAGCTGGGAATATCTTTCCCTTTCTTATTTACCCTTCACTTTTCTTTAGAGTAGTACCTTATTTAACATCTAAAAAGAAAGCATAGTGTATTAGATCTGAAAGTAGTTGGTCTAGTTCTTCAATTTAAATAGGGAGAGAAGGATCTAAACCTACAGTTTTCTAGGTATATGATGCTACCCAGGAAGGAACCTCCCCCCCCAATGAACACCAGCAACTATTCTGCAAGTTTTGGTCTTGTAGAATTTCCTAGTGAACTGAGATGGGTCGAGTCAAATGGCCGAGCTTACACAACCAGTATTTGTCGGATTAGTTCCAAGTCTTCTTAACTCCAAGGCTGACTGGAGAGTCAGCCCAGGACTTACATGTGCTACAGTGGAAGGCAGAACAGAAAAGGGAACATTATGTGGTGCCCAGTTAGGAAGCAAATAGCAGGCTTTCTTTTATTCATTTCAACTCAACAAGTTTTGTTTTCTTGTTCCCCCATTGCAATGTGAGTGCTACGTTTTAGCTCCTTCTTTGAAGTCACTGAAATATCCATTTGTCTTCCATAAATCTCTTGCTGATCCCCTCCCACCTTTGTTCCGGGATGGCTGATGTACAGGCCCTTGAATTGTATATACAAATAACCTTGTCTAAGAGGAGCCATCTGAGTGGAAAAGGCCTAAACCCACAATCTAGGGGTGACTGATTTGGTCAGGCTGCTATCTCCCTGGGGACTCCTGGGATTTTATACACATTCCTTCTATAGAAACAGGTCTGCTATGCTTGGGTATTTTCTCTTACAAGATGTTTTTTTCAGAAACTGGAAGCCTCAGATCAATTTCCATACTTATGAGGCTTCCACAAATGAAAGGTCTCCAAGGTGACAGATACTTTAAATGCTTCTAGGTGAGAGAATGATTTCCCCTCCAAAAAACCCACACGCTCTTGACCTGAGTTTTCCTGTCTGTGGGGCCAACAAACAGGAAATCAGCATCACTTAAGGGGCACAGCAACGGAACCAGTTTGCAACCAAAAATACATTCATATCTGCTTTTGTATATCCCCTAGAAATCACATTAAGAGATAAAAATGGCATATTAAAATGAAAAAAAAAAATCAAACTCACAAGAAATCTCCCTGCAATGAGGTTTTTGCCTGGAGAAATCAAATTACATAGAAGTTAGTACTCTCAGGGAATGCAGCAAAGGGGGCCAATTTCCATAACTTAGCCTCAGTTAAAGGAAGCCTCCCCAAGGATGGCTCCCATTATTTCCTCTGAAGCCCTGATAATTCTCTGTATTTGCCTAATGAGGAAGCTAATGCTTAACCTAGATTTGACTTCACTGTCTCTAGATGATGTGAAGTTAGCTGGCTTTGAAGATTAACTATGCATTAAATGGTTTGTTTGGCCTCTCCTTTATTAATAAGGGCTACCCAGAGAGCAATGGAGTGAGAAGGAGATGCAACTAGGAAGTGAGGAAATGGGATAATGTTAAGTACTTTGCAATCCTAGAAGCCATGTAGATATGTAAGTGGTGATTACTATTGCTATTAGGTAGGTCAATTAGTATAATGACTAGAGCCATCCTGGGAGTCTGCTTCTGACAGATTTGTGTGACCCTGGGCAAATCACTTAACCTCCAAAGCCCCTAGACCACCCTCCCACACCATAAGTTGCAAGAGAATTGTGGGGGTATTCATGGAGGGAGTTCCCCACAGGTATGAAATGACAAGTCTGAACTTAAAATATGGGTGTGTGGGTGTGTGTGTGTGTTGTTATTATACAAAGGGAGAGGCTGTATTATGTAGTGGTTTGAAAATAGACCAGACCTTGAAGCCAAGAATACCTGAGCTCCTGTCCTTCTGACATGTCCTGGCTGGACATGGTATTTTACTTCTCAGGCCTCTAGGTAATGCTCTAAGACAAGAAAAGGTGTCCACCTGCATTGTTAGAAGTTTCCTCCTCAGAGAGAACTCAAATAAGATATTTGTAAAGTGCTTAAGATGTGCCTGGTACACAGTAGGGGATTAATAAGTGCTTGTTCCCCTTCCTTCTTCCCCATACTAATAAAGTAACAGATTTGGTTCCTGTCCCTATCTCTATTATACAAAAGGGTTCTATTTCAAATTGGTACTATGCTCAGTCCTACATACATAAAATACTGCTGCCAAATGTCTTCTCCTGGTTACAAATTTTAGGCTTTTGAAATAACACAAAATAAAAGCAAGCTACTCCAAGTTCTTAACTCACTTCCTAGTTACTTGACAGTCAGAGCTATCCCCCACTATACATGCTTCACTTACAAAGGGAGGAAAAAAAATCATGCTTTCCTTTTAGTAAGAGAATACCTGGACCAGGACCAGCTTCACTGAGTATGAAGGATCCAGAGCCTGATAGCTCAAATAATAAGGTGAGGAGAAACTAAAAGGAGCAAATGGAGAAATGAGGATGGTCACCATAAAGGGTACCGAGAATGAGCCAAGAACCATTCTGGTTATGTGTCTTTCTGACAGTTCTCACCTATTTTCCTAACTGACCTAAATGCCACAAAGGACAGCCTTCCTTATTTTGGAAGGTTTGGCCTATCAGGAACACTGAAAGCAAATGTCCAAATATTACTGGCTCTTAATGGGGGAAATTAGTCACAGCTGCCAGACAATCCAGTCCAGATCTCTGAATCACATTCATTAGTTCCTCTGCAAAGAAGCCAAGCCTGGAAGAAGCAGGTCCTAGTATGGAGGCACCATGATAACAATTGAAAGAGTTCTCAATGTGTAATCACAGGATCTGGATTCAAATTCTGGTTCTGTCACTTCCTGTAGAATAAAGAATCACTTAATTTCTTCAGGCCTCCATTTCTTCTTCTGTAAAAGAATAAGGTTGGACTAGATAATCTCTAAGGTCCCTTTCAGCTGTCAATTTATGCATGATGGTAAAAACCTATGATTTCTAGCACTTCTTCCCATGCATGGCCCTTAAGGACAAGGATAGGGTCTGAGAGTAGACCCACAGTCAGAGAGTTGTTGAGACCCCTGAGTGGTTAGGTGACTTGCCCATGGTCACACAGCTAGAATGCTGTTGAACAAGTCGTAAAAATTTAACTTGGGCTTTCCCAGCACCAAGGTCAACTCTCTGTCCGCTATGCCATACTTCTTGGTACATAATAATTAATAAGTGGTATATGATATGTACTTAATAAATTGATCATAAGTAATTAAATTCAATAAACATTTATTAAAGGCTTACTGTATGCCAAGTGCTACAGATACAAAAAGAGGCAAAAGATAGTCCCTGCCTTCCAGGAGCTTACAATCTAATGAGGGAGATGACATGCAAACAATTATATACAAAGCAAGTTACATACATGATAAATAGGAGATAATTAACACATGGGAGGCACTGGAATTAAGAAGGGTTAGGGAAGGCTTCCAGAGAGGTCAGTAGCTGCAGTGGAGGAGGAAGAATGTTCCAGGCATGGGAAATAACCAGAACAAATGGTATATAGTAGGTATTTAATGCATTCTTATTGAAATGATTCTATGATGTGCATTCAGGATGGCAGAAACACTAATTATGAGACTCCTTATTACAGACAGTTCTAAGAAGACCTAATGAGAGATTTGCCCAACATTTTGTGGGTTTGTAGAGTGGAGGGAGCAGAGGAAGGCCCTGTGATTTCATTGGTTTGAGGAACTCCTAGTGTGGAAACTTCCTCTACCAATGCAGACTGGCGTTGCCTGGGTTGTTCCAAGATGAACTGACTTGCCCCTGGTCACACAGGTGGTATGTGTCACAGGCAGAACTTGAACCTGGGTCCTCCTTTCAGTATTTGAGGACCTGTTCTCCTAGCATACTGCCTCCAAAGACTAGGACAAGGATAAACTTGTGATTCTGTTACTGTAGGGAACTCCCTCTACCAATGCAAGTCATGCCTTTCTCTGCACCTTATATCCTTAGAGAGCTACCTAGGGCACTGAAAGGTTCATCAAATTGCCCAGGGTCACACAATAAGAACATGTGGACTTGAACTCAGGTCTCTCTCTTTCCCAAAACAGCAGTCTCTGCTATGCCATGCTCCCTCTCCTATATGAGAGGAGGAAAGTTGGGACCATAGCAATATTTCATGGTGAAACAGGTACTGGAAAATCCCACTGTATTAGCAGGAGAGGCATGAGATATTGAGAACTATTCCTGGCTCATTTAGAGGACAGATCACATTGTTTTCCTTCAATTCCATGGGGTTCAATGGAATGACAAGCTATAATTTAGTGTCCCTGCACTCAACACAGTCCATGCACTCTGCCAAAGACTGTCAATGATGAGCAACAGACACGCTGGTAATCTGTGCCTCATGGGAACGACTTGTTTTTAGCTATTTTAAGGCACCTATATTATCAGCATAACCTGGGAAATGGATGCTGGCAAGCAGATAATATCTTCAAAATTACAGGGTTGATGTATCTCTTTCCATTTGTGTAAGGAGATATGGGTCTACATATAGACGCATGATACATCAAACTATTATGTATCTCCTGTTTGAATCTTATTTAGCCAGACGTGCACATGCAAACACTTACAGACACATGTGAATGTCCCTCCAATGCTCCTCTGCTTTGAAATCTCCCATGCACAATTTAATGAAAGAAGGCTTTCCATGGTGGTCAATGGTCCTACCCCTGGCTCTGGGTTTGTCACAGACCAGCTATCAGTTCAGGCAGCTGGAGTAGTTCTCTGGGATAGTCTCAAGTGTAACAATGGTATTGATAGAGCTATTAAGAGCTAGAACTGAAGGGAGGGTTTTTCCCCCAAGGTGCTGAAATCTGGAGAATGCTCTCAGCACTGGCAGTCCCCAGTGGCATAGAAACAACTGAGTTTAGCACTTAGAGTAATTAGTTAAAATAGGAAGTTACCAAATGGTGTGTACTTGCTCCCCACCCTGGTCACACCAACCTCTCCCAGGTCTGCTTCACTCCCTCCACCTCCAGCAGCATGTCAGATGTATCTTGTGCGACCTACCCCAAGGGCAAAAATGGCTAGTTATGGCTCTGAGACATCATGATGATCTACATGCCTGTTTGGTCTGAGGCTGGGCTGACCCATTGAATTGAAAGCTCACCTCAGTTTGGTGAGTATAGCCTAATGTTCATACTACAGCTGTGGGGACTTCAGCCTGATCTCCATACTGCGGTGGTGTCTGTACTGATGAAGTACAAGCTGATAACAGGAAAGTAGAATCATAACTGGTGATTGCAATGAGGAAGAGATTCCTTAGCCAGTTAGACGGTGCAGTGGATGGAGTCTTGCAATCAGGAAGACTAGACTTCAAATATAGCCACAGACACTGTGTGACCTTTGACAAGTCACTCAACCTCCATCTCCCTCAGTTGCCCCCACTGTAAAATAGGGAAAACAATAGTCCCTCCTTCCCAGGGTTATTGTGAAGACATAACTTTATAAACCTTAAAGTGCTATATAAATGATGAAGAGAGGGGATAAGGGTCTCACAGATCTTCCACAAGGGGTATACTCATTATGCAAAGGGCTTTTCCCTAGATCTCCTGACACTGGGTAGATACCAATGGAGTATAGAAACTATTTGTGGGTTATTCCTCACTATTGCTACATGACTAGCCCATTTCCTTCTGGGGTCATTTTTTTCTTTGGCCTTATGCCACTTTCCTCACATAAGCATCTCTTGATAATATGTTATCATCTACTTATACCTACTATACACATTTCTGTTTCCCTCTAGGTGACATGAAATTTCAGTTCTTTAGAGACTTGGGTATTTTGTGGTTTGAAACCAAATAGCATCATTGAAAGAGTATTAATATTAAAATAATGATTCTATTTCAGAGAGAATTTTGTGAGTCATTAAAGCACTGTGCACTATCTCAAAGCAAACTCAGCACAGCCTCCACATCCTATTCAATTTGGGGGCTGGTTCATTGTCTATCCGTGGTATCCATCAAAAATATATATACTCATGGACCAGCTCTATGGGTTATCCATTTAACTGAATGTTGTGGAAGTGCCTTGCTCCCAGATTTGGAACACACTAAATTCTTCTGTAACTGGTTCTGGTCTGTTAACTATAGATAAGAAGACAGACTGTTGATTGGCTATATAGATGGAATTGGGGTACATTCACAAATCTGTAACCAAAAAAGTGAATCTTTTCCTTTGACCTGGTTCTTTCCTTTCTAGCTGTTTTTTAGCTTGGGAGTACAGTGGATAGAGCATTGGACCTGGAGTTAGGTAGAACTGAGTTTAAATCCCGCCTCAGAAATTTGTGTGATGCTCGGTAAGTCATTTAACCTCAGTCTCTTCCCCTGTAAAATGGGCATAATAATAACATTTATCTTCAAGGGGTTTTGTGAGGATCAAATTAGATAATATTCACAAAGTGTTTTGCTCACCTTAAAGCACTATATAGTGTCTATGATGATGATGGTGATGATGTTGGGTGGTCCCCATACAAGGTAACCTGTGGCAGACCTTTTTTCTTTGCCTATTTGTGTTTACTCTTTCCTGCATTAAGTTAAGGAGGCTTGAGATGGCTATGACACTGAGTTTTAAAAGGTCAGGAGAGTCCAAAAGTCCAGAGTCTCCAAGAGCCATCAAAATCCAGGAGCTATAATGCATGCCTGAAATTGTCAGAAGCTAGAGAATGAGGATAAAAGTTCTGAGCAACTTGTTTGACCTAACCTAGCGGTAGATGAGATACAGATTCACACACCCATTGGTGGCACAGTGGATAGAGCACCAAGCTTGGAGTTGGGAAGACGAATCTTTCTGGGTTCAAATCTGGCCTCAGACACTAGCTGTGTGGCCCTGGGCAAGTCACTGAACCCTGTTTGACTCAGTTTCTTCACCTGGAAAATGAAATGAAGAAGGAAATGACAAACCACTCCAGTATCTTTGCCAGAAAACTCCAAATGTGGTCACAAAGAATTGGTCACAACTGAAAAACAACCAGACGACAATAAGGATTTAACAAATGCTTTTCCGTTCATTCATTGCTAATATATTGCAGTGGCATGTACCTTCTTCTCACCTTCAATTTCAGTTCTTCAGAAACTATAGTATTCTGTGACTTCTCTTAAAATGAGACACTCAAGATTATACAGGTAAAGTGACTTATTCAAGATCAAATAATTAATGACAGATATCTCTTTCTACCTATCCAATTTATTAACTGTGTGGTCAATACCCCTTCAGTTTTCCTGAGCTAAAAAACTTCATTCAATTAAAATATTCATCCTTGTTATTTCTATTTTTTGGGGGGAGGGGCAGTTGGGGCTAAGTGACTTGCCCAAGGTCACGTAGCTAGTTTTGTGTTGTGTCTGAGGTCGGATTTGAACTCAGGTCCTCCTGACTCCAGGGCTTGTGGTCTATTCACTGCACCACCTAGCCATGCCCCTTGTTTCTAAAAGAAAAAAAATCCACTTAAAATAATTTTTACCTTTCTCTCCTAAACATAAAGAGAATAATCCAAGTGAAGAAAATATTTCACCTGAAAAACTAGCCGTTTATAAAAGAATTAACTCTTCTACTGTTAAATTAAATAAATTCAATTATCTCTGACTGATTATCTCCTACTCTAGAGAACTCTTGCATGAAATTCTGAATTGAAACATCAATCTCAAAGTAAGGTGAACTTTCAATTAAATGACCATGAGAAAATTTTCATCTTTAAATGACTCATCCTCACTGAAAATTGTTCCTTTGGTAACTAGAATACTTTTCTCTTAACAGACATTTATTTTTCCAAGAGAAGCTTTTGGCATATATTCCTGAATGCAGTCAACTTTCTTATATGTTGGAGAATTATTCAACTTTCTTTCAAAACCTGATCAGATTCTGTTAGGTCCATGCTATGGAGTTGCCTTGCTAAAAAGTCTCACATTGGATGGGATCTATGGCATATATGAAATTGAAATCTGTTCAGTTATGTGGCATTGGGACGTTGCCTCTTACCAGTTAGGCTTATGAATGCATTATTTATACACAGCTGTGATTATCAAGATTAGTTTAAAAAATCAAGTCAGTTGTCAGATCCTACTCTGTAAATAAGCTAAGACTCTAATTTGTAAACAGCATTCACAACCAAAAAAAAAAAAACTGGGAAGGGGAGGGAGAAGGGCACAAGAGATATGAAGCAGAAATACCTGTAATAGTCTAGAATCTGCCAGATAAATAATCCCGTCAATCAACAGAATTATTTAAATTCTTATCATAGGTAAGGCACTGTACTAAGCACCAGGGATACAAATAAAGGTAAAAACACCTTCCCAGCCCACATTCTAAACAAATAAAGAAAAAAATTCAGATTCCAATAGGAGAGATAAACCACTATGTCCATCCAAGATATCTACCGGGTATCCAAATCTAGGGTACTTTTCAAAATTCATTAATTCTTTGAAGTCCACTTAACAAATTTGATTGACTCTGGACAATCCCCTAAGCCAAATCCCCTCTCCAATCCTTTCAGGTCTAACAACTGATTATGCCTTCTCTTCCTCTGCCACCAGTCCAAACCAAATTCATTAAGTATTTATGAAGCACCTCTAGGGAGGCAGAATGCTATAATGGAAAGACCACTGACTCTAGAGTCAGAAGACCTGGGTTCTAATCCCACCTCTGATGGTTTTATGTAATCATGGGCATATCACTGAACCTCACTTTCCTATAAAATGAGGGATTGGACTAGATTAAGCCTGATAACCTTCCCAGCTCTAAAGGTATGGTCCCACGATATGATATGCTAGACACTAGGGATACAAAGACAAAAAAGAAAAGAAAAGTCCCTCATTTCATGATAACTGATGGCACAGTGAATAGAGTGCTGGAACTCAGGTCAGGAAGGCCTGAGTTCAGATCTGGCCTCAGACATTTACTGCCTGTGTGACTTAATCTATTTTCCTCAGTTTCCTCAACAGTAAAATGGGGATAGCACCTTTTGTTGTTTAGTTGTTTCAGTCATATCTGACTCTTTGTAACCCCATTTGGGATTTTCTTGGCAAAGATAAATGAGTGGTTTGCCATTTCCTTCTGCAGATCATTTTTACAGATAAGGAAACTGAGGCAAACAAGGTTAAGTGACTCACCCAGGGTCACACAACTAGTAAGTGTCGAGGCCAGATCTGAACCCAGGAAAAGGAGTCTTCCTGACTCTAAGGTCAGCACTCTATCCACCGGCAGAGGAATGGCATGATCAGAATTGTGCTTTAGGAATGTCCATTTGGATGCTGTTTATAAAATGGATTGAAAAGTACCTCCTTAACTAACTATATGAACATTGTTTGTTCCCAAAAGAAAAGTGCCATATTCCTTTTTTAAGGGAAACCTGGGTCAATGGAGCCTACCCTCTTACCTGGGTTAACCCAAGTAAAGAAAGACTATAGTCACTAATCCCCAGATATTGCACCCACAGTCTGGAAAAGATCATTTGGAAGAGAAAACACACAACCTTCAAAAAACAAAGCTACCAGCATGAGAATGCATTTCTGTCTTCACTTTGCTACAGGGAAATCAAGGCTCACAGTTACACACCTATGCCTGATTGTGCAAACCTGAGTAGTGAGTTTGCCTCAATTAATAATAGAACAGCAAAAGAACAACAAAAACTAAAGTTAACCTTAAGAATCTGCCTCCAATCTGGCATCCTTTGGAAACTCCTAAGGGAAACATCATATTGGCTCCTACAAATCATGTGGGGTGGGGAAGAAATCAACAGGCCATGACATGTTTACATGTTTATTAGAATAGTTTTTGCTTCACTCTTTGGACAGTTCCTTTCTGTTTTCAATTACTCAATTACCCTTTCTAAATAAAGTTTTTAAAGCTCAAAATTTCCACTTAACCAAATCATCTCACATCATCATCATCATTCCAGGCACTTTAGCTGTTGAAACTGGCTCCCTCCTGTAGCAGCAATGCAACAAGGGCACAGATTTCTCTTAGCAGATGGTTTTCTAACACCATGAGAAAAATGTATAAATCTGTACAACACCACGTAGTACTATGTGTAGCCAATGTTTCCCCTGCTCTATAAGAAGTGGGAAATTGATATTATCTTGGAAGGAAATTAAATAGCTGACATGGGGACTTGGGGTGGAGCGGGGAGGAGTGGTGTGCTAAGCCTCTACGATTATTACAAAGCTGCCTTGATAATAACCTTGATTCAGGATTTAAGATGGATTGATTCTGATCATTCCCAGATGACTCAAAAAACTGTCACGAACTTAGAATCCTGGATATATAGTGAAAGTGGCCTCATACTGCAGGGGTGTGGTAGAACCAGTTCTGACCAGCTTCAGAGAGCTGATTTTAAAATTTTTAGTGTGATCTTTTATACCTTTTGCTGAAAATAAGGATTTGATTTATTGTCTTTTTAATTGGCTAAATTTAAGAAAGAAAGACAGCTTTAATCATGCAGATTAAATTTATAAGTGTATTGGGAAAGCCAGAAATCCCTTTCTCAGTTCATCCAGACCAACCCCTTCAATTTACAGATAAGGGAACTGAGGACTGAGAAGCTAAGTGAGTTGTTCAAGATCACAAAGAGATGGCAATATAGCTGGAAATCCAGGTCAGCTATGGCATTCCCACTGTACCATATTGACTTTGAATTTGAGCATTTAATCAGCTACTGAAATACATATTCTTTCCATCAGTGAGGGGAACTCAGAACCTTCTCCAAACAGATTCTCTCTCCTCCTGTATATAGTATCAAAGATAGATCATAAGCTATTGCATCAGACAGTCAATCAACAAGCATTTCTAAAGTGCTTACTTGTGCTAGGCATTATGCTAAGTGTTGGCTACTTTTTTTGTCATTGAGTCATTTCAATTGTGTCCGACTTTCTGTGACCCCATTTGGAGTTTTCTTGGCAAAGATACTGGATCCAGATTTGAACTCAGGTCCCCCTAACTCCAAGGTCTGCCCTCTAATCACTGTGCCAACTTGCTGCCCCTGTGTTGGGTACAAAGAAAGACAAAAAACAGTCCCTCATCTCAAGGAACTCACATTCTACTAGGCAAGACAACATGTAAACAAATATGTATGTGTGTGTTTGTGTATATATATATATATGTGTGTGTGTGTGTGTGTATACATGCATATATATACATACATACACACACACACACACACACACACACACATATATATATATACATACATACAGTGTAAATGGGAAGCAATATCAGAGAAAAAGCATTAGCTGTGGAGGGGAGGGGAGAGAGGACTGGGAAAGGCCTCCTGCAGAAGGAGGAATTTGACTTGGCTTGCAAAAGCTCAGACTACTGCAATATCCTCATATTGTTGAAAGGGAATGGCTAAATCTAAACAGCAATGGAGAAGATGGGGGGAGGAGAAGGCTAACAAAGAAGAATGATAGAGGAATGGCTTTCAAGTATTTAAAGAACTGTTACCCTGCTTGGCCTCAGAGGTGAGAGCTAAGAGTACTAGATGAACATTACAAGAGACAGATTTCAGCTAAACGTTAAGAAAAGTTACCAACAATTAGAGCAGCATAAAAATGGAAGGGACCAGGAATCTTCAAGCAGATTCTGAAGGACACATGTCTGGGATGATGGAGACAGAACTTAATATCTGGATACGATTTGGACTAGTGGATGTCTGAGGTCCCCCATCAACTCTGCCATTCTGATCCTCTGATGCAGTTCAATTTCCTTTAAAAGCAATCAGGGAATACTGAAAACCACCCCTGACTTTTCAAAACATAGTGAAAGAAATTTTAAACTGTAGATGAACTCCACCCAGGGAGTTGGTCATCATCTCAGATCATTTCTTTGGCTGTAAATGTGTGTTGGGTTTTTTTTTTTTTCTATTTCCAGAATGCAGTCTCGGGCATCAGTTCCTGTGCCTTTCTTTAATCTCATAGCTATAAACATAGAATTCTGTGGCTTTTGTATAAGAGGCTCAGGAAATATCTAGAGACCACCTACTTAAAAACATGAGAACATAAGAGTTTCCATTAAAGTCAGGCCAGCCCATTATTCTATACCTAACAGAATCAAGGGACAGAGAATCTCAAATCCAATCAGCAAAGATTTAAGTTTCTACTGTGTTCTTGGGCTCTTAGAGCTGGAAGAAAACAACCATTTATTAAGAGCTTATCATGGGCCTGTTGCTGTGCTAAGCAGTTTACAATTTTTATTTCATGTGATCCTTACTATAATCCTGGGGGGGAAGGTGCTGTTATTCGTTGTTGTTCAGTCATATCTGACTCTTCCTCACCCCATTTGGGGTTTTCTTGGCAAAGATACTGGAGTGGTTTGCCATTTCCTTCTCCAGCTCATTTTACAAAAGAGGAACTGAGGCAAACATGGTTAAGTGACTTGCCTGGGATCACACAGCTAGTAAGAGTCTGAGGTTAGATTTGAACTCATGAACATGAATCTTCCTGATTTCAAGCCCAGTGATCTATGCACTCTGCCACCCAGTTGCCCCCGGTTGTCCCCTATTACTATCCCCATTTTACAATTGAGGGAAACTGAGACAAACAGAGGTTAAAAGTGACTTGCCCAGGGTCACACAGCTGGCAGGTGTGAAGGTGTGAAATCTATCTGAAGCCATATTTGAACTAAGGACTTCTTGACCCCAGACCTAGGACTCTATCCCCTGCACCACCAGCTACCTCTAAAGGGACCTCAGAGGTTAGCAAGGCCAACCTAAAGCACCAGTTCCCTTTACAATATCTATAACGATCTCACCTTTGCTGCAAAAAGACAAGTTCATCCCCCTTCAAATTAACCCCAAAGGTAAGGTATGTATTCTGAGACAGTGTTGATGTATTGGTTAATTTTGTTAAGCTATGTTTTTTCACCTCTCCCTTTTCTTTGTTCATTACTACAAAGAATGGTCACTGAATAGAAGAGAGAGAGAGAGATTTAGAAACGATGGTGATGTAAAAACAAAAGGTATTAAAAACGTTTTTTTAAAACTTAAAAAAAAAACTCAACAATTTAACCCTAAAGGTGGAGATTCATTCTTTTGTTCTAAATTCTTTTCCTGCTAAATGTTTCACTAGTCAAGTCAACAACATTTATTGAGCATTAACTATTTGCCAGGCACTACGTTAAGGGCTAGAGATTAAAAAATAAGCCAAAAGAAGGATAATCCCTGACTTCAAGGAGTTCATATTCTAAGGGTAAGAAGGAGACACATAAAAGGGAACTGAAAAGTTGAAGATAGGGAAAGAAGGTGACCAACTGGAGTGAAGGCCAGTGAGTCAGAAGCAAAGCCAGAAAAGGAATGAAGCATGGCTAGCCTGGGCCCTTCCTCAAAACCGTGACTGTATTGCTAACCTCCCAGCTACCCTTAATAGTAACACTGGACATTTGTAGAACACAGAGTTTTTATACTTGCCATGTCATCTGAATTTCACAACCATTCTGGGAGATAAGTGCCGACGTTATCCTCATTTATAGCTGAGGAAACCAAAGCTCAGAAACATTGGATAACAGAAATTCAAACCCAAGTCTCCTACCTCTGAGTTCAGACCTCAATTCACAGCTGTATTTTTTAACTACCTTGTTATACATTATCTATTCCATCTCCCAAATTAGACAGCAAACTTCTTAAGATTAGGGAATATGTCATACCTCTTTATACCAGCATTCAGAAGCTGCAAGCCTTGCAGTTGTTTAATAGCTACTTGGTAAAGTTAAATGAATAATAAAAACCCTCATATGGATAGTCCTTTTTTTTTTTTTGTCTTTTGGAGGACAATTAGGATTAAGTAACTTGCCCAAGGTTACACGGCTAGTTTTTTTTGTGTTAAGTGTCTGAGGCAGGAACGGAACTCAGGTCCTCCTGACTCAGGGCCGGTGCTTTCCTCACTGCACCACCTAGCCACCCCTGGATAATCCTTTTTAATAGGGAAAATCATGCAAACAAAAAAGGTTATAGGATCACAAACTTAGGGCTGGAACGGGTTCTAGAGGGTACCAAGTCTCACCTCCTCATTTTACAGATGAGGAAACTGAGGCACAGAGTAAGTAGGTATCTTGCCTTGGCTCACCCAACTAATATGTCTTAGTCAGGATTCAAACTCAGATCTTCTTGCCTTCAAATCCAGTACTCTAGCCCCTGTACAAAATCCTAACTGTTCTCTGTGGAATTTTAGTTCAGGAGAAGGTATGTTTTTTAGAGCAGGAGGGCCTTCCCAAGGTTCCCCAGAAATCATAGGGTACAGGTAATTATTTACAAGCAATGACAGCATTGTTGTGAACTATGACTTGGGGCATCTCTACTCATAGCATCATAGAAACAGAGCCCATGACCTAAACCTTCGTTTAACAGATAAGGAAACTGAGGTCCTCTAAGGATAAATGACTTGGTCAAAATCTTATAGCTTATTTATGGAGGAACCAAGACTAAAACCCAAGTTTTCTGATCCCCAAACCAATAATCTTTATCACACAATGGTCATCAGACTTTGGGTTTTTCCTCAACAAGCATTTTTTACTCAAGCAAAGGTTGTATGCAATTTTTCAGATGATCTTTTTTGCCCATAGAGTAGAATACTGAGCTCTAAATTTTGTTAGAGAAATTAGATGTGCTTAGTGCAGTCACCCATTCTATGTAGGAATTTCATCTACCCCTTCCATCCCAATAGGTGTAGTCTCTGTGTGGATACTTCCTGAAATGCACATATGTCTAACTCTTTCTATCATTTCTTTCCTTGGCTATATCACCTTATACTTGCCTATCAACAATAATATGGTCACTTCCTCCCAAGGTTTCTACTATTCCTAAATAATAATAATAATAATAATAAACAATAACAATAGCTAGCTTTGGTATACTGCTTTAAGGTTTGGAAAGCGCTTTACAAATACCTCATTTTATCCTTTCAATCTTGGGAAACAGGTCCATTTTACAGATGAAGAAACTGAGGCAGAATGCCTTGCCAAAGGTCACATAGCCAGTAAGTGAGGTAAGATTTGAGCTCAAGTCTTCCCAACTCCAGGTCCTGTGCTTTCTCCACTGGGCCACTTAGCGGCTACATCAGCTCTTCCTTGTTGGTCAGAATGAAGACCAAATTTCCCTTCGTCTTAAAATGAGAGGGTGGAGGACATGATCTCTAAGATCCCATCCTTCTCTAAAACATGGGTTCCTTTGGGGAGGGGCGGGGCTAGGTGGTGCAGTGAATAGA
Source organism: Petaurus breviceps papuanus (assembly GCF_028583685.1). NCBI lineage: Eukaryota > Metazoa > Chordata > Mammalia > Diprotodontia > Petauridae > Petaurus > Petaurus breviceps. The sequence goes on along the minus strand of NW_027187460.1, from coordinate 60,144,364 downwards.
GCACCAGCCCTGGAGTTAGGAGGACCTGAGTTCAAATCCACCCTCAGACACTTAACACAAAACTAGCCGTGTGACCTTGGGCAAGTCACTTAACCCCAATTGCCCTGCCTTCCCTCCTCCAAAAAGCAAAAAATAAAACATGGGGTCCTTTCTAACTTCTTCTGCCTGCTAGAAAAGAAAGCTGAGCTTATGAGATGCTTCTAAAAGAAGAATAAACAACATTTCTATAGCACTTTATGGCTTGCAAAGCACTTTAGATGCATGTGGTCAGTGGAATCTTGCTACAACCCTGTGGAACGGCTGGTGTTAGCATTATCCACATTTTATACACAAGGAAAATGAGAGTTACATCACTAGTGAGCAAGTGAGGCAAGATTGGAACACAGATCTTCCTGACTCCAAGTTCACTGGGTTCTCTACCATACCGTGCTGAAACTCCCAGCCAATGTCCTGTCAAAGAAAAAAATAAAATCTTGTCCTTTTTCTGGAACTGCCAAGGATGTATGCAAGTTGTACCCCCAAGCACTATTTTCAGATGAAAAACTGCATCATATACTGTTTTTGGAATGAAAACAATGAATCTGTACAAATCCCCAGAAGAAAGAGGAATATCTTGAGAAATAAAAGATTAAAGGTCAAATCAATGCCAGAACCCAGATATTCTGCACTATTTACTGGAGGAATTACTAAAAGTAACTGAAATTAGAAATGCCTTTTTTAAAAGAAGGAACAGTAATCACATCCTGTCAGTAATTTATTAATAGCAAATATCCTCTGACTAAATTTATATTCCAACCTGTCCATCTCTATATTAATAACATCTCTATGGCTAAGTTTTATGATAATGTTTTGCTCATAACAACCCTTTGTGTTAGGTACTACAAGTATCATTCCCATTCTACAAGGAAACTGAGGCTTGGAGAGGTCAAGTGACTTGTCTGGTGTCAGGAAGGTAGAAAGTTTTGGAGATGGAATTCTGGAAAATTAATGTTGTTGTTCAATCATGTTCAACTCTTTGTGACTCCATTTGGTTTGTTCTTGCCAAAGATACTGGAGTAGTTTTCCATTTTCTTCTCTAGGTCATTTTACAGATGAGAAAAAAGAGGCAAACAAGGTTAAATGATATGCCCAGGAGTCACACAGCCAGTAAGTGTCTGTGGTTAGATTTGAACTCAAAGAAATGAGTTTTCCTGACTCCAAACCCAGAACTCTATCCACTGTGCCAATCTTATTGGCTTATTTGGCTGCCATGCCTCTCCATTAGTTTCTTCTGAGCTTTTCATTCCCTAAAACACACTCAGGACTTAATTTTCTTCACAAGGGCTATTGTCTAACCACATCTCATTCATATTGCACATGGGACTTCACATTTATCCCTATTAAATTTCATCTTTGTACAGGATTCTCCATGACACTGGTAAAAAATCTTTGGTAAGCCAGTACCTTCTCATTTTTGTACAGATAATGAAAGGCTCATTGATCAAAGTTGTGTCTGTGGTTATATCTATGAAGTACTCTCATGTTATTTTAATGTAGACCTTATCTAAATGAAAAAGGATCCTATCTAGTGAAATCCCCAAGATACTGCTATTTGCAGAGGGCATTATGCTAATAAAAGGGCAGTGTGGTATGGAGAGTGGATGGCTGGCCTTTGGAGTCAGAAAGTCTTGAATTAAAGTCTTGCTACTGACTCATAATGGCTGTGTTATCTTGAAGCCACTTACTCTCTCAGAGACCCCATCATCTCACTAAGACAATAAGTTATAGGCAAGTTGCTGATTTACAACTGTAGAGGAAGTTTCCATATCATGAAGTTTCTTATGCTAATGAAGTAACAGGTATAGAAAAATGTAAAAAAAAAGTGCTATTTTTATTGAGTCTCAGAACACCAGAAGTTTTCTCCATTAAATCCAAGGTCATTCAAAAAGAGATTGGTTGATGGAAAAACAAAGTGGATGAAAATCCATATTACATAGAATTATTACATTCATCCAGATGGAAAGCTCATTGAATTGGCCCATTGGTCCACATATCTTGGACAGGAACTACAGATATAAAATGATACAAACCCAGATGACATCAGGAAGAGTATGAGCCATATTAACTTTTGGAAATTACATAGTATTTTCTATAATTATAAGCTGCTCTCTGTGAATCATGTAACATGATGTCAAAATAATGACCCAAAGTTCAATGGAGAGATTAAGATGTATAAGAGAGGATCAGGCTGCAGAAATATTGGTAAAGATGATTTATACATATAAAGTTACATAAACAATCACAACTATCTAAGCCCAGAAAGGGAAGCAGATTACTCACATAACAAAAATGAAGGATAATACATGGATGGTCCAGTTATTGCACTGCTATCTATGAGATGGTAAAGTATCTAAAGGAATGCCCCCCCCACCCCAGTAGTTAGAGTGATGCAGTGGAAGCAATTCTATATTTAGAGCAAGAGTATCTGCTTTGGGTCTTGGTTTTGCCAATTATTACTCATATGCCTGAGCAGTTAACTTAACATCCTTGGGCCTTGGTTTCCTCATCTTTAAAATGAGGAGTTTGGGCTAGATGGACTTTATAGGACCATTTTTATCACTAAATCTATGATCCCGTGGTCCTCTGAGTTATGAGGGAACAAAAATAGAACAGGATGAGAAAGTACTGAAGGGATTTCATCAAAACCAGTGGAAAGAGCCCATCACTGAATTTCAAAGCATAAACTTCATTTTATTGTTCTATTCTGTGATGAATCTTTTGTTTCTTGATTCTGTCTTAGAATGCATTATCTGTTCCTCTCAGTTTCATGCCATTAACATATCTGCTAAGTATGCCAGACGACCAAGGACAGATCCCCTCTCTCCATTAGAAACCTACCTCCTGGTTAACAATGTTTCATTAATCAATACTCTTTTGGTTCAATTACTCAACCATTTCTGAATGCTCTTACCTGTGTAATCTGGCCTTCATCTCATGTCCACATGACTCTGATGAAAAATATTTCATAAATGTCTTGTCTACAATTATGTCTACAGTAACAGTTCCCAACCAAAATGTCAAACCTTCCCACTGTCCTCCCCCATAACATGATGCTTGTACTTCAGAATTAATGGAGGTAACACAAAATAACAAAAAGCTACTATGTATTCAGAATTTATATCTTACTTATCACAATATAATCTGCATATATTTGAAGAACAGTAATACATATATAGGTGTTATTCATTCAGCTTGCAGATCTGTTTGCTTACTTTTGAGATGACGTATAGTTTCACAAAGCCCTTGAAATATCTCTTTGCCTCACCCACCCCCTCTAGTGTCCACAACTCACAGGTTGGGAACCACTATGTTATGGCAATCCCCTGACCTGCCAACCAAGTAACCCTGCCCAAAAGAGAAATTAAATTAGTCTGATATGATTTGTTCTTGATGAAACCATGCTGACTCATAACAGGAGCTTTTTCTTCCTAGTGCACACAAACTATCCCTTTAACTAGGACACTCATGCTCCCTACCCTCATGAAGCTTACAGCGCAGTGAAAGAAACAGAACATGGACCCAGATAGCTCTAATATAAGAAAGCTAGGTGGGGTAGTGGTCACCTAGACCAACCATCTCAAGTAAGTACTATGGATCACAAGTGAGATAGTAATGGACTGTTAATATGCAAGCACTAGCCAGTTAGGAGGCACTGTGGAGAAAGCACTGATCCTGCAGTCAGGAAGACTCATCTTCCTGAGTTCAAATCTGGCTTTATATACTCAATAGCTATGTGACCCTGGGTAAGTCACTTAACCCCATTTGCCTCAGCTCTCTCATCTATAAAATGAGCTGGAAAAGGAAATGGCAAATTACTCCAGTATCTCTGCCAAGAAAACCCCAAATGGGGTCACAAAGAGTTGGACATGACTGAAATGACTGAACAAGAGTTAATAAGTGCCATGAGAGTAGTACTTTGGCAGGAACCATGGGAGTCAGGGAAAGGAGGGAAATTTCCTTCCAACTGGGAAGATCAGAGTAGGACCATAGAATCACAAATTTAGAGTTGAAAGATCTTAGAGGTCACATAGTCCTTTATCTTAAAGATGAGGAAACCAAAGCTCATTGAGACAGAGGGACTTGACCAAGGTCAAGTCTGGAGTCTTGTGTTCTGACTCTGGAGTCAGTGTTTTTCCTATTCTACCACATTTGTGCTGGGTCTTGAAAATGGGATTTAATTTTGACATGAAGAGATGAGACATGTGGAGAGAGAGGGGAGAATTCTATTTAATTCATTAATCAATTAATTTATTTTTTTTGCTTTTTGGAGGGGGGAAGGCGGGGCAATTCAGATTAAGAGACTTGCTCAAGGTCACACGGCTAGTTTTGTGTTAAGTGTCTGAGGCCAGATTTGAACTCAGGTCCTCCTGACTCCAGGGCTGGTGCTCTATTCACTGAGCCACCTAGCCACAAGGGGAGAATTCTAAGCAGAAGGAAATGTTATGAGGAAGAGTCTGGAGGCAGATACTTGTAAGGGGTATTCTGGCAATTGTGAAGAGATTGGGTAGGATAAATCATAGGGTGTTCAGAAGAGAAAAGCAGGAGATATGCTGGAAATAGACACTGAACTGGGACCTCAGTGAGTCATGCATGCCAGAGGATAGAGGTTGGACCAACCAATACCTACCAAAGAGGCTTTTTTAAGCATCATTCTGGGTGGTTTTTCATGAGGATCTGTGTGTGTGTGTGTGTGTGTGTGTGTGTGTGTGTGTGTGTGTGTGT
>NW_027187460.1:60050820-60134603 GCF_028583685.1 Petaurus breviceps papuanus | reverse complement strand
TAGGAAGGAAGGAAGGAAGAAAGAAAGAAAGAAAGAAAGAAAGAAAGAAAGAAAGAAAGAAAGAAAGAAAGAAAGAAAGAAAGAAAGAAAGAAAGAAAGAAAGAAAGAAAGAAAGAAAGAAAGAAAAGAAAAGAAAAATATGAACTGATTACAGGCCACAGAGGGGCTTAAGAAGGATTTTGAAAACTAAATAAGAGAAGTGGAGGAAAAATTGGAAGAGAAATGAGAATTATGCAAGAAAACCAGGAAAAGAGAGTCAACAACCTGACTGAAGAAAATAACATCTTTAAAAATAGACTGGGGCAGCTAGGTGGTGCAGTATTCACTGGCCCTAGAATCAAGAGGACCTGAGTTCAAATCCAGCCTCAGACACTTAACATTTAATGAGCCATGTGACTTTGGGCAAGTCACTTAACCCCAAGTGCCCCTCCAAAAAGCAAAAAAAAAAATAGACTAACTCAAATGGCAAAAGGGGCTCAAAAAGCCAATGAGGAGAAGAATTCCTTAAAAAGACGAATTTTCCAGATGGAAAAAAAATCTCAAAAGTTCACTGAAGAGAATAATTCCTTCAGAATTAGATTGGAACAAATGTAAGCTACTGATTTTATAAGAAATAAAGATACCATTAAACAGATCCAAACAAATGAAAAAATAGAAGGAAATGTGAAATATATCATTGGAAAAACCGCTGACCTGGAAAATAGATCCAGGAGAGATAATTTAAAAATTATTGGACTACCTGAAAGCCATGATCAAAAAAAGAACCTAGAAATCATCCTTCAAGAAATTCTCAAGGAAAATTGCCCTGATGTTTTAGAACCAGAGGGCAAAATAGAGGTTGAAAGAATCCATTTATCACCTCTTGAAAAAGATCCCAAAAAGAAAACTCCTAGGAATATTATAGCCAGGTTCCAGAATTCCCAGATCAAGGAAAAAATATTATAAGCAGCCAGGAAGAAACAATTTGAATATTGTGGAAACACAATCAGGATAACACAGGATCTGGCAGCTTCTACACTGAGGGATTGGAGGGCTTGAAATATAATATTCTGGAGGTCAAAGAAGCTAGGATTAAAACCAAGAATCACCTACCCAGCAAAACTGAGTATCATGTTTCAGGAGAAAATATATTTCATTCAATGAAATAGAGAACTTTCAAGCATTCTTGATGAAAAAACCAGAGTTGAATAGAAAATTTGACATTCAGATATAAGAAGCAAGAGAAGCATGAGAAGGTAAACAGGGAAAAGAAATCATAAAGAACTTATCAAAGTTGAACTATTTACATTCCTACATGGAAAAACGATAATTGTAACTTATGAAACTTTTCTCAGTATGAAAATAGTTGGGAATATAAATGTGTATATACATAATATATGTATGCATATATATGTATACATATATATGTCTATATAGGAGGATATATATGAATACATATGTGAGTGTGTGTATATATGTGTACAGGTATACATAGACAGAGGGCACAGGACCAATTGAATAGGAAGGGATGATGCTTAAAAGGTGAAATTGAGAGGAGAAAGAGGAATATAATGAGAGGAGATGGGGAGAGACAGAATGGGGTAAATTATCTCATATAAAAGAGGCAAAGGAAAACTGTTACAATGGAGGGGAAGAACAGGAAGGCAAAATGCAACCTTACTGTCATTGAATTTGGCTTAGGGAGGGAATGACATACACACTAAATAGGGTATCTCACCCTACAGGAGAGTAGAGGGAAGGGGATGAGAGAGGGGATGATGGAAGGGAGGGAAGGTTGGGGGGAGGGAAGTTGGAAGGACCCACTTTTGAAAAGGGAAGGGGTCAAAGTAAAGAATAGAACAAGTGGGGGTCAGGATAGGACAGAGGGAAATATAGTCAGTCTTTTACAATATATACACCATGTAAATGTTTTGTGTAGCTACACATGTAAAACCTATATTGAATTGCTTATCTTCCCAGTAAGGGTACAAGGGAGGTACAAATTTGGAATTCAAAGTTTTAAAATCAATTGTTTAAAAAAATTATTATTATTATTATTTTATATGTAACTGGGAAATAAGATATACAGGCACTGGGGTATAGATATCCATCTTGCCCTACTGGAAAGTTGGAAGGGGGATGGGAGAGGATATAGGAGAGAACAAATTGGGGGAGAGGGTATTCAGTGGAATCACTGTTTTGGGATGGTGGGTAGGGGAAAGACAGGGAGAAAATTCGTAACTCAAAATCTTGTAGAAATGAATGATGTAAACTAAAAATAAAATATAATTTTAAAAAATCCAATTTATGAGCAAGTCAAGATAGCACCCCATGATGTCATTGGTCCTCCTTGAAAAAGAATGATGAACAACAAGCAATCCAGACATAAAACTAAGATCAGAACCCAAGTCTATTACTTGTTCATCTAGGGAAAAAACACACACACAAACAAACCATACAATATGCTTTCTGGTGCTAGGTCACTGTTATTCTAACAGCCTTGATTTTTTCTATCACGATCTAAAATAAATTTTTTTTATAATGATGCTTGATTACAATATAGCCTTGGACATCACTGTCCTTTGTTTTAAGCATCATAGTGTGTGGTTTTGCATGAGGAGTTCTGTGGGTGTGTGTTTTAGAAGGGTGCAGGTCAGACTGAATCATCTTCTTGACATTGGCACAGAACAGACAACATTCTATTTTTAATAGAAAAAAAAAACACGTCATATTGAACTTGATAGACTGGTGAGTAGCCCTAGAATGTTACATCTGCCACTTGCCTGATAAGTCTGTAGGCTGACACAGCCTTCTCCAGGCAACAATGACAAATTAATTACCCAACAGGTCCTGATTTCCCCAGGACTAGTAAATGTCAGCTATGACACTTGCTTCCATAAAATCAACGGTCCTTTGCATTGAAATACAGGAAGAGAATTATGAATTGAAAGGATCCTGAGTTTATCTCCTATGTCTTTCCAGTCACATAAAAACTTTAAAGACTTAAAGTTTCTGCTATCTTATTCAGTTATAGGGATACTAAGAGGCAAAAAGCAGTCCCTGCTCTCTAGGAGCTTACAATCTAATGGGGAGACAGTACGCAAACAAGTACACATACATACTCGCACTCATGCACTATACACACAATTCATTAATTAAATTATTATATTTGACCCCTCAGGTTCATAGGGAAAGGATAATTATGTTCACTTCACAGAAGAGGAAACTGAGGTTCAAAGAAGTTAAGTCACTTGCCCAAGATTATGTAGCCAATAAATTATCAGAGGCAGGATTTGAATCCAAGACTTCTTAACTCCTTCACTATATCTTTATACACTTTACCCTTGCATTTCTACAGTTTCATCATCATCATCATTTCAGATTTCCAAAGTATTATAAGATTTGCACATCAATTCCCTAAAAACTCCCTTTGAATAGAAAGGTGGTATATTATATTATTATTCCCATTTTACTTTTGTGGAAAACAAGGCACAGAAAAATTAAACGACATGTTGAAGGTCACAAAACCAGTATAGGAGGGACTTCAACATATATCTTCTGCCTTCAAATCCAATGATCTTTCTACTATGTGAGAGACATTAGGAAAAGAGAATTGGTGGAATTTAGTGCTTGGTCATATTTTGGGGGGTTAAGGGGGAGAAGTTAAAGGTAATTCAGGTTTCAAGACTTGGTAACATTTTAGTACCATCGATGAAAATAAGTATTATTGTTGATGTTTATGCGAATTATTATAACTTTTCATATAAATGAATGTCATCTTTTTTTAATTAGTCATAGTATTCCTTTCCAAATGTGTAAAGGTAGTGGGAATTTAAAGATCTTCCCTGCCCCTTAATAGGCCAAATGTAATCATACTGGAGCCTGTAGTGGGAGGAGTTTGCTGAACAGCTGGAGCAGGAAGGGTGGAGCAGAGCTGAGAGGAAGTTGAGAGTCAGAGCAGTTAGGCAGTTAGGGTGGAGGGAGAAAGGGGACTAGAAGCAAGGAGAAGGCTAGTATTGTGTTTGTGGGAAGACTTTGGGATGATGTTGCTTCCTGCAGTGATAAGATGTATTAATTCTTTGTTGCTTTAATGGATTCAGTTTTCTGGTGTTGGGATTCAGCTTTTTTGTGTCTGAATAAATGTTTAGCTTCTATCTTTTATATGGAAAGTCTGTTATATTTTGCAATTCATAACTATGCCGGCATATTCATAGTCACATTCAGTGCTGTGAATATCACCTTGGTGATACAAAATGCAAGGTCTACCTAGTATCAATAAGGATAGGGACTAGACCTATAACTTCATTGATATAGGGAACACCCAGATAAGGAAACTCCCTCTACCAATGCAGGTTGGCTCCTTCTCTGTAATTTTTGTTCTTAGAGAGCTGCCTATAGAACCCAGAGGTTAAGACTCATCCAGAGTCTACACAGCTTATTAGCTGGTTGTTCATCCTTCGTTTTCAAAGAGGACCAGTAACATCACTGGCGTTGTCTTGTTTTGCATGTGAATTGAGCAGTTACACAAAATCATTACTTACACTCTCTTCCAGAATCATCCAAGTTCAGTGACGAGAAAAAAGTCAAGACTACTAGTGATGGTCCAGGATGCAGTGGATGACTTTGGAGTCTTTGATGGCTGACCAAAGTGATCTACGGTGTCTGCTTCAGCTGTCTTTCTAGCCATTAAACAAATTCTTCTCATCTGCCCATTCTACCAGGGTAAATCTTCACATGCTTGGGGTAGACATACCCCTAACTCACCAATGGGTTTGAGACCTATCAACCTGGTTTAGTTCATGCACATGCTGATAGTTTCTTGGAGTCACAAGTAACAGCTGGGTGAGAGGTAGATATCAAAGCCAGATGAGTAGCCCTGAAAGGGGCTCAGCAAGCCCTCACAGCAATGGTCCTCCTCAAATACACCATACACAGCCAATATGTGTCAGAAGTAAGACTTGTTCTCCCTGTCTCTGAAGTCAGCTCTCTAGTCACTATGTCATGCAATCTTTTATAAGATGAAAAAAAACTCTTAAGTTTGTTCATGCTAACATTGAACAGTGCAATTTGGTGTACAGAGAAAAGCTAGCTTTGGAGATAGAAGGGTCTGATTTCAAGCCCTTCTATTGACACAAATTGATTGGGTATCTCTGGGTCAGTCCCTTGGCCCCTCTGTGCCTCCACTGTAACCTAAGTCTACAGATTGCAGAAGGGTATCAATCTGTATTCACATAATTTCCTTATCATGAGTCCCAATTTCAATGAAATCATAGATCTAGGTTAAAAAAATGAAAAGAATTGCATATCAATTCCATTTCTACAAAGCTATGATGTCATATGCTATTTTTCTCCAGTTAAGTCTGATCTCCAGATTTCCTTGATCAAAATTGTAATAAAACCCAATTAAATTATACATCAAAGACTCTTTACTTTAAGCTCCTTAAGCCATGTCCACTCCAGTAAACATCCTGTTATCTGCTTTTGCCCTCTTTCCATTAGCATTTCTATGAGTCTATTGCTTACCACTGCTCAGATAAATACTGCTGCTATAAAGCTTGAGAGCAGGGCAGAGCCAATCTGTTTTGCCAGCCTGGGGAATTGCAATGCAAGCATTCAAGCCTGAGGTGCTGGGAGAATATGACTTCACTTTCCTGTTTGTTTTAATATTTATTCCTGCATCTCCTGAGAGAAAAGGGACCTGTGCCCAGTGAAATAGCAGATGTGTAAGGGAAGACAGGGTTAAATTGGACAGGAATACCACAGTCGAGGTGAATCTGAAAACCTCACAGGACAACACATGGAATGAATTTAATGTCATGTGTCTCTTCTTCAGGTCACCATCCATCAAAGAGACACAAATAGAAAGAAAGAAAAAAAGTAGGAAAGGGCATTTCTTTTCCCAAGAAGGTAATCTCTGGGGCACTGCCATTTTGTTATATACACATACACACACACACACACACACACACACCCCTAAAGAAAACATTTTCAGGTTTATCAGCTGAAATTGCTGTAAGGATTCTATTTTCAGCTCAGTTTCTCTGAGTCTCACCACACAAAGAACTTTAAGATGATGGAGGCAGGTTTACTGAAAGCTGATGGAAGTTCCTAAGGAGGAGTTTGCCGATGTTAAAGATCATGTAGTCCACTCTTCTAATTTTAGAGACTCAGAAAGGTTAAGCAACTTGCCAAAGGTCATACGTTCCATAACAGGCAGAAATTGAACCCAGATCCTTTGACTCTGAAACCAGTGTTCTTTCCTCTATAAAAGTCTATAGCTTATAAATAATTTCATTGAGAAGGAGAATGCCCAAAGGAGAATAAAATGAAATAAGACTAGAAAGGCGAGAGCTTTAAATGTAGGGCTAAGGATTTTGTCCTAGAGGCAACAAAGAGCTAGCTGGTCTAGTGAACTAATTGTCCAGTGTTGTAAAACCAGAAGTCAGATCTCAGCTCTTGATGTGATTCTTCCTTGGAAGCATCTGGGAGGGTATAATGCTGTAAAGGGAGAATGATGGACCTTCTCCTTCCAAGGCTGACACATGGCCCTGTGAAAATAGGTCTCAGTCTTTCACCTCACCATTTTTTTTTACTTAGATGAAGGACAGTACTCTGGAGGCTCCAACCTCATGAAATTCAAAAGGTCAAGAAAATAAACTGTCAGTAGTTTGGGAGTTCTGCCATTTGGGAGTCGAAGAGTTGGAGTCCATACCATATTTGAGAAGTGACCTTTGGGAGTGGCCTTCAGAATCCAGGTCAGTCTTAGCTGAAATGAGAATTCATCAAGAATTAATGCTGCACTTGGCATGCACTTGGTAGACCAAATGCTAAGCAGAAACTGTGCTAAGTGTGAGCCCACTCACTCCAAAAACCAAGGTGGGATAGAGGAGAATGTCCTACCACCAGGGTGTTGGGAGGGACTTTGTACTTTTGTTCTTGCTCTATTTTCAAAGCAAATTTCTCTTTGTAAAAGTTAATGGATGTTAATTAGTCAAATGGAACCAGAGGGCCAGTTAGGCAGGATTGGCCAACAATGGGGGAGATAAACTGGTAAGGGGTCAAGGCAATAGTATTGGAGAAGAGATGCACAGACACCCCCCACTAAGGAACCCCTAGAACCTCAAGGAACAGGAGTAGAAGCCTGACTCTGACGTAGATATGGTGCACGGAGCCAGTATGGTACACTACAAAAGTCTATGCCTGGCAATAATGTATCTGAAGACTTTGTGGGCTGGATCTAGGACATTTGGAAGAAATGCACTTCAGATTGGATGGTAATGGAAGCAACTGAAGGTCTCTATATTATGTTCCAAGTACATAAGCAATAAAAAGGGAAAAACCAACTTAAATTAAGAATCGTGGGCAGTTCATTATTTGTACTTGACTAGAATAATTCTCTATTGAGGGCAAGTAGAGCTCCCAGCTCAGAGTTTGAAGTCAGACTCTGGTTTACAAACACTCCAAAAGGTGTATGTATTTAGACTACAATGAAAATGGAGTCAAGTTCTTCTATTTTCTTTGCCATTTGAGATGAGGATATTGTAAAACCAGGCCCTTTTCAATTTCAAGTTTCCTAAAGAGTATAGCCCACAGGGGCAGCTAGGTGATTCAGTGAATAGAGCACGGGTCTTGGAGTCAGGAGGACCTGAGTTCAAATATGACCTCAGACACTTGACACACTTACTAGCCATGTGACCTTGGGCAAGTCACTTAACCCCAACTGCCCTTCCTCCCCCCTCCAAAAAGCAAAAACAAACAAAAACAAAAAACAAGAGTACAGCCCACAGGATGAGTGGGATGCTTTAGAAGCTATTCCCCATGGTGGGTTCTGTCTCCTCAACTGTGCTAATGTTCTGTTTTTTTATGTGTTTGCTAAGGTTCCTGGTATAGCACCCGGTGAAGGCCAAACAAATGACTGAAGAACTACTCTTTTGCCACTTCTCCAAAATTCTTGTTATTTTTCCTGGTCTTAATCTATGATCTCATTAGTGTAGGCAACTCCCAGTATGGGAACTCCTACCACTGTTTGCAGAACAGCAACTCATCTGCAAGATGATGGCTGGGAGCCTGAGAAGGTAAGTGACTGGCTTTTGGTTATAGAGATATTATGGGTCTATAGGACAGGAATTCAGGTCTTCCCAGCTGGAGGAAGGTCCTCCAGCCACTCTCCCTATACTGCCTGTCTATGCCTATATCCATTCATTGCCAGTGTCAATGCTGCCCTTCCCTTGCCAAGAGAATGTAGCACAATGACTTAGGCAAAGCAGGTAATCTCTCTCAGTCTTAGGCTGACCATTTGTAAAATGGGGATAATAACAGCATGTGCAGTGGATAGACCTGGAGTCAAGAAGACCTGAGTTCAAATCCAGCCTTAAGAGTGTAATGTAATGTAATGCCAAGGAAAGGTAACTTCCCAAGGTTCAAAATACAAGCATGGGTGCTCTCCACTTTACTCAGTGACAAACCAAGAACAGAGAAGATCAAAACATGACATCATTCAAAATACAGCATTTACTAAGGGTGATTAAATAATCTCCAAGTACTACCCCACCCCAGGACCTTCCAATCATTCAATCAATTACAAAGTCCCTGTTCTAAATACCTCTCCACCCCTAGGCTGTACCTTCATTTAGTCCACCACAAAGCCCCTCTTCTCAAATGGAGATTAGTTTCCAAACATAAGTAAAGTACCTTCATTTGCTCAACCATAGAACACAAAAAGGTCAAAAGTTCCCCACCCCTGGATCACAATTGAATCTACCCCAGAGTTACATCAAGTTTAAGCACAGCACTTAATACCCAAATGGAGGTCTTTTCTTCATCTTGACACAGGCAAGTTCTCAGCAATCTTAGTTCTTGGGGAGACAAGGCTTAGCAAGGCCACAAGATACATTGCCAGTCCCTTCATTAATTCATCCTCTGTCTGTAGAACAGTCCTAGAACCCCTGAAAACATTAGCAAAACCCTCTCCCAGGATTTCTGTAAACATACAACAAGAAAATCCTTCTTCAGGGCTTCTGAACCAACAGAAAGGTTCCCAGACCCCTGCAACAACAGCACTGTCCTTCACCAGTGGACAGTATTCACTCTGTCTGCAGGACAGTCTCCAGACCTCTGCAACAACAGCACTGTCCTTCACCAGTGGACAGTATTCACTCTCTGTCTGCAGGACAGTCTCAGGGCTTCTTAACCAAAAGCCAGGTTCCAGGACTTCTTTAACAACAGGACTGTCTTTCACCAGTGGACAAATCTGGCAAAACAACATCAAAACAGACAGACAAAGTACCAGTAAAACAGCCATGTCTCCTCAGTCCTTGGCAGCTCAGGGGGCAGGTCTCAAAAGTCCAGGGCAATTCAAAGTGGCCCCCAGCAATTCTCTCAGTCTCTCTCTCTGCCTCCACAAGGGTGCTGCTTCCAAAAAGTTCTTCTGCCTCTCTCTTGTCTCTCCAAATCTACTGTCACCAGCTCCTCCCAGTTCAGGACTCTCTTTTCACATCAACAAGTCCATCCCACAGGTGGGATTAACAAGCTCTGGGTTTTAACACAATCAATTTGAAAACCAAGCCAATACAGGGGGATCTTTATATTCCATTACTATCACAAAGAGATAGATAGATAGATAGATAGATAGATAGATAGATAGATAGATAGATAGATAGATAGATAGATGATAGATAGATAGATAGATAGATAGATATAGATAAAATACAGATATACTTATATAAGTCTATTTGTGTGCATGTGTATACTTTTTGGCCAATCACAGACCTAAACACACCAACTGTGTGACCTTAGACAACTCATATAATCCTGTTTGCCTCAGTTTCCTCATTTGTAAAATGAGCTGGAGGAGGAAATGGCAAATGACTCTAGTATATTCATCAAAAAAAACAAAACAAAACAAATGGGGTCATGAAGACTCGGACACAACTGAAAAACAACTGAACAATAATATTTTTCAGGGTTATTGTGAAGATCAAGTGAGAGAACATATATAAAGCAGTTTGCAAACCTTGAAACACAATATAAATATGTCAGCTATTATTACTTACTTTCAGACCTAGAGCAACTCACTAGGCCTCACTTCCCCCTTTTGTAAAATGAAAGGACTAGGGGCGGCCAGGTGGCTCAGTGAGTAAGAGCACCGCTCCAGTGTCGGGATGACCTGGATCAAATCCCAGGCTTGGATACTCAGCACCACACCCAGAGATAACTGGCCGTGTAACCTTGAGCAAGTTACTTAACCCTGATTGCTTTAAAAAAAAAAAATGAAAGGATCACAAGATCCAGTATCTTTGATGCCCACATTATAGGCTCATTGTTGTAGAGCTGGAAGGGACTTCAAGACCATCTAGTTCAACACCCTCATTTAATAGTTGAGGAAAGTAAGGTCTAGGTCAGTTAATTAACCACCAGGGTATTGGAAGAGAAAGTTTGTACTTTTGTTCTTGCTGTATCTGCAGATTAAATATATTTTTGTAAATGCTAATTAATTGGTTAATTAATTAATTGGTTAAATGGAACTCAGCTGTTAATCACTTGTGATTTATAAGCATCAGAAGGGGGTTTTGGGCACAAGCACTTTGAACCCTGACCTAGTGCTTATATTGTTAATGGGAGTTAAAGATCTTCCCTGACCATTAACAGACCTCAAGTGGGGCAGAACAAGAGAAGCTTGATTAGGGGAGGCTTGTTTTTCAGGATGGTCAACACCTTTTGTTATTTTGTAATTAGGGGGGGGGTGTCACTGAGGGTTGTGATGCCCTCTGGCTCTGATGAAGGAGATATATACTCTGAGGTGAGGTTTTGCTTTGGGGCTCACTCATTGAAAAGGCATTTGAGTGACTTGGCCAGATGAGACTCTGGGTAACAATTAAGGAGCCCCCATCTTTGAAAAACCCAGAGGTTGGTGCTTCTCTCTCTGGTAACTGTGTATATAGCTTTGGTCAGACAGCTAGAAGACCTGTCTTTTGATTTGTGTTACTTTCTCTCTATTTTTTCTGCTTGTAGTTTATGTTTGTATTTTCTCTGAAGTTCAGGTTGCTGACTTTTTCCCCCTGAACAAAGTGAATGATATATATTCATATGTGTAATTAACATAAGATTGTTGACCCCTTTAAAGTTGCTTTCCTTTAGAAAAGCAGATCAAAGAAGCTGTACCAGCAGCCATCCTGGATATGCCAAGGTGCTTGCTGTTACAGCGCTCTTTGGTTGAACTGAAAGACATCTCTCAATCTCTGATTCATTAAGAAGAATTAAGCAGATGGCAAGCTGACTGTGGCAGCAAGTTAAAGGACATTACTTTTCTCTTTCCTCACACCATGAATGAATGCCCCCTTTGTCTCTGACAACTGAGTAGCCCATGACTACGCCTTTGAGTCTACCTGGATTTCTATTAGGAGAGTCCATGTATCCCAACTCTGAATAAAGGTTGCTGTCTCCATTTCTCTTTTCATTAAAAGAAAGTTATAGAGCCTGAGGTTGTGTTGAAAAGAACCTGAAACAGATGGTTGCTGGTCTTCACCCCCAAAGAGCTGAGATTTGTTGCTCTGAATCATAACAAAAACCAGATGGAAATGAAGGTAAGATCAAAGATGCTCCTCAGAGCTGGGAAGCCTGCCCCCAAGAAAGCAAGCAGACTTGTAATTGTGCTCAGGGTGAACTAGGGCTCTTTTTACTCCCCAGAGGGTTGACCTGAACAAACAGGAGAGAGCTCAGTTACCTCAGTCGTCATCTCTGCAACTAAATGAAGTTTCTTAGCAGGAGTGTTTTCTCCTTTCTGTTGCTTTCTTTTCCCAAGAAAAGGAGAAAAAGAAGGAACTTAACCAGAAGTAAAAGTGAGCTGGAACAAGGGAGAAGTGGTAGGGTGTGCTTAGTGAGTGTACAACACACAGGCAGGGAGGAAGAGTCATCCTCCAGGGTTTAGGACATATGGTACATATGGAAGCTGTGGGGCCAACATTCCTGCTATACTTGGTCAAAATTGGAAACTGGAAGATATATGACAGATGTAAGGCTTACACACATACCAGGTGTAATTGAGAAAGTAGGTGAAGCATTCATGATATTCTCTCTCTCTGCCTCTGTCTGTCTCTCTCTCTCTGTGTCTTCTCTCTTTCTCTTTCTATCTCTCATTAAAAGCAAACAGAAAAAGGCTGTTTTACTTACAGTTTACTATTTTATCCCTAAGGAGAAAAATGTGCCCTATTCAACTTCACCAGTCTCATTAGAAGACATCCACAATCCACATAGTACCAGATAATGGCTGTTGAATGCCACGGTAATATATCTAGGTATTCATCTGGAAGAGACCTCAAAGCCCAACCTTTAATTTTATAGGGAGGTAAAGTTACTTGGAGGCAGTTAGGTGGTTCAGTGGATAGAGCACTAAGCCGGGAATTAGGAAGACCTGAATTCAAATCCATCCTCAGATACTTTCTAGCTATGTGACACCTGGACAAGTCACTTAACCTTGTTTGCCTTAATTCACTGGAGAAGGAATGACAAACTACACCAGTACCTTTGCCAAGAAAACCCCATGGACCCTATTGGGATGCTAAGTGTCAGATACAACTAAACAACTGAATAATAAAATAATAAAACTACTGGTCCAAGTATCAGAGGTAGGCTTTGAATCCAGGTCCTCTGTCTTGAATTAGTGGTTCCCCTCCCTGTCTATATTGCTATATATGACCAGTTGGATCCAAGACACTGTTTAAGCAATTTTAAAATGCCACCTAAGAAAATAAGCACTCACCAGAACCTTCGGTGTACATTTTAACTGTAGAAGCAGGGAAATGAGGGACTATCATTCAAATACAAGGGTTGACATACAGCTCACTGAACATTAACCATGCTGCAAGCAGGAAAAGTAAAAGCCAAGAGCCAATGTGGGAGTGGTTATAAAGGTTAATTCAGGTTTACATTCTAATATCAAGATTTTTGTTTTGGGTATCGATCACAGATTTAGATGGGATAATTTTATACAAAAAAAATGCATCAAGTTGGCCAATCACAGACCAACAGAACAAACAATGAAGCACAGTTCCCTCTTCTTGGTGGAAGGAGGGGGGTGGGGGGAACCTATGGAAGCAGAATATGGCATAGCTTGTCAGGTGAAGTCCCTGTGGAAACTGGATTCACTTAATTGTATTGATTTCCTAGGAAGGAGGTGTCCTTGGGTGAGAGTTATCTTGGGGAATGACTAAGTTTTGTTTTGTTTTTTAAAAGGTATACACACACGGGCATATATATGTACAGATATATTTTGTATTATGTTTATAGGTGTATATATATGCACACAAAACATGCTGATATATGCAGCACATATATACACATATAAAGATAGTCATTGTGCACACATACAAATAACCAAATGAACATATGTGTAGAACATATGTGTATGTGTGTACATGTGTAAACATATGTATATACGTGTATGTATACATGTGTAAATTTATTGTATTGTGTGTGCACACACATATATAGGAAACAATTCATGGAGGGAGGAAGATTAGTACAGTAGACTGCATACTGGCAGCCAATCGGTTAATAAGCATTTATTAAATACTTACTATATGTCTGGCACAGTGCTAAGTGCTTGGGAAACAAATAAAAGCAAAAAAGAAAGATGGTGCCTGCCCTCAGGAAGCTTACTTTCTAATAGGAGAAGAAAGCACACAAAAGGGGAGCTGAAAGTTGGAATGGAGGGAGGGAGTTACCTGGGTGAGGGCATGATGGCTACATGCAGAGAATGAGAGACATCCTATTTGGACCCCTTCCCCAAAATGGAGGTTCCTGGAAGAATATGCCAAAGGAGCCGAGGGAGGAGGCAGCTGAGAAATGATGGCATTTTCTGGGTTCTAACTTTGTCTCTATTACTAACTAGTGAGCTTAAGAAAGTCACCCTCTCTGAACTCCAGTTTCTACATCTGTAAAATAAGGAGATAATAATAGGTGACCTACATCATCCCTTTAGACTCTTAAAAAATATATTATCTGATTCAAAATCCCCTGAAATGTCCCCTGAGAGAAGGAAGCAAGAAGAACTCTGCTAAATTCCTTTTAATCCTGAACTTTGAACTGTCTCTTAATCTAACACCTAATCTCCATCTGTTGCTTGGCTTTCTCTGCTTGTAAATAGGATCACTCCTGTGAGAACAGAAAGGCTCTCAGCTTGTCTATAAAAGGGACAGTATTTCAGCCTTTCATTCTAAGGCAAAAGAAGCTCATTAACTTGGTGCAGCCCATTTTTGATGTAATGTGGAGTAACAGCCTGTATACATAGTCCATTCTGCAGTTTAAGGGAAAGATGACAGAATTCAAACCAGCCATATCTGTAGGCTTCTCTAAAGAGGCTACTTGTGGTACTTAGCAAACAGTACAAACTGTTTCATGGCACAGGTTTCTGGGGGATGGTGTTTGCATTTGATTTTTAAACCACTGCCTAACTCAAAGAGCTCAATCAACACTTGAAAGGCTTCATTTCTGCCTGGTGATTTGGGGAAGTATTTACCACAATTATTATGCCAAAGAAATTTGATCATTGGAACAGTTTAATTCATGCAACAAATACTAAATACACACATTTTAATAAATATGATTTAAAATAAGACAGGGTTCCTGCCCTCTCCCAGGAAAAACAAGTCATATACACATTTTAAAATATTGATAAATAATATGTTTAGGATATATTAATATTCTAATATTAAATTTATATATTATAAATATAAAATATTAATTATAAATACAATATAAATAAATCTACATTTATAGACTTAAAATAAGACAGGTTCCCTGCCCTCCCACAGTTTGTTATCTGATAAGGAACACAAGTCATATATATATATATATATTGGTGAGGAAGTCCAGCCCTGTGACCCCCACACCATCAATGTAGGGAAATCCCAGCATGGAAAGTCCCTCCAGTCATGCAAACCAGCAAGTCCTCTGAACTTACAGTCTTTAAGAATTGCTTGAAGCACCGAGATTAGGTTGATTGGCCCATGGCAATATGACACAGCCAAAATGTGTCAGAAGCAGCTATTAAATGGAGGACTTCCTGGCTCCAAGGCTACCCCTTAATCTACAGTGCCACTGCTGTTCATTATATACATGCAAAGTCAGGTAAAAGCTATTCATCTCTCCCTTATGACCTCCCATAGTTCTTTTGTCCTCCTTCTTACTGTTCTTTCACATCATAGGATGTTATGTTATGGTTCTTTGTCCTACTGTGAACGAAAAATTGGAATTACCATGATTTCATGACATCTTGATGGACTAAAAAAATCCCTTCAACTACCTGGTGACCTAATTGTATAAAGTGTCATCAACACTTATTGAAGGAAAAATAAAATATTTACAAACTATGCAAGAATATAATAAAGCAGATGGTCTCATCCACTGTTGTAATAACTACTTGCTGCCCTTGGACAAAAGACTGTAGTTTTGTCTAAAAGGACTTTTTTTGCAATTGTAAAAGTACTTGGTCTTGGAGCAGCCAGGTAGCACAGCAAGTAAGAGCACCTACTCCAGTGTCGGGATGACTTGGGGATCGAATCCAGGCTCAGATACTTAGAACCACACCCAGAAATAACTGGCCGTGTAACCTTGAGCAAGTTACTTTACCCTGATTGCTTCAAAAAAAAGTACTTGGTCTTGTCTCTTGTCCTTTAACATAGGATTTTTTTTTATTGCAATAATAAATTCTGCCAGTTGCATTCCAAATACTTTCCTTTTCCCCTCTAAATAATCCCCCTCTTTCTCTACCCCTTCCTCTCTTATGAAATGCTTTATTTTTCTATCCTAAATTACAAAAAAGTGCTGCTGATTGGTTGGGTCCTTTAAGAGGACTCAGGAAGTAACTGAAAGGTTACAAAAATGAAATTTGTACCCTAGAATTCTGAAACTGCTAACCAGCAAGAATGGCCTTCCAATTAGCATACCAATAAATCTCTTTGCTTTCAGTTTTGGCTTTCTATCATTTGGTGGGTATGGCTCTCCAAAGTGACCAAGAGAATTTCCCATCACTCCCCTATTAGACTATAAATTCTGAGGGAAGGGAATGTGTCTAAATTTTGTGTGTGTATTCTCCAAAATGTACATATTAGGTACTCAATAACATTTCTTAAATTTTTAATGCAAAGCACTATATGTTTAAATGTCAAAAAGAGGAACAAAGATAACTAATATAGAACTTCAGAAAGGGAAGAACCAATTAAGACTAAAGCAGTTGGAGTAGATCTTGAGGTGAAGGCAGGCTATGAGCTACAGTTTGAAGGATAAAGCCTTGGTTGTCTAACTTGTGAAATGGTGATAATAATGTTTACCCTATCTATTTTATGGCATTACCATAATGAAAGTGTATTCCTAAGTGAGATGGGTATAAACTATTAGTGGGTTCCTTAAGGAAATAATCCACCTATGAATTATTGGTAACTGTATTTTGTACTTCTTGTATAACCTGCAGGGGACCAATATGGTCAAAAAATACTTGTTAAATTAACAGCAGAAACAAAATGACAGTGGAGGGGCTGTGGAGCAAGCTTAATCTAAGCAGAGCAAACCAACATTAAGGATTTAAGTCCATTGTTTATCCTAGGATCACAGGATTTAGAGTTGGAAGGGATTTAGAAATTCTGTAGTATATAGATACTGCTACTAACAAATGAATTTTATCTACTTATTAAAGCAGCCCCGAAAAGACCTGTACTTGGAAATGTCTTCATCAGAACAGTTAGTGTATAAACTGCATCTCTTCAAACATAATCCTGTATTATATAAATGCGCGCGTGTGTGCGTGTGTGTGTGTGTGTGTGTGTGTGCAAGGCATGTCTCCAAGACATCATTTTACACACTCCCCAGAAATGAGAGAACTTTACTCATTGGGAAAAATTTTCTAGACTACATTTCCCAGAGGGCTGTGTGTGA
The DNA here is from genome assembly GCF_028583685.1 of Petaurus breviceps papuanus. Taxonomy (NCBI): domain Eukaryota; kingdom Metazoa; phylum Chordata; class Mammalia; order Diprotodontia; family Petauridae; genus Petaurus; species Petaurus breviceps. The sequence continues at coordinate 60,117,695 of NW_027187460.1, read as the reverse complement.
GCCTTCTGGAAATGTAGTTCTCTAAACCAAGAAGAGAAGAGAATGCTGTAGAAATAGTTCACTTAGATTTTAGAAAAGTTTTTGCTAAAGAATTTCTGTCCATCCTTGTGGAGAAAATTGATATGTGGACTAAATGATAACACAATTAGATGGATTCTGAACTGATTGGATGGTTAGACTTAAATCACAGTAATTAATAGTTCAGTATCGCATGACAGGGGGGCTCTAGAAGAGCCTTATGTGGGAAAAGACACCTGAGCTCTGTTTTGAAATAAACAAGAGATTCTATAAAATGAAGAGGAAATGCGTTCTGACATCTTTGCACCTATGCAAAGAAATAGAGATGAAAGATACAATCTCATGCATCAGGTCAATTCAACTGGAATAGAGCATTATATAAAGGGGATGAATGTGAAACAAGAATAGAACAACAGGTGGGCACCACGGTCAGTGAAATTTAAATGCTAGGCCAAGGATTTTGCATTCTATCCTGGAAGTAACAGGGAGCAATTAAAGATATCTGAACAGGGGAAAAGACATCATCACATCTAAGCTTCAATGATATCAACTTGATAGAGGCAAAGAATTGAAAATCAAGGGGATGCTCATCAATTGGGAAATGGCTGAACAAATTGTGGCATATGAATGTAATGGAATACTATTACACCATAAGAAAAGATGAACAGGCTGATTTCAGAAAAGCCTGGAAAGACTTATATGAACTGAAGTTGAGTGAAGTGAATAGAACCAGGAGAACATTGTATACAGTAACAGCAATATTGTACCATGATCAACTGTGAATGATTTAGCTATTCTCAGAAATGTAATGATCCATGACAATTCCAAAGGACTTATGATAAAAAATGCTATCCACCTCCAGAGAAAGAACTGATGGAGTCTGAATGGAGATAGAAGCATACTATTTTTCACTTTATTTTTTTTCACATTTTTCCCCCTTAGGGAAAATACCTGCTTTCACAACATGACTAATATGGAAATATGTTTTGCATAATTATACATGTATAACCTGTATCAAATTGCTCACTGTCTCAGAGACAGGGGAGTTGAGAAAAGGAAGGAGAAAATTTGGAAATCAAAATTTTTTAAGATAAAATTAAAGATTTTTGTAATTGGGGAAAATATTATTTAAAAAAGAATATCCATTTGATTGTTGTGTGCTAGATAGATTGGAAAGGGGAGAAACTGGAAGGGAAAAAAATAATTAGGAAGCTACCAAAATAATTCAGAGTCAAGGTGATGAGGGTCTGAACCAGGATAGAAGATTGATATGAGTGCAGAAAAGAGAGCAGATGTCAGAGATGTCCTCAAGACTTGACAATTGATTAGATAAGATATGTGAGGGAGAAAAGAGTCAAGGATGACTCAAAGGAGGTGAATCTGGGTGATTGAAAGGATAGTGATGTTGTCAGTAAGATTTGAAAAGTCTGGAGGATGCATGCATTTAATTCTGTTTTAGACATATTTGTGTGTGTGTGTGTTTGTGTAAGAGAGAAAGAGACTCTGTGTGAATATGTGTATGTCTGTAGGCAGAGCAGGAAAATGAAAGGGGGTCTTAATATTCAACAGGAAAGCAAAAGTCCAAATGATCCTGAAAGACCCCATTTCAAAGGGAATGAAGAAAATATTTCATTAACTTTCAGGTTGTGAATATTTCAGTGGAATATTTCTGGCTGCACAAAGGCCAATTGAAAAACCTTGCTCTGAACACAAACCAATTAAAAACAGAATTGTTCTTCTCCTGAGTCAGAGGCATCCAATTCCTAATATGACGAAGCATCATTTACTTGGCATAGCCTGAGATGGAGGCAAGAAAGGTTTATGACCAGCCTTACAGGAACAAGACGGAATGCCCCCTGACTGCTGTGAACGTAATACTATCTGGCAAGATGCCTCTTGGATAGTCCCTGATTTCATCTCCTCTAATTAAGGAATTCTCAAGAAAACAAGACAAATACAGAGTCCTGTCAGCCAAGCCAAGAGCAGCAGTGACAAAAAGCTACTGAATTAGAGCAGGAGAGCTGGTCATTTTAGATGCTGAGATTGCCCGGAGGACACGCATCTGCAATGACAAAACAATAGAGAGAGGTGCGGGCTGGGCTCAGAAGGAAGACATTGGTTACAGGAAATTTCACAGGGACATCTACTGAAAAAAGGAGTTGAGATGACCAGGATTCTGAGGCACCAAGGAGTCCTCCAAACCCACCACACATTCCCATCCACATAGGAGCCTTTGCTCATGATGCCACCTGTTGTCATGGACTTAGCTCAGAGTTACAAAAACATGGATTCAGATTTTTGACATTTACTAGATGTGTGACTTCCTAACCATTAGCCTCTTTGGGCTTCAGTCTACTAAAATATAATAATAATACTTGCTAGCATTTAGATAGTGCTTTAAGATTTGCAGAATATTTTTAAAATATTATCTTCTTTTGTCCTCACAATAACTCTGGGAGGGGGTAGATTCTGTTAGTATTATTATTATTCCCATTTTACAGATGAAGAAACTTAGGCCAACAATGGTTAAGTGACTTGCCCAGGATCACACAGTAAGTGTCTGAGTAGGATTTGAACTCAGGACTTCCTGACTCCAGGTTCAGGGCTCTTTTCCTATAAAAAGAGAACAATGACTACCTTACAAGGTTGCTATGAGGACTAAGTGAAAGAAGACAAATAAAGCACTTTGAAAACCTGTGTTATATAAATCTTGGCTCTTATTCCTATCCCACCCAGAGCTCCTTTTCCTCTCCTCACTGCTAACCTAAATTCCATGGATCCCTCCCTGGTTAGCTCACAACCCATTTCTACCCCTGAGCCCATTTCTAGCTCGTTGTTGTTGTTGAGTCGTGTCTGATTCTTCATTAGCCCATTGGGATTTTCTTGACAAAGATACTACAGTGATTTGCCATTTCCTTCTCCAGTCGATTTTACAAAAGAGGAATGGGGGGGGGGGGGAGGTGGCGCAGTGCAGGCTCTGGAGTCAGGAGGACCTGAGTTTGGATCCAGCCTCAGACACTTAACACAAAAACTAGCTGTGTGACCTTGGGCAAGTTACTTAACCCCAATTGCCCTCCAAAAAGCAAAAAAAAAATAAAATAAAACAAAAGAGGAACGGAGACAGTGACTCGCCCAGGGTCACATAGCTAGTAAGTGCCTGAAGCTGGATTTGAACTCAGATCTTGACATTTCCAGACCAGTGCTCTATCACCTGCCACCTAGCTGCTCACTCCAGCTCATCCTATTTTCTAATGTTTCCCAATTCCTATATCTTTTTCAGTCCTTCTCATCCACCTGGATGCTTAGTTACAATCTGTCTTGTATTCTTAAAAAGCATCTCCCTACCTCACAGGGTTATTCTGAGGATCAAAGGAGATAATTGTGAAAAGCTTAGCAATGCCTGGCACATAGTAGGTGCTTAATAATTGCTTGTCTCCTTTCTTCCATCAAGGTAGTAAAGGAAAAACTAAAATTAGAACCCAGGTTCTCTGACTTCAAATCCAGTACACTTTTCACTGCAAATTCAACAAGAATTTTATTAAGTTCTTGACTAGATGATAAAGCACTCTACAAGACAATAGATGTACCAAGACAAAAATGAAATAGCCTCTGCCCTCAAGGAATTTACATTCTATTTTAGCAACAAATGGGTCATTTATATCTATATTAACAGAAATATCTCCCAGCAAGATTGAGGATGATGGAGCATTACCTTTTAAAAGCAACATCATCTTGAAGAACATAGCTAAGGGTTCTTTTCTACTATGATTAATATGTGCCTAACTAGGGTGGGACACCTAGAGATATGCCTCAAGGCATCAAAAATTAGAAGTCACTATTAGTCCCTCAGTAAATAAATAATAATTCATTAAGTGCCTACTAGGTGCTAAGCCACTTTAGGGACACAAATACAAATAAAAACATAGTCCCTGACCTTGAGGAGCTTACAAGCTAATGGGGAAACTACTTGTTACCACTTGTACTTCTACAATATAGTTACAACTGAGTTTGGAACGCAGTTAGCAAGACTGTTGTTGTTAACAAGACTGTTGTCCTACCCAATTCATTGCCACCCCATTTGGGGTTTTCTTGAAAAGATACTAGAGTGGTTTGCCATTTCCTTACCCAGTTCATTTTACAGATGAAGAAACTAAGGCAAACCGAGGGTAAGTGACTCACCCAAGGTCACACAGCTAGTAAATATCTGAGGCCAAATTTGAACTCAGGTCTTCCTGACTCCAGGCCCAGTTCTCTATTCACTGTGCTTCCTGGTTAGTAAGAATACTGAGTTAAAAATAGGAAGTTGGTAAATATCACCCTCTATGTCTTTCCTTAATTCCTAACCATCCCACCATAAATAAGCTCCTCTTGGAACTGGCTTCCTACCCTTCCTGACGTGGGTGGTAGCCACCCTAGCAATGAGCTTGTGTTATCAAGAGGTCTCTGATGCCTCTCATAGGAAGTAGTGTCCCCAGGGATTCTTCTCCACAGCACCTTGTATCTCATGGTTTTTATCTATCCCACAACTAAATTTGTCTTTTAAAAAGTTTATTTTAGGGACGGCAAGGTGGCACAGTGAATAGAGCACCGGCCCTGGAGTCAGAAGGACCTGAGTTCAAATCCAGCCTCAGACACTTGACACACTTACTAGTCATGTGACCTTGGACAAGTCATTTAGTCCCAATTGCCCTCTGCTTCCCCCCTCCAAAAAGGAAAAGAAAATTATTTTAGAAGGTAATTTATTCTACTAAGCCCCAGGTGTCAAAATTGCTAGTTGTTGCTCTGTTCAATGCATACTTTTTGAATTGAATAGATCGACTATTAAATGGCCTTCATTTAACTTGGGTTAATATTTCAGAAAAATGGACTGACCTGGAATGACTTTTAACTTCATTATTAAAGCTCATGTGAATAAAGAAAAAAAATGTTCGTAGAATTATTATGCAGAAGATTAAATGTGCCTAAATCAAATAAAGTAAAGATCCCAGTGGCTAAGCCTACAGGGAACCATGTTCTCTACCAATGGGGGTGGGAAATAACAAATGTTTTTCTCCCTAAAATGTTAACTAATGAAAACAAATTCAAAGCAGCATTTTGGAAAATTTTTCAGTCATATTTTAAATTGCTTTAGGAAATTACCTAAAAATAATTTTTTTTTAAAGTGTGATATTTTAGGTATCACAATGCCTACTTGCTTCATGAGTCACTGTGTCCAAAAAAACTTATCATGTCACAGTGGCCTTCTGGTGATGAATTGCAACATTGAGCAAAACTTGCAATTGAACTAAACTTCAAAATATACAACATACGGTTCTGTTGCTGAATACGAACCTGTTCCTATTCATTTCTACCTGTTCAGTATACAAAGGAACTTCTGATGGGGGGAGGAGGGAGTGGAAATGTTTTGTTACAAGATTGTAGGAAGAAGAATGTATGGCTGAGCTTGTCAATACACAAAGTCCATTAATTTGGGGGACATTCAGTATTAACCTGAGGAAATCGGACCTGAGAAAGGAAGGGACTTGTTCAGGATCACACAAAGGAGGCACCCACACATCCTTTTTCTAGGTTCAGAATTCTATCCACTTATTCACTCTATTCACATGCTGCTTTAGGCTAGAGAGTAACCCTCTGCTCAAAGTCCGTTTGCATATGATTTTCCTCAATGGTGGACATTGATTACTGAATGTTCCTCTCCTGTGTGAGGGGCAGAATTGGTCAGAGCTTGGGAGGAGAGAGAACCTGGTGTTCTGACTTCCAGCCTTGAGACAAAAAGCAGGCATATGAGTCCAGATTCTCTTCAGGGAGACGTCCCAGAAGGGAAAGAAAGGGACTGGGGAGAAGCCAATGTGTAGAGCAGCTGGGACTTCTGCACCTCAATCATGTCATGTCAGTTTCTTCCCAGAGTCTTCCGCTTTTTTTTAGGGGCCTCTCCCTGAAGAGTATCTGGAACTATGTGCTTTCTGTCCCAGTTAGAAGCCAAAAGACCAGGATTATGCTTTCAGCCTCTTACCAATTCTACCCGTGGCAAAAGTGAAGAGCATTAATCAATTGATATCTACCAATGAGAAGTGTCTTATGCAAATGGCCTTTGAGCAGAGGGTTACACAAGTGGTAGAACTGGGCCTTCCTTCCTTTCTTCCCTCCCTCCCTCCTTTCCTCCTTCCTTCCTTCCTTCCTTTTCCCTCTGTCCACATAGGGAATCACCCCCAAGGGAATGTAAATTTTTAATCTCTGAAACTTTTCTTTCTCTTCCCTTAAAGATCAGCCTTAACCCAAATCACTTTGACTCTATAAATCACTCTAGCTCTCACTGATTGACAAATAATAGGTCCCAGGCCAAACCCTATTTGGTCATTGTTTGGGCCCAGACTGGCTCAGAATGAATGTTAAATAGCAATTGTTTCAGTTTTGGCCAGAAACCCTGAGGGTCTTCCCTCCTAGATTTTTTTTTTCTAAGAGGCCATTCTTAGCCTCATTCCTTAATCACTGAATAGGCATTGCCTCAGTCAAACTGAGACCTGTTAAAGACTTTAGCTTGAAGAGGCCAAAGTCCCCCAGAGCCATCTCCAGTAATCCTGATCCATATCTGGCTTTTGCACACAGATGGCTCCAGAGATGAAAGTGAGGCTGGTGTCTTTGCACAGCCCTCCCTCACTTAAATCCAATTCACTTGCATGTCATGACATCACCTTCCTGATGTCATAGTCCTCTTCCAGAAGGAAGGACAAACAGCAACACAAGTGGTGGAAAAGGGAGCAGATACCACATCTTCTAAATATGTTCATTCATTTTATTTCCAAAATGTATCTGACTTAGCAGGAAACTAGTAGAACAAAGTCAAGTCCAGCACTTGGACTCAGTCATGCCAATTAATTCAGAGTCTGAAGGATACCAAGACGTAGGACATTTGCAAGAGGAACTAAAAGTAGAATTCAGTAGGACAACATCAGCATTACACATCCTTGGTTTTGGAGGGGTCATTACAGAGGCAGCTGGTGGAGCAGTGGATAGATTGCTGGGTCTGGAATCAGAAAAGTTGAGTTCAAATCTAGCCTTAGGCACTTACAAGCTGTGTGACCCTGATCAAGGCATCTAACAACCTCTGTTTATCTCAGATTCCACATCTATAAAATGGGGAGAACAATTAGCATTACCTCAGGGGATTGTAGTGAGGATCAGATGAGATAATACTTGTGAAAAAGTGCTTAGCATAGTAGGTATCTTGTAAATGCTTATTCCCTTCCCTCTTTCCCCTTTTCTTCTCCAATAAATGTGAAATCACTATCACTTTAGCTGGTAGAAATTTCTTAGTTTGACAGTTAAAGTCAAGTTGTTCCCAAGATTGTTTCAATCCTCTTGAAACATGCTATATCTGATCAGAAATACACAGCAAAACAGTCCTGAGGTTTCATCTCATACTCATCAAACTGGCAAATATGAAAAAAGACAGAAATATCCTCTGTTGAAGGGACATTAGGAACACAACCTATCAATACCCTGTGGTGGGATTGTGAAATTGTCCAACAGTAATGGAAAACAATTTGAAATTATACAAGGTAATTGACTAACCTGTAACCACCCCTTGATCCAATAATCACACAAAGCATCAAGGATAGAAAAAAATGGTCACATAAACACCAAAATATTCTGAATAGCAATTTTTTTAGTAGCAAAAGAAAAAAGTGGAATTAATGGGATATCATTGAAACTAAAAAAAAAAGGCAAAAATGAGGAGCTTACAGAAACACAGAACCAAATACAGAGAACAAAAAATGACAGAATCAGAACAATACTGGCAATGGCTACTATATTATAAATTTAAAGATAAATAAGAGATTATATTTAATATCCATCTACTCTTGATACCAGAAAACATATTATAAGCATTCCCAGGAATCCTTCATCCTTAAAAAGTCTTCAGTTGACAATGCCATCCTTTCACTATCTCTTCACCATTTCATAGCCAAAATTATTGCCTTTATTTTCTCCTTCCCCACTTCATGACTCCTTGTAATTTATTTTTTTTTTGCATTACTTGTATTATTGTATTTATTTTATTTTCAATTCACGTAACAAAACAAGCATTTCCATAAAATGGTACAATAGAAAAAATGATTATATATGAAACTGAAACTCTACTATGTATAACTTGCTTTTCCCTCCAAATATATGTTACCATGTAAATTTCTTTTCATTTTTTCCTTTTTTTCTTCCCTCCCTTCTTCCTGCCCTAAAGGTGGCTACTTATTAGGCACAAATAGGTATATCATACATATATATACACATACATATATATTCACATATGTATATGTGTATATATGTAAAATTATTCTGTATATTTTCTATTTTATATATATATAGAATATATATTCTATTTTATCAGTTCTTTCTTTCTGATAGCTGATAGTATCTTCCCTCACATGTCTTTTATAATTTTTTAATTTGGGTATTTATAATAGTAACCATGACTTAGTTGCTCAAAGTCATTCTTAAAATAATATTATTGTAATATAGACAATGTTTTCTTGGTTCTGCTCACTTCACTCTTCTTCATTTCATGCAAGTCTTTCCATTACTTTCTAAGATCACTGAGCTCATCATTTCTTATAGCACAGTAGTATTCCATCACAACCATAAACCACAACTTGTTCAGCCATGCCCCAATTGATGGAGATGCCTGCAATTTCCTTCCAACTGTCAGTAGCAACAGCAAGTTTCTGAGTTATGCAATGTTATATGTTTAATGAATGGAGGACAGGCTTGAATTGTTATCTGCCACTAACAATAGGAAAACACCTTGCTGCTCTATGCCTGAATTTCTTCATTTGAAAATTAGGGATAATTAGCCTGCCTCCTCAAGAGGCCCAGATGAATGCAAAAAAAAAAGTGAAGTTCTTTAAGCTCTTAAGAAAAAAAAGGTAAACAGATCCAAGAAATTTACTTACCTATGTAGTGGTAACTGGATCACAGCACACTATAGATTCCACAAGTCAGAATGAACTCCTCTGTAAAAAAAAAAAAAAGCAGCTTTTCAACAATTAATAGAAATAAACAGAATAATTAATGGTAAGAAATATGAATTGGTCTTGGTTTTGCTTATATGATTATAGGATACTTAGAATCAGCTTCTCCACTTCCAAATTCCCAACCCATCTTCTAATTCATATAGAATATTTAAAATAATTCCTACTTCAAGTGGGGCCAGATGCACTCAGCAAAAGTAAGCCAATGATAACAAAGTAGGTGTTAGAATTCCAAATATATACATGGAAAGAATGACATGCCTAGAAATCCCAGGACATGAAACAAGATTAGAAGGATAGAAGGAAGGTAAGTTTTTGAACTGGAACAGGGAGGACAAGTCTAGCTATACTTGTCCACTGGACTCTGCCTGAGTTAGTAGCCTAATCAATGTGCCACAAGTTCTCCTAAGATCATAATAAAATAAAACAGAGTAAAGTTGCAGACTGACCTTACAAAACAATCATAGTGATCAGCTTAGTACAGAAGGAAAAGCAAAAAAGAGGGGTACTGCTTCACATTCTGGTACCAGGAGAAGACACACCAGAACAATCAGAAATGCTAACGCCCCTTGATGGAAATGCTTCTGTGGAGGATGCTTACAGCTAAAGGAGGCATAAAATGGACTGATGATGTAAATTCATTAAGTGCCAACATGACATAACTAAATTGGAAACAAATCTTACCAGTTATCGGTAAGGCTTCCTTTTGGTCAACAGTACTCTCAGCTGTAAGTGACACAAGAACGTATTTCCAACCAAGTGAAGGGCAATCATAAAAAATAACTTTATTCCTCAGACTAGATAAAATTTGAAAAGAAGTAAAATCTAGAAGGTGCTAAAGTATGAAAAGGGAAAATTTGAAAATCCAAATGTAAAAATGCAAACTCCAGAAATTATACCTACTGAGACAGATGACAAAAACAGCATTAATGTTTCAAATAGCTTTGCAAAGGAGATGGGCATACTTAAGACAGGAATTCCAAAATGTCATTCTTGAGTTTGATGGCATGAATCCAACTAGCAGACCAATTATAACAAAACCAAGTAATTTTAAAAAGCTGATATCTGCTGTACCTATCATGAATAAGTATATTCTCCTATAGTCATTAACATAATGTGAAAAACATTTCAAGACCTCTACATAGCCTTATTTGTAACAGTCAAAAACCCAAGTAAAAACCATAGTAAAAACCCAAGGAAGAAAGGAGGCCCTATCAAGAAAAATTTCTAAGGACAGGCATCAAATAAGATCTTTCTAGAAGTAACTTAAGAAAGCTTTAAAGATATGCAGAGAGACATGGAAGATTACATCAATATCTGGCTGTTAATGCATGGGGAAAAACAAATATGCATGCCATATTGCAAAATTAAAGGCAACAGAAATGAAGCCCGAGGAAAGGAATAGAGAAAACAACAGTATATCTAATATTCTAGATTCCCTTAAGTAAAGGAGATGCAAGGAGTCTAAGCAGCACAAAACATAATAAAAACAAAAAAAAAACAATTCAAGATAATAAAAAACTTTACTTTTTTTAGTCTTGAGAAATCAAGAAATCAGAGGTAAAAAACAGCCCCTGAAGAAGAAGGAAATAGAAAACTTGTGGTCATCAATGTAGCCACAAGAAATAAATGCAAGTTGGATCAAATGAAAAACAGAAAGTTTGCTCACTATTCATATGCTATGCAAGAGAAGAGTTACTTTAGCAGAGGTTACTGAAACTCGAGTTATCTGTGTAAACTGGAAAGCAGTGGCACCAGAGAAGATCCATAATCATTGGCCCAAATGCTTCATGGTACTTCATAAATTACTAACAATTACCTCACACAAAAACCTGGTCCCACCTTTCTCAACAGAAGGTATCACATATCTATTAACAAAAAATAAAAATATCAAACAGGCTAATTTTGTATTGTATAATTTATACTAAATGTTCTTAGTTTATATAATTAAAAAAGCACTATTAAAAAACCTTAATATGTTGGCTGAGGAGTAAAAAGGATGTATCAAAAAAAAAAAACACACAGCAACAACCTTGAGGTATCCTAAGCAACTTACTACAAATTTAGTAATTATTGAAGAAGCTATCAACATTTATACCTTGTCAACAAAGCCTTTGACGAAGTTCCACATTCAGTACTTAATATCCATGTGCAAAACTACTCTCTGTTTAAAACATACTACCAACAACATAATATCAAGAACAATTGATATAAAGCTTTTCCAGAGACAGTTTAAACCACTTTTCTTTCTGCCTCCTCTTAAAACCATTCTAATATCTCCCAAATAGAACTAAAGATAGTCAAATCAATACATTTTATTAACCACTTGATGAGCATAGGTTGTACCAAATTATATAACAGCACTGAAAATCACATTAAATAGTTCCTTCTACTTGTTGATTCTCTCCAATGATAGAAAAATGTCATCTGGATTCAATACTTATACAATTTTTAATGTATGCCAAGAAAAGACAGAGACAGTTTCAAGCTTGAATTCAGAGATTACATTGAATAATGAATGAAGGTGATACCTACAAAAACCTTATTCTCCTCTAGGCAAGTCACAGTGTGCATAAAAAAATGAAGGAGTAGGCTGCAGCTGAATGTTAAAAAATTTATTGGCATCCTGAAGTCAAAGCTGAATGGGAAAAAATGTTTAAAGCTATTAACACATGTGCAATATGGGTCTTAGTGTACAGTTTTCAATCTATAAAATAGATCATAACAGATTAGAAATTATCTTAACAAAAACGTGTACAATATTAACAAAATACAAGGTCTTTCACTATAAAGAAACTATAGATTAACACTTCTTCACCAAAAAGGAGGATGAGGTTTGATAAACATTCTTAGAGAACATGCTTTAGCATGGGTCAAAAATCTACAGATCTGCTATTGGGAAAAGCAAATATCACCATTGCCAAGCAACTGTAAAGGATGGATAAAATCAAAAGGTTTTCCATTGGTGAGATTGTGGGCATGAACTCAGTCATCAACATCAACAAATAAATAAATAGGTGAGTAATGTGGATTGGTTGGTGGAAATGAAAGGGTCTGTGATGGCAATTGAGTATCAGATCATTATCACCAGAAGCTATAGGAACGTTATCCTTAAAATGCCCTTAGTGGTGAGTATGGATTATATAAGAAGCTGGGAGAAACTATACAATCTATCACTGTTAGCTGTCAAAATGGGCACCTACTGAATACCTAGGAAGACATTCTCTGGTGGCTATAATTACCAAACGGAAGTTACTAGCTTTCATGAACAGAGAGATGACAAATCCCTGTATTAACAATGCGTTCGGTTGTTTTTCAGTAATATCTGACTCTTTGTGACCCCATTTGGGATTTTTCTTGGCAAAGATATTGCAGTAGTTTACCATTTCCTTCTCTAGATGAGAAACTGAAGCAAACAGGGTTAAATGACTTGCCCAGGGTCACACAGCTACTAAGTATTTGAGGCCAGTTTTTAATTCAGGAAGATGAGTCTTCCTCACTCCAGGCCTGGTACTCTATCCACTGCACCCCAGCTGGCACTGTATCAATAATATAAGACTGACAAATATCCTGAAGAACTCAATAAACTGGACTGAAACCAGGCCATTATCTCAGAACAAACCTTTGACCACACTTTCCCAGATATATCATTGATTCATAAAACTTTTACAAATAATATTTTAATAAATGTCACCATATCAAATACTCATCCACCCATAATCTCCATGTTACATGAAGTGAAAAGCTTCCAAATATTAAGACCCAAAAGATGAGGTGGCAACATAGTGCACAGAGTGCTGTGTCTAGAGTCAGGATGAACTGAGTTTGAATCCTTCCTCAGACATTTCCTAGCTAGTGACCTTAGGCAAGTCACTTAACATTTGTCTCTGTTTCCTCAACTATAAAACAGGGGTAATAATAGCACCTGCCTCCCAAGGTTGTTGAGAGGATCAAATGAAATAAAATGTGTAAAGTGCTTAGCACATAGTAGGTGCTATATAAATACTAGATGAAGAAGAGATAAAAATCATGTGGAAATGGGATAAGGCACACATCATCCCTATAGTTCTGTCTGCTACCAGAATTGTACTAAGGACACCATCAGTGAGCCTACAGGGTCAAGGTAAGACAGCAAACACTGTGCCAAGTGCAAGAATTACAAGTACAAGGAGGAATGGGGGGGGGGGGACAAGGCATACAAGAAAGCTAAACACTGGGGAAGGGGTAAAAGAAGGCACCCAAGTCAGAATGGGGTAAACACAGGTCCTAGAGTCGAGTGGAGCCCAGAAAGGAATGAAGACTTGACTGGTCTGAGTCCTTTCCTTAAAACAGTGATTAGGGGAGTATCCAGCCAGTCAGAGGAAGAGGCTGCAGGGTGGCATGAACTTGGGGTGACATGGAGTAGAGAGTCCAGAGTCAGGACTGGATCCTGGAGATGACTGTCTTACATTCTTTTTGTTTTTTACAACTATAAAATACTGTTACTTTACCCACTCTGTGTATATGTGTGTTGTCTATACATATATGTATGTATATACACACAGAGACGCATATATACATACACACATTCATGAATATATATAAATACATGTACAAACATACATATGTGTGGTGTGTGTGTATGTTTTTAAAGTAGCAGGATGCTGACACCCCAGGACCATTTCTATTTGAACTCTAGTAACAAGCACATTATCACAGTGCTTGGCATTCAATAAAGGTTGATTGATTAACGGATTTTGCAAGTAAACAAGAGAACCTATTACCATCAAAAACTTAGCACCTGCCAAGTCCTTAAAAAGACACAATCAAATGACCAAAATTACGCATTAGAAGTTTGCCATCCTTTATAAACAAACAGATGATAAATCCCTGAACTATAAATAAAACCCCCAAAATATCTTGAGAATTCAAACAGATAAACTGTGCTGTAACTGGAGGATTACCATAGAAAAAAACCGTTACCTATGATTGCCTGGTCATAACAGACTCAAATAATTTAATAACATTTTAATAAGCATCACCATATCTAGAAGGCCTTGAAGTCTTAAGGGTGCATCATTGGGGCAAATGGCAAGGTTCAGGGGTCATTAGAGTGCTTCCTCAGTCAGATGACAGTATTCAGGGATCTGAAGGGCATATGTTAAGGCCCAAGGAACTTTAGGATGTGATGGTGATCCTCTGTCTTACCATAAGGATTGTAATTGGTGGTTCTAGATTTTCCTTGTAAGTAGTCATGTCTACTCCTCAGAGCGGGTCGTCTGGAGGCATCCATTGGGAAGTGGAAATAAAACAGGGATTGTAGGGTCCTTCTCATAGGAGTGGGAATGACTGTCCAACCATGAGAGGGGGAGAAGAAGAAAGGCATTGGCAGGGAGGTGTGGGTCAAGAGAAGGGCCTCAGCTGGAGGCTGTTTCTGCCCAGCCACTGCATAGGGAGTTTAGACACCTCAGTTAAGAAAAGAGGGTGGGGGAGAGAAAAGGACATTCCCACTTGTGGCAATATATAAAAAAGCTAGAAAAGACAAATGTGAATGATCCAAAACAGCATGGAATTAAAGGCTAATTTGTGTGTGTGTGTGGTTCTATTGATATACAGATCTCATTCCTTTGACCAACTCGGATCAGCACTTCTGCAATTTACAGTCTTAGATAATTGTCTGAAAGGAAATGAGATGCACAGCGACTTGTGAGTATTGCAGGTACCCAACATAAGTTGGGTAATTTACAAAAGCCATATAAATGTATGTCAGAAGTGGCATGTAAATCCTCCTCTTCCTCAATCAGCCTGTTTGCGAATCCATGTGAGCTCACATGGTGGTCAGAGGAAGCAATACAAGGATACTTTCAAGGTCTCACAGAAGAACTTTGGAATTGATTGCATGATATGGGAGACATTGGCACGGGACCACCCCAACATGGTGTATCCTCATCAAAGAAGGTGCTGTGCTCTATGAGCAAAGCAGAATTGCAGTAGCTAAAAAATAAAAACAGAAAAAAAACACCACCTACAAGATGCAAAAATTTGGGGATTCCACCCCAAATGTTCATGTGGATTTTTACGCCTGACCTATGGTAGAGCATTCCAAGCTCCTATTGGTCTGATCAGCCACAGTAAGACATACTGCAAGTTGATTTTAACATAGTGATGTCATTTTGGTCCTCTTCAAGAATGAAAGATAACCAACCAACCAATTGGTGAATCCTCTGAATTTAGTTTAATATGTAACCTCACTTAGTTTGCCAATACAGTTTGTTTGATGAGGTTTGTTTCCTTAGGGAATGAGATTATTACTGTTTAACTAAATTGGTTCAACTTTTATGACATTGAAGGAAGTAGGGGGTTATGCAGCTATCTTTTCTTTAACTTTTATGGTCTAAGAGTAACGTAGAAGATCGCAATATGTAAAAGAATTATTTCTCTGTTCCTCTGACACAATTTTGCCCATAAGAAGCCTTGTTAGAGTCTGAATCAGGGTTCAGGTTTTCTCTGAGGCCAGAACCTGTGCTTGAGCATAATAATAAAGTCTAGGTTTTTACCTTTATAATTTCTGTGTTGTGGTAAATATATATTTAGCAGCAGTTACCACATGAATCCAAAGAGAAGATATTTTCCCCATAACATGATCAAAACTATGTTTAAGGATGTCAATTTTAAAGCTGCATGAAAAGTGGACTGCAAATGGGAGATACTGGAGACAGAGAGGCCAATTAGGAGGATCTTGCAGTAGTCTAGGCAAGGGGTAATGAAGGCCTCAAGGAGAATTGGGATCATGTAAGTAGAGAGATGGGAATAGATGCAGACTAATAGTCAGTGAGGAACACACCGGATGGGGATTTATAAACGACACTAGATAATCCCAATTCTTCAGGGTTACCCATAGATCCCTAAGGAGGAAGTAGTCACCCGTTGGGGATCCTACTTACCAATGCTAGTGTGGGTTGGGGAAATAGCCCAGAAGGGGTGCCATAGAAATGAAAGACAGTCCATAACCTTAAGGAGCTTACATTCTAATAGGAGACAACACATAACAGAACATATTAGCCAGAAAAGGATGAAGTCAAAGGGGTGATGAATGGAGTCTGTGAGTAATTAATTGTTGCCTCTATCTTTGCAGAAGTATAGTAGTCATGATTTAACTTCTATTCTCAGAGGAAGACTGGAAATGGGAAGGTAAGGAATAGGACACACATGGCAACAGGATGGCAGGAAGACAGTACAGTCTAGTGGCTAGAACTTGCTAGATGTCACACTCCTCTCAGTGTATCTTCCATATGGCATCATCTGATTTTATCCAAGGATTGGAGAGGGTGAAGAATGGACAGTGAAGAGCTCCTCCAAGATTCTCCATTTAAGGAAGACTCCCAAAGCAGCTTTCTCTTCAGTTCCATACTCAGCTGTATTTGTCTGGAAACTCTCCCACTCTCTGGAATCTCATCCTCCTATAAGATCACATCAACCCTGAAGTTTACCCTTTCTCATACCCCTCTGACCTAGGGCCTTTCCTCCCTCAGATGGGAGAGGGTGGAAAGACAGACAGTAGAGAGCTCTTCTCAGATCCTCCATTTAAGGAGCACTCCCAGGGAAGTCATGGCTTCATTTCCCAGTC
Source organism: Petaurus breviceps papuanus (assembly GCF_028583685.1). NCBI lineage: Eukaryota > Metazoa > Chordata > Mammalia > Diprotodontia > Petauridae > Petaurus > Petaurus breviceps. Next base: position 60,101,045 of record NW_027187460.1, on the reverse strand, counting down.
AACTGCACCCATTCTTCTTGGACTTCATCTTGACCCCTTCACCAAGAGCCCTCCACGCACATTTGTCTTCCCCCATCCAACAGTGAGCTCCTTGAGGGCAGAGATGTTATTCAGGTCATATCTATACAGTCTAATGGTTTTCCCTACTTAAAAAAAAAAGATGATGCTGTTAGTATTGCACTCAATATGCCAGCAAATTTGGAAAACTCAACAGTGGGCACTGGATTGGAAAAGATCAGTTTATATCCCAATCCTAAAGAAGGGCAATGCCAAGAAATGTTCAAATTGCTGAACAATTACACTCATATCACACACCAGGAGGGTTATGCTTAAGATGCTGCAAGTCAACTTTTGGCAATATGTGAACCAAGAACTACCAGAAGAGCAGGCTGGTTTTTGAAGAGACCGAGGAACTAGAGACCAAATTGTCAACATTCACTGGATTATGGAAAAAGCAAGGGAGATCCGGAAAAAGCAAGAAAGATCCGGAAAAAGCAAGAAAGATCCAGAAAAAGCAAGAAAGATCCAGAAAAAGCAACTACTTCTGCTTTGTTAACTACACCAAAGCCTTTGTGTGGATCACGACAACATGTGGCACATCTTTGAAGAGATGGGTACCAGATCATCTTACTCGTCTCCTGAGGAACTTGTATGTGGACCGAGAAACCACAGTTGGTACCAAACAGGGAACAACTCATTGGTTTAAGATGGGAAAAGGAGTATGGCAAGTCTGTATATTGTTACCTTGTTTATTTAACTTACTTGAAGAGTCCATCATGTGATGGATGAATCAAAAACTGGAATTAAGGTTGCCAGGAGAAACATCAATCATTTCACATGTATAGATGATACCACTCTGATGGCAGAAAGTGAAGAGGAATTAAGAAGTCTTCTGATGAGGTTGAAGGAGGCAAGCGTAAAATTGGCTTGAAGTTTAAATCAAAAGAAAAATTAAGATCTTGGCAACTGGTCCCATCATTTCCTAGTAAACAGAGGGAGAAGAAAGGGAAGTAGTGTCAGATTTTATATTCTTGGGCTCAAAGATCACTGCAGATGGCAACTGCAGCCATGAAATTAAAAGACACTTGCTCCTTGGAAGGAAAGCTTGGCAAATCAGGACACCATGCTAAAAAACAGACATCATTCTGCCAACAAAGGTCTATATACTCAAAGCTATAGTTTTTCCAGTAGCAATGTATGGCTGTGAGAGTTAGATTATAAGGAAAGCTAAGAGCCACAGAATCCAATCAGTGCTTTCCAATTGTGATGCTGGAAAAGACTTTTGAGAGTCCCTTGGACAGCAAGGAGATCAAATCAGTGAATACTTAAATTAATTCAGGCTATTTACCAGAAAGTCAAATACTGGAGATGAAGCTTATATATTTTGGCCACATAATTCCAAAGACCAAGCTTATTGGAAAAGACCCTGATGTTGGGAAAGATTGAAGGCAAAAGGAAAAGAGGACAGTAGAGGATGAGATGGATAGATAGTGTCATGGAAACAATGAACATGAGCTTGGACAGACCCCAAGAGATAGTGGAGGATAGAAGGGGCCTGGATGTGCTATGGTCTATGGGGTCACAAAGAAACAGACAGGACTGAAGGACTGAACAAAAAGACAGAGACTGCCTTTTGCCTTCCTTTGTGTCCTTAGTCTCCCTCAATAAAATTCAGAGTGACAATTATTGACAATTAATCCTAAGTGTTACAGAAGCTTTATAAATCTTGGGGGGTTTTTTGTCTCCTCTCCTCGCCCCTTTCTTTTCTTTCTCTAATCCTCCCCTATGTATGCTCTGGCTCTATTAGTGGTTACCAGTGGTACCCACAAGTACACTCTAACCTCATATCAAAGGTAATGACCCCCAAGTTGGGCTCAGCTGGCTCTTAGTTTCAAGAGTCAAAAACCTTTTCAAAGAGTTATTTTGATAAGGAACTTCAGCCTTGGAAGGCACTAGTGCCATCCAGACTGACTCAGGCTAGAGTCAGTGGGGCTCACTCTATTTTTTCTTAGCATCTCTTTCTTCCTGAATCCAGAAGAGGTGGCACTTTCACAAGCCTTCCACATGTTACACGAACCATTATCGGGACTTCAAACTGTGCAGTGCCTACCATTTGAGATTTCCTACTGTGTTCTGAAAGCCTCTCAAACCAGAGATGGGGGAACCATGCTGAGTTATGGAGAAATTCTATTTTACAAAACAAAAATAAATGTTACAAGAGAAACTTTTTTTTTTCATTCTGGAACAAGCTAGAAAGGATATTTTAGGAAATGCTTAGTTTAACTAAGGAAGTCCCCTCACCTTCCAACAAGAATAAAAATTAGAGAGTGAAAATGAGTCTAATTCAATTCCAGTGGAATTTCCTTTCTAGTACAAAGAGGACTAGATTTGGAGGAAGAAGGCACGGGTTCAAATCACAGCTTTGTTACTTCCTCAGATGTTTCAGTCATGTCAGACTCTTTGTGACCCCATTTGGGTTTTCTTGGCAGAGATATGGGAGTGGTTTTGCCATTTTCTTCTCCAGCTCATTTTACAAATGAAGAACTGAGGCAAACAAGATTAAGAGACTTGCCCAAGGTCACACAGCTAGTAAGTGCCTGAGGTCACATTTGAACTCAGGAAAATGAGTCTTTCTGACTCCAGGCCCTGCACTCTATGCGCTATGGTGCTACCTTGCTGCCCCAGCTTTGTTATTTATGACTTTGTGATCTTGCATAGCCACTTTACATCCCAGGGCCTGAGTTTACTTATCTGAAAAAATGATGGTGTTGAACCAGAAGAACTTAGAAGTTCCCTCATAGCTCCAAACTGATTATCCTATGATTAATTAATTTATTAAGCACATACTAATTGTGCTTAGCTTGGCATAGTGGACAGCCAACTTCAGTCAGAGCCAGTTTTTAATAATACACTTCAAAATTAACAAATTCTACAAATCAGGTCTTGCTTTATTATTTTGTTGATTGTCTAGACTTAAGAACATGATGGATAAAATGTTATTAATGCAAATTAAACTTAAAAGTGTGTCATGGGTACTTTGGGGGGAGCTGGTTGTTAAACATTTACAGTATACCCCGCATTCAAGTCCACTTCAGACATATATTTACTATGTGACTCTAGGTAAATCACTTAACCACTCTGCATCGCAGGATGCTTTGACTACAACTTCCAAAATAGGTGCCAGTCAACATTGGTAAAGGGAGTTCTTTATCCCAGTGAAATCACAGATCCAGTTAAAAAAAAATTACAAGTCTGTGCTAAGCACACACATATACAGACAGATGTAGCACTGAATTTGACGTAGCAGGACATGAGTTGGAATCCTGGCTCTGCCACATATCACCTATGTGACCTTTGACAAGTCACTTAGCTTCAGTTTCCTCACATGTAAAATGAGGACATTGGACTAGATGATTTTTGAAGTAATTTCCAGCTCTAATACAGCAATATGAGAGTGCTTGTAAAGTGCTTGCATTCTAATAGGAAAGAATAAAGAAAATACACAAATTACTATAACTATATACCTCTGATATTAATTGGGTGATCTTGAGTAAGTCAATTAACTGTGACTCAGTATCCTGATCTGTAAAATGAGGGTGTTGGGCTAGGTGACCTCTTGGGTTCCTTCCAGTTCTACATCTATGAACCTAAGAATTAATGATGGCAAACTGATGCAAACTATTTGAGAAAGAACATGGCTTTCAGCTGGGCATGGGGGGAGGAGATGAGTCGGGAAAAGAGTCAGAGAGGCTTCCTTGGCTCATAATGGTCAAGCTGAGGACAGGGCGGCTCCATTTAATAGCCTAGTGGAATGTCAGGCATGGGGGAACATAAATAAGACAGCCAACACTGCTAGTTTGTGTGTTTGATAGATAAGGGAAAATAAATTTTCTAAGGCTTTCATCTTTTCTAGTGTTTTAAAAATGTTATGACTGCATTTCCCCTATCAGAAGGTATTTTAAGGGTATAAAGGGGTATTTCCACCCTTCTCCATATATTTTGATTCAGTCCATGAAGCATCTTAAGACTGTCCACTCCCTTAAAAGGCAGGCTCCCTCTCCAGAGGATTTTTCTTTAACACTGAACAGTCTTACTCCTGAAATAGCAATTTTTAGTCAACAACTGCCTTCAATTACAGATGCAGAGACAGATTATTAGATCTGTCAAGTACTGGTCCTAATCAAGGCTGAATTTTTCCCATAGTTCTTAGGAAGAAAAATACCAGATGTTGTACTTGTATACTTAAAGCAAAACTGGAGGGAAAAAGTTAAGAAAACAAATACTAACTCTCATTGCAATATTTATCTGTTTAAAAATGAAACATCCTAGAATTGACACATTTTCAGTACTCTGACCAAGCCAAAATGTCTTCCAAATGCTAATAAAGAGATGCAATCCAGTGTAAAGCAATTTGGAATCTCAACACCATGAGATCTTAAGAGTTGGAAGGGCCCCTCATAATCCATCCCCCACCCAAAAGAAGAATCCCATTTACAAAATCCCAGCCAACTGTTATCCAACCTCCTCTGGAAGACCTCCAGTGACTAGGCATTCACTTCTTCCAAGATCAGCCTATTTCAGTTATCAGACAGCTCTGTTTGTTTTCAAGAACTATTTCGTCTATCATCTGCAGACTCCCAATTCTCTCGCTAGATATCATCTGTCCTGGTGCAAAATAATATTCACTGAGAATTCCTGCTACCACCCTTTGCAGCAATCGTGTTGCATGACCTTAATGAAGCTTACAGAGGTGAAGTATTTAAGCCTGGAGAAGGCATGAGCCTCAGGTTCAGCGAGTTTGCATTCTGAAGGGGGAAAAGGCAGGCAAACCAAAACCATGTAACAAAAAGACACATTCACTGAAGTTTGTGGGTAAATATGCACAGATAAGCCCTAATTTTTATACATGATTTCAACTTTTGAGACTGTCTTACACAGAATATAAAGGTAAATTATAAAACACTCAATAAAATTATAAATTAGATATAAATTAAGGACATGGCGACATGAATTCTATAACAAAGGGGCTATCTGCCAATTGGCAAATCTTTTGGGTCATAGCAACTCACGCTATTTAGTATTGAATAGAGTACTATGAGACAGGTATCACAGTGGATAGAGCACTAGACCTGAAGTCAGGAAGATCTGAGTTTAAATTTGATGTCAGATGCTTACTAGCTGTGTGACCCTGGGGAACTCACTTCAACTACGTCTCAGTTTCCTCATATGTAAAATAGGGATGATAACAGTACCTATCTTGCAGGATTCTTGTGAGGATCAAATGGCACAGTTCCTGACATATAGTAGGTACTAAATAGATGCTTGTTTCCTTCCTCTTTTCCTTCTTTCCTTCCTTCCTCCCCCTCCTTCTTTCTCTTTTCCTTCCTTCCTTCCTTCCTTCCTTCCTTCCTTCCTTCCTTCCTTCCTTCCTTCCTTCCTTCCTTCCTTCCTTCCTTCCTTCCTTCCTATAGAGATGCTGTGAATTGCATCAGTGGAAGGATTAACCACACTAAAGAAATGCATGATCCCAGGATAAACACATATCGATTTAGAGCTGGAAGGGACATTAGAGATCACCAAGTCTAACCCCCTTTATTTCTCAGAAGAAGAAACAGAGGCTCAGAGAAGCTAAGGGACTTGCCCAGGAACCGAGAATGTGCTGATGTATGTGGAACTACTGGATCTTCCAGGGGAAAAAAATTATGTAACACATTTTTATATTTAATCTGCATTATTAATATTTTCCCATCACTTTCTTAAGTTCAGACAATCAATAAAATAAAGCAAGATCTTTTTTCGTAGCATTTACTGATTTCCAAAGTATAAAAGGGACGGCTAGGTGGTGTAGTAGATAGAGTTCCAGGCCTAAAGACTAATCCCCCTAAGTTCAAATCTGGCCTGACACTTACTAACTGTGTGACCCTGGGCAAGTCACTAAACCCTGTTTGCCTCAGTTTTCTCATCTGTAAAATGAGCTGGAGAAGAAAATGGCAAAGCGCTCCAGTATCTTTGCCAAGAAAACCCCAAATGGAGTCACAGAGTCAGACGTGACTGAAATGACTGAACAGCCAAAGGTATAAAGGCTTACACTGAATATTTAACAATCTCAGGCTAGCTCCAGCACATTTCTGTCAGGTTCACACAGCTAGTAAGCAGATGAGCTGAGTTTGAACTCTTGTCTTCCTTACTCCAAATCCAAAGTTGTATCCCCCTTATTGAACTGGTTGTACCATGTGATCCTCAAAAATAAATTCAATAACATTATTATTTCCCAAACCTTCAATATATTGATACACCCAAGATCTTATTTTTTTTTCTTTCTGGAGGGGGAAAGGCAGGGCAATTAGGGTTAAGTGACTTGCCCAGTAAGTGTTAAGTGTCTGAGGCCAGATTTGAACTCAGGTCCTCCTTACTCCAGGGCTGGTGCTCTATTCACTGCACCACCTAGCCACGCCCCCCCCCCAGATCTTATTAATGTGGGCAATCCCTCCATGAGTATACAAAACTCTTGTTGAGCCCCATCCAGCCCTTCTGAGTCTTGTTCAGAGCTTCTCATATATCCTCCATAAATATCCACTCAATGTTTTGAAGACATCTAGATGATAGATTCATAAATCTTGAGCTAGAAGTGACCTCAGAGGCCAACTCTCTTCTTTTACAGCTGAGGAAACTATGGAGAGTCTAAAGAGTCACACATGTACTAAACACCGGAAGAAGAATTTGAAACCAGAACCTCTGATTCCAGCACAAATGTTCTTTCCAGTGTCTTATGCTGCTACCACCACTTTTTTTTGATCATTCTAACATTTCATCAATTTCAATGTAATACTCAAGTATCTATTTGCATCTTGATCAATTAATTAGCAAGCATTTATTAAGCACTCCAAAGTGCTGGAGATATAAAGAAAGGCTGACCTACCTGGTCTGAATCTCTGCTCTTATAAGAGTTAATCACTCTCTTTTCAATTTATTGGATTCGGATCTCCAAAGAAACCCCGATACTGATCCAGCCTACCTTTGGGTTTATGCTTGTTTAGATTCTGATTCAGACCCTTTCTCTATTCACCCAGGAAAACCGCATGTCATAATCAACAGTGTGTGACAGTTTGCTCCTGGACAGAATCCAAAATTACCCTGGCTAGAGGGGTCATGGAGAATTATCATAGATAAGCCTAGGAGAATAGGTAGGTTTTAGGTTGTAGAGGGCCTTGAATGCCAAACTAAGGGGTTAAACTCACATAAAACAGATAACCCTCTCAAAAAAGAATGCCCATTGCATATGACAAAAACCAATAATTCCACACTACAATTGTGAAAAATTCAAACTCAAAAGGCGTATAGAGAGAGATAATGAGAGGTCTCCACAGCTGGATTTCATCAAATGAACAAAGAACAGAGGAAGATGTGGGTGAAGAGTGGTCCATATGAAAAAGACCCAGGGGGTTGATAGTGGACAACCTCAATATGAGACCTTGGTGTGATTGATGTAGCAGCCAAAATAAGTCTTCCATTAACCAAATACATTGTCCAGAACAAGGAAAGTAAGAGTGCCCTTGTACTCTGCTCTGATCAGACATTTGGAGTTTTGTGTTCAAATTAGAATCAAACACTTCAGGAAGGACATTAACTACTGAGATCCAGAAGAGGGAATTAAAGGGACAGCCCTTTATCCTACCTTACAGAAGGATGGCAGAGACTCAAAGCAATGTCAGATAAGGGTCAACTGAAGAAACTGGGGCATTTTCCCCACTAGAAAAGAGGAATCTCAGGCAACATGATCTCTGCCTTTACATATTTGAAAAGTTATCATATGAAAGATGACTTAGACTTAGCTCCAGAGTGTAGAATGGGGTCCAGTGAATGGAAGTTTGAAGTCTATGCAAGGAACAATTTCCTAATAATCAGGCCTGCCCAAGAGTGGGATCATGAGTTCCAAATCAGTATGAGTCTTCAAGGTGAGGCCAGATGACCACACAATAGAGATGTTTTAGTGGGGATTCCTGTTTAGATGGGCAGCTAGGTGGCACAGTGGATAGAGCACTGGGCTTGGAATCAGGAAGACTCATCTTGTGTGTGTTGGGTTAAATGCAGTTCTCAAAACAGCTATTCCAGCAGATATCATCAAAGGGGTCATGGACATCTGAGTCTGCTTTCACCAAAACAGAAATTTTAAAGTTAAAATGTCCAGGGCAAAATCCAGAATATCAAAAGGGGATTGAGATCTAAGGAGTCTCATTATGTGGATTTTAAAATCCTCTTTGAAGACAGTGCATTTTCATAAAAGTCTTAATCCCACACAAAAAAAGCCCTGGATATGAACCAGTCACACACTTAATTAAGATTAATCACATTTTGTTTTCCTCCAGACATAAATTTTCAGGTACTTAATCCATTAGGTAGAGTACTTCTAAGGAAAAAACAACACTAAGTGTGAGGTCACTTCAATTGAAAATGGTCATTAAGTATATTTTAAATCCCATCTAAGATGCAGACAGAGTAAGTCATTGCAGGGAAAACTATTAATAACAAATCTTTCTGGAAAAGGTGGGCTTCTCTGGCAAAGTAAATTGATTTTCAGTGGAGAACAATCCAAAAGAAAGCCGGAGATCCAGACTTTAAAGACAAAGTCAAAAACATTTATAAAAAGAAAGGACACATTTCCATTCCTATTTGGTAGGCATACCTAACATCAAAGATGATGTTAAGACACTTAAAATACATAAAAAATATGATTTAAACAAACTGAAAAAACAGAAGTTGTACTATACAAATCTTATGGTCCATCCATTAGCATGTAAACTCCTTATGAACAGGCACTGTTTCATTCTTTGTACCTGTATATACCCAGGGCCTAGAACAATGCCTGGCATATAGTAGGTGCTTAATAAATTCTTGCTCAGCACTTCTAGAAACAACTTTTATATATTTTTTAAAGCCTCCATATCTTAACTCTCCCTCTTATCCTGCATATTATTTCTTCACCTCTTACAAAATGGATAGAATTGGGAATCTCTGTGCTCCGCAGATATTTTCTTTCTTTTTTTTTTTTAAATGTATTTATTTACTTTAAGTTTACAACATTCAGATCGACAATCCCTTAAGTTCCAAATTTTGTCCCTCTCTCTCTCCTTCCCCCTTCCCCCTGCCCATGGCATCATACAATCTGATATAGGTTGTACAAATAACTTCACATTAAACATTAGTCTAGTTGTAAAGAATTAAAACCAATGGAATGAAAGAGAAAGAAGCAATGAAACAACAAAACAAAACTCACTGCAGCTTTTTTATCTGAATCATTCATTCCACAAACATCCATTGAGTGCCTACCATATGTACCATAATACTATTCACTGTGGGGGAGAAGGGTATAACACAAAAGAGAAGAAAATGTGGTCCCTGTCCACAGATAGTTTATACTCCATTTGAGGAGAAAACTATTTGGTATGAGATAAAAAACAATACAAGGGAGCATAATTTGAATACTGAATGAATGAACAAATTATTGATTCCTAAAGTGCCTAATAAATGCTGCAGACAAGAAGAGATGTAAGCGTCCAAAGGTAGGAGAGATTAATTAACAAAGAAAGATGTTGTTAGCAATTTCTGCTCAGCAGCATGAAATTCTTATTTCTACCACTTCTGGGGGAGGTAGAGGGGAAAATGAGGACTAATTATGTTTAATGGGAGCCTCATATTGATGTCAGTAAATGTTCAACAAATGCCTCAAATCTATAGCCAGGTAGGAGGGAAAAACTTACCTAAGGATTCCTTCAAGCTTTTTAAAAAATTTATTTTATTTCCAGTTCACAGAACAAAACAAGCATTTGCATAACACAATACAATAAAAAGATGATTGCAAATGAAACTGCAAATATACCACGTGTGACTTGCTATTGCCTCTAAATATACAAAGTTATCATGTAAATTTCTTTTTTTTCTTTCCTCCTCCTCCTCTCCTGCCCTAGAGATGGCTACCATTAGACACACACACACACACACACACACACACACACACACACATATATGTAAAATTATTCTATACATACTTCTGCAATTTCCCAGTTCGTCACCACAAAGAGAATTGCTATAAACATCCCATTCACATTCAAAGTTATAATTACTATTTGTGAATTTCTCTCCATCTTATTTTTACTCACTCTTTTCTTTCTCAGCCTCTCTTTTTACTCTATCCTTGTTATCTTCTCTTCACCTACTGCACCTACTGCTCCAAAAGTCCTTCCCCATTCCTTCCTCTCTACCTGCAATCTCAGTCCACACACTCCTCTAAAAGTCCCCCTCCATCCTCTCCCCCTAACCTCCCAAATCCCAATCCACACACCCCTCTAAAAGCTTTTTTTTTTAAGATTTCACTTTTTAAACTGGAATAATTGGGAAAAAAAAAGAGGCAAAGACCTAAGATTTGGGGAAGGTTCCCATAAGGAACTGACTGAAAGACACAGGCAAGGATATGGAAGCTTCGTAGGATGAGAAGGCAAGGATGGTTTTAGATTTCAGAAAGAGTGCCTACCTACATTAAGCAGTATTTGGATACACTTGAGTATCACAGCTGAGTCACTGGTGAAGGATAGCATCATTTGGTAGGAAACAGAGTAGGTATCAAGTCAGGAGACCTGGGATCAAGCCCTTCTCTGCTACTTATTAGCTGTGTGGCTTCAGACAAATAACTTAACCTGTCTTAAACTTCAGCTTTCTCCTTGGTTGAGTAGGATAATTCATCGCCTAGTTGCCGTGAGATAATAAGTACTTTGAAAACCTCGAAGTGTCAAATAAATGTGAAATCTCCTCATTTTGCTTAACCCACTGCCCTGCATGAGAAGTGTCTCCATGACCCAAGGAAGATATTGAAACCTCCCATTAAAAAGTAGTTGAAACCACATGAAATAACTGGACAGTGTCATACCACCAATCATTGAACAGCCCTCCCTAATAACATAAGGTAGGGATTCTCAACCTGGAGCTTGTTTATACCAGAGATACTATAAACGTTTGGTTTATCATTATTATTATTACAACTGCTAGCTATGTAACCTTGGGCAAGTCACTCAACCTCTGTTTGCCTCAGTTTTCAAATCTGTAAAATAGGGATAATAATAATACCTACCTTTCAGGGTTATTGTAAGGATCAAACAAGATAAAAATTAAAAAGTGCTTAGCACAGTGCATGGCATATAGTAAATGCTATATAAATATTAGCTATTATTATATGCCAGAATTTAATTCCTTAAATACTGAATATGGAGCAGGAGAAGGTTTTCCTCATGAGTACATATGTGGTAGTTTCTAGAATTCATTTCCTTTCATACTGAATTGGGGTATGGCAGGTCTACTGAAAGCCAAAGGTATACCGGGACTGAAAAAGGTTAGGAACTCCTAACAGCAAAGTCAGGAATGTACAGAATTCATGTCAGTTCTACCTCAAAAAAAGTCATTTTTTGTTTGTTTGCTTATTCATTTCTGTTTTTAAACCTCCTGTCCTTCTAGCTTCATTCAGTGAAATTGCTCTGATTTTTTGAGGCAACACCGGTGGCCTGCAGCCCAGCAGCCCATTCAACTCAAAGGAAGCAGCCAGTAATAACACTGGGCAGCATGAAAGCTCAGGGCTGACTGGGTTCTCTGCTGTGCCCCAGGTGGTGATGGTGGGAGGGGGCAGAGGAAAAATTCAATTTGATAACCACACATAAACTTCCCGGATCCTATTACAAGCAAGTCAATACTGGCTTCCTCAGTATAAAGAGAGGAAGAGGCTTTGGGCTGTTTGTTTGTTTTTATTTTATAATGAATCACAGATATCCTTGACTATATCACCAACAACACTAGCTGAGAACTGACTTAGCCTTTCACAGAGCATATAAGGCAGAGAAGAAAAAGACATACTCAGGTTGTAATGAGTTTGCCCCTATTTACTAAAGAGTTTGGAATTCAAACAAGGCCAGTCCTTGGATGTCAAGCTATTATTGACGTTCTAAAGAGACACATGCCTCTACTTCACCCCAGGGAAAATGTGGGTGGTACTTCAGAACACCCACATCCCATACATGCTAAGAAGTTAACCATGAAAGTGGGAACAAAATACATAAACACCAATGTGGTTTCTTGAAAAAGCACATTACAAATCACAACTTTGTTATCCAGGTTAATGAAAGCAGATGTATGGGTGTTCCAAAGGAGGAAATAACCCTCAGTTCAAACATCCTCCTATCTGGAGCCTTGGGCAGCTAGGTGGCACAGTACTGGGTCTAAAGCCAGGAAAATTCATCTTCCAGAGTTCAAATCTGGCCTCAGACACTTACTAGCTTTGTGACTCACTTAACCCTGCTTGCCTCAGTTTCCTCATCTGTAAAATGATCTGGAGAAGGAAATGGCAAAGGACTCCAGTATCTTTGCCAAGAAAACCCCAAATGGGGTCAAGGCAGACTCAGACACAACTGAACAACAACATTAAGCCGTTGTTGATTCTTCTAACTCTTAATGTCTTCCCTCTTAGAAATTAAATTGTAATGTACTATGCATATGTTTCATATATACTTACATATGTATGAGTTGTTTGCCCCTAAAGCTCATAATTTCAACAAGTGCAAGACTTTTATTTTTGTCTTTGTGTCCCTAGGAACTAACACAGTGCCTGTCGCATTGTAGGCATTATTGTAGGGTTATTTGTTAATAACAGGCAAATCACTTTTATTTATTTTTGGAGTACAGTGAGACACGCTCACCTCAGAACAAGAAATTGAAAAGTAAAAAAAAATAAATCAATGAACTGTTTGGTCTACCCAATCCTGGGGTGGGCTAATGCCAGCTCTAAATGAGACCCATTGTTAAGTTTTCATGTAAGCATTCAACACCTCAGAAATCGACAAGGGCTACAAATTAGGGCTTGATTTATTCTTTTGTTGACTGTCTAGATTGAATAAAGTACTAATAAATGCAAATTAAACTTTAAAGTGTATGTGTGCATATGTTTTCCCCCAGTTGTTAAACACTTCCCAGCACACAGGTCTATTGCTCTATAAACTTTGCTTGAGCTCAGCAGGAATGTAGTAAAAGGCTCAGGGAATGAAGTCATCACCAAACTGGAGGCCTGATGATGATGATAATAATAACTGCTATTTATATAGTGCCTTAAGGGGTCTTTTTTGGAGACAACCAGAGTTAAGTGACTTGACCAGGGTCACACAGCTAGTAACACATTTGAACTCAGGTCCTCCTGACTCCAGAGCCAATGCTCTACCCCCACAATTGTGCCACCTAGCTTGCCTACTTTAAGATTTTCAAAGTGTTTTCTATCCATTATCTCACTTAAACCTCACAATGCTCCTGGATGTGAGCCAGCTTCTATTAGCTAGCTCTAGAGAGCCAATTGTTAAATTTTGGGTTTCAGCATTTGCACCTTGAGAGAGACAAATGTTACATACAATCAGATCTTATTGCAAGTGTTTTGATGATTGTCTATACCTAAGAAAATCAAGGAGAAAATGTTAATAATGCAGTTTAAGTTTAAAAATATGTCATGGGTACATCGCATACACATACTACCTCAAAGTCTGTTATTAAACATTTACCAGTAAACCCTTGCCAGTAACTTTAAATAAATATATAATCAGAAATCATATGAGAAGTAGCATAGTGGATAGAATGCTAGACTTGGAGGATGGAAGACCTAGGTTCAAATTCAACCTTTAGATTAACACATATTAACTGTGTGACCCTGAGCAAGTCACTTAACCCCTATATATACCAAAGGTAATCCCTTTGTTTACTAAATTCTAGAAGGTTGGTGGAGGCAGTTCCCACAACAGGAGTTCTTTACACTGACCAAAACAAACTCCTTCACCTATTCATGAATGACCAGATAAGGAGATTGACTAGGCATGTGGGTGAAAACAAAGGATGCCAGATAATCAGTCAACATGCCAGGGATTTAGGGAGAAGCCTAAAGGATGAATTCCCTTTGGAGGATTTTCAGAAGGTTGCATACCACTGTCACATAAGATTAGAAGACACACATGGGATGTATTCTGTACCATTGTGCACTGATGAAATCCCACATCCACTGGAGCACAGAATCATAAAATGAAACAAACAAACACAGAATGCCCTCCACTAAAAAAAAAAAATGCAGTGTCCTATTCGGTTATTTTATCCATTTGGAAGTTAAGCAGCTAGTTTGCATGCTGTAATAGCTCCAAATAAAAAGTGGTTTTGCTCCCCTAATGATGACCAGACCATACTCATTTCTAACCATTTAAAGGCTGCTCCATTTTCCCACTTAAAAGAAAATCTTCCTTCATTTCTTGTTTTTATTGCTTTATACATAAATACTTGCTTGTTATACAAGATGACAGAATGCTTTGGGAAATATGTTTTCTATAGGAAATATGTGTTTCATAAAATAATATTTTCAACACATTTGTTTTCTATATAAAATACCTGACTAACTACATTAAATATTTAAATAAAATCCTTGCTCTATAAATTGTTTTAAGCTACATAAAATACTTATTAATTATACAAAAATAGTAGCTCCCCACATAAAATTATTGCCAAATAAAATCCCAATTTTGTCATACAATATGCTTACTGCATCAAATATTTGCTCATTATATAAAGTGCTAGATTAAATGCTTTGTTACCCTCTGCATCACTTGCTATAAATTTATGCACTATATATAAACTATTGAATAATGAATCCCACTCCATTTTTCTTTGAGGTATGGAGGTTCTTGGAGAAAATGCCAATGGAAATTCTGCATGCTAAGAAAGGTATTGAGGCACCCCTAGGTGGCACAGTAGATAGAGCAACCAGCCCTGGAGTCAGGAGGACCTGAGTTCGAATGTGGCCTCAAACACTATTTGTATGACTGTGGGCAAGTCACTTAACCCAAATTGCCAAGGAAGGAAGGAAGGAAGGAAGGAAGGAAGGAGGGAGGGAGGGAGGAAGGAAGGGAGGAAGGAAGGAAGGAAGGAAGGAAGGAAGGAAGGAAGGAAGGAAGGGAGGGAGGGAGGGAAGGAAGAAAAAAGGAAAATAGAGAGAAAGAAAATGAAAGAAAGGAAGGAAGGAAAGGTATTGAGTATAGACCCAGTGACATAGCATGTCCAAATACCACTCTAGTACAAAGCTGAGTGCAGAGAAGCTATTCACCAGAAAGTTAGCCACCAGTGGTAAATATTTTCCATCACAATAACCCATAAATTGGTTTTTAATTAATATATAATGAAGTCCTCAATTTTATGTAATGATCTCCTTGAAATTCTACAGTGAAAATGGTGGTCAAAAATGAGCCAATAAATGGTAAGAATCATTTTGCTTTTCAACTTCATACAAATATTAATTTGACCTTTGGTTATGATCTTTGTCCAGTAATCAATGAGAACTGAAGGAATAGAACAACAAGCGTACTGACATTTTCATGATAGATTAAATGAAAAGCTGTAAGGAAGCTTCAACTAAACAGCAGTATGACTTGCTGATTCTTTTCACGGAGACAAATAAAAGAACTTGGGACTTTGATTTCATCAAATGACCAAATGCAGTAAGAAGCATCATTTCTGAGGACACTTGGTCATATCACTTTGATATGCTCTTGAATAACATAAATGAACCAATAATTATGAAGCTAATTGCAATTATGAAGATAAATGTGGCACCATCCATGCCAAGGACCAAATAGACATTCTCTGAAGAACTTGACAAGACCCTCTGATCTAAGTCAAATTGTTATTTAGTACTTTGATGGGACATAGGCCCAAGAGAGGATATTGAAGACTTTTTTTTTAAATATGGTGCAAGACCAAGAAGTTTAAAAAGTCAATTGGGTCACAACCTACTGAGAAACCTCATGTATGTGCATCTTGAATACTTTCTTCAATGAGAGAGCTCAAAAGGGCTAGAGGTAGTAAGGTTGGGAATATGATTTGTTCTATGGGAAGAATGATGGATTTAGAGTATGAGGAGTAGATAAAAGAGACCTTAGCAGTCCTATAGATCAATCTGCACATTAAAAAAGAAGTCTCAATACAATATATCTAAAAGGTTGTCTGTCATCAGGGCTCTTTTGGAAGATCTCCAACAGGAGAAAATGAGAACCTGAGTGTGAATCCTGGCTTTGCCACTGACTAGCTCTCATCTTGGGAATGTCATCTCCCTGACCTAAGTCTCAGTTTCTTCACCTATAAATTGAAGGGGTTGGTTTGGATGGCCTTCAAGGACCCTTCCAACCCCAACTCTATAATCCTGTGATCTTAGGATATCAGAAAATAAAAGAATGTAACTCAACTGTAAATTACTGGGTTACCTGACACAGCAGTCATTTTATAATCATTTGTCTATATATAGTTAGATCAACTGTTTATATAGCAAAGGCCAAAATAAGTACCAAATTAAAAGAAATCAAGAGAACAAAAGAGAGAAAAAGATGGCACACAAGTATAGAAGTTCTAATCCAGCCAGTTTAAATAAACTGAGTCAAAAAAAAAAGGAAATTGAACAAAATGAAAGGCACAGACTCTCACTTAGAAAAAAGTACAAACCAGTAATCAAAATCAGGAGGTCAAAAAAACAGAGAAGACATCTTGACTGACATGTTTTTGTATTTGCCCAGTTTCTGACACATAGTAGGTACTTAATGAATGCTTGTTGAATTGAACATCTCACCTCTTTGTCAAGCAGAGAGACATAACAATTATATAGCAGCACTAAGGAAATGATTCTTTTGGTGGAAAAAAATCTGGTGGTTTTAGTGAATCTCAAGCTCAATTATGAATCGACAATGTGACATGGCAAGCAAAAGGACAAATACTATTCTGAACTGCATTAACAGAAAAAGGATATTCTGAATATTTTCTTCTGTCTTGTCAGGCCACATATGGAACATTGTATCTAATACGGGGCATCAAATTTTAGAAATTACATAAACAAGCTGGAGAAAAACAATAAGGATTGTAGTACAGGCCATACATGAGTATGAGTTAAAGTAAGATAGGAATGTTTAGTCTGGAAAAGAGAAGAATTAGTAAGCAGGCCAGGAAAGTTCTTCTTTTCAATGACCAAAGAGCTGTCATGTAGAGAAAAAGATTAGACTTGTTCCACTTGGTCCCAAAGGGAAGAACCAAGACAGAACCAGGAGGAGGTTGCAGAAGGGGTGAATTTAGGCTTAATGTCAGGAAAAAATTTCCAAAAAATTAAAAGCTGTTCCAAAGCGGAAATAGTAGCTTCCCCTTTAGCTATTTTCAAGCAAGTTCAACCCCCTTTAGTCTCCATCACCCCAAAGTGGAATAGACTACTTTGAGAGAAAACAGATTCTCTCCCATTAGACACCTTCAAGGAAGTTGGGCTTCTAATTGTCAGGGATGTTGGAGTGGGAATTCTTTGTTCAGACACAAGTCAGACTGGATAGCCTTAGTAATCCCTTCAAACTCTGAGATTTTGTGATTCTGTCTACTTTTTAAATAATTATATTTATTATTCATTTGAAGTTCAGTAATTTTTTTAAGCATAAGATTTGTCACTGCAGAATTAAATGATACCCTGAAGGCTCTCCTCAACTAAGGCATCTTCTCCATGAACACAATAAAATAACACATAAGATTCTGTGACAGACATAACAACATTGCATACAACAGAGTTCAGTGATCTATTGAGTATTCACATCAAGCATGATGTAAAACACAGAGCCACAGACTTACCTAAGGTAGTTAGTTACCAGTATGGTGGAATAACTCCAGGCCTGATACCCTATCCACTGTTCCAAAGTTCAGAGTCCAAATAACTGGGTTCTCTACTGATGGTAGGTTCTCTAAATTTCCCTACTTATAGATGACATTGCAATAATCAACCACCAGAAGATTATGGAATTCTTCTGTGAAATTAACACTGAAAACAAAAAAGTACATTAAGAAAATCAGGCAGCATAGATTATGGCATTACTGAAAGGGCAGTGTTTTGAATTAATCCATAAACATATAAATTATACATATTTTTATGTATGTACATTGATATTATTGTTAATTTTTCTTTTCAAAGGGAACCAATGACATCACTATTTGGGGATAAAATGGTGGATGATAGGTGATATCTTGACTTGCACATGATTCAGATTTAAGTGAGGCAGAGTTGCACAAAGTCATCAGCCTTACTCTCTCTTCCAGAGGCATCAAAGTCCAGCAGCAGGACAAAAGTCAAGACAACTGGTGATGGTTTGGGTTTCAGTCTTGGCATCTTCAATGTCTGACTAAGCACTAAACACTCCATAGTACCTGCTTCAGCCACTTTCATGGCCATTGAAACAAATTGTTCTCATCTGCCCATCCCTGTAATTCACCAACAACTTTGAGGACCCCCTTGGTCACCCTCAACATGGTTTAGCCTGTTTGCCAAGATAGTTTTTACTACTTTACCAGGGTGTGACCACTGTGCGTGCTACAACTACTTGAAGCCATTGGAGAGAGTTGGGTGACAGGTAGACACCAAAGACGGATGAGCGGTCCTGAAAAGACTAAGTAAGTCCTCTTTAAATACCCCATACAAGACACAGATAGAAATATGTAGAGAGAGGCAAAAAAACAGATAGAAATTTATCACTATATAGATACAACAAACATATTATGTGGGGTTTATTTAGGGTGATAGTTCAGACCTGTGATTTCTTTTTTTAATTTCATTTTTTTAAAATTATGAACCTAATAAATCTTTATTAAGATGGATATTTGCACATAGAAAGGAGTTTTATTGTGTATGCTGCTGTGAATCTGTTCCACATGTCACTTGTTTCTCCCTTCAAGTATACAGTGAAATTCACATGCTATTTTCAAAGCTGTCCTGTTTGGTTTTTGTTCTTTCTGTTCTCTTCTGTGCATTTTTGCTTGTGACCCTATTTTCTTACTTTTTTTCCATTTTAGCCACCAAATCACTAGCACTCCTCTCTTTCCAACTCCCATGCCCCCCCCAAAAAAAATTAAAACAAAGAAAAATAAAGCTTTTATTCCAGAAATGCAGGGTCAAGCAAAATAAATCCCCATGTTGGCCATAGCTAGGGGAAAAATGTCTCATTCCATACTTTGAGTATCTATTGTACAGTGAGTTCATTGCCTCATTGTTAGGAATTGGGTAGCATGTGCTGTTGTCAGTCCTCTGAAATAATGTTTATTTCATTCATTTAGTTTTAAATCTTTTGTAGTTGCTTTCTTTTATAATGGTATTGTTATTATATGCAATGTTTTTCTAGTTCTGTTCATTCCATCCTGCATCAGTTCATAAATGTCTTCCCAGATTTCTCTCATACCATCCCCTTCATCTTTCTTACAACAAAATAATATTCCATCATATTTATATGCCCTTTGCAGGTATATAGATATGAGCATATATATTCACACATACAGACAACTATATATGTAACACACATTTTAGACAGGCACTGTAGAAGTATAATCTGGATCCCAAAATGAGTACAAGAGAAGATTAAGAGATTGGATTAGATCACATTTTGGAAACTGCCCAGAATGTGCGGTGATCATAAGCTGCTCATTGCTACAAAAGCACAAAAGCCATCATTCTCACAGTGATGCCATATTGCTGTGGATCATAAATCAACCAAATCTCGGGGAAAAAATCAAAATTACAAGTTGCCTAAATGGCAATGGAAAGATACATGAGTGTATGCAGGCTGACAGTTTATCATTGATGACTTATGAGTAAGAAATGACTTAAAAGCCATCATCAAAGACTCACATGGCACAAAAAGAAATCATTGAATTAATTCTATTGTGACAATGAGATAATAGCCCAACTACTAACACAATATACTCTGTGTAGGAAAAGAACAACCGTAAAGCTCCTAGCATGTGGATAGAGTCCATTCGCTGTATAGAAACCATAGAAAGTCCTGGAAAAGATTACACAGGAAAATAACCAGAAGCAGTGATTTATACAAATTAAGGAATTATGCCAATGAAGTCATGGATACATTAAGGAATATAAAATACATACAAAGAGTTTGGCTGTTAATATATATTTCCTACATAAAATGATTTTTTACAATATAATTTGGGGAGGCGGGATGGACTTGTGTGATTATATTCATGTAAATAGATTAAATGTCATCTGCATAAGACCTTTACTGATCTTGAGATCTCTCTCTCTCTCTCTCTCTCTCTCTCTCTCTCTCTCTCTCTCTCTCTCTCTCCTTTCTTTCTCTATATCAATCTCATTTTTGACAGGCAGGATGGTACAAAGAAAAGAAAAGAAAAGAACACTGAATAGGGAGTCGATAGATGAGTTTGGTTTCCAGTCTCTGCTTTCACAGGATCATAGATTCTAGCTAGAAGGGCTCCTAAAAGCTGTCTAATCCATCCCTTCATTTTACAAATGAGGAAACAGAAGGTTATAGAGGTCATCTAACATTTAGCAGCTGTGTTTATTTATTTCTACATTCCACCCATATTAATAAAACACCTACTATATATCAAGCACTATTCAGAAGCTGGAGATAGAAGAGATCAAAATGAAACAGACTCTGCTCTCAAAATGCTTACCTTCTTGGGGGGTGGGAAGCAGAGAATAGCATACACACATATAAGTAAATGCAAAACAAAAAGTAAATATAGCTTAGAATGGTTTAGTGGATAGGATGCCAGTCTTGGAGCCAAAAAGACCTGGGTTCATGTTTCTCCTCTGAAACACACTGTCTGAGTGACCCTGGGAAAGTCACTTACCCTCTCAGTGATGTAGGCAACTCTAGGAGATTCTAAGTCACAGAGAAGGCTCAGACCTTCATTGGTAGAAGGAGTTTCCTCATCTCCTTATGCCATAAAATCACAGGTCCAGCCCCTGAGATTCAGCCCTCTTATTTTCAAAGTAGATGTAAAAATAGCTGCCCAGAAATAGGATGAGATAATTTATGTAAAGCACATTTTAACCATAAAGCGCTATATAAATGTCAGCTATTGTTATCATTCTCTTGCTCCCACATGCATTCTTTCTTCCAATAATCCTCAAATTGTCTGCAGCCTCCTTGATCTATTCTGAGGCATGTTCGTGGTCTGCATGATCGGTGAAATGACTAGACAGCTGCTTACAAGTCAAATGACATAACCGCTGTATGATTGTGATTATTATCAGCAAGGTTCCAGCCCCACCAAATGCCTCCTCATTATGCTGGCTGATGGATTCCTGAAATGATAGTGCTTCTTTTCTCTGCTTTGAGATTCTGATCTCTGCTTAAATGTCAATAAGCCAAGGAGAGAGATCTACTTTATAAGCCATTATCCTATCCATCCAGGCTTAGGGCTCAGAAACCCTCAGTTTACATCTTACATATGACATTTACTAGTCTGTAACTAGAGTCCCTAAACTCTCTGACATCCAATTTCCCTCTCTGTAAAATGGGAATAAAAACACTTACTATAGCTATTTCACTTGAGTGCTGTGAGGCTCAAATGAGATAATAAAGAGTAGCCTAAAACTTTAAACTCTTCTAGAAATTTTGAGATGCCCTCTCTATATAAAATGCTTCAAAAACCTTCAAGCATTACATCTCTTTCAGCTATTATTATTAGAAATGGAAACATGTGGGGCTTGTTGACAAATGACATTCCAAAACTAGATTTCTACTTTCAGTTTCTAAAGGAGAAGGTTGAATGGTAACAGGAATTGGAGAAGAAGGCTTTCCAACTGCATATAAAAAAAGAAAAGGAATTTGAGAAAATGATTTGGAAAACTTTGGATGTATGAAAGCCAAAAAGTGAATGTGGGGAGGAGGAAAAATTTGGGAGAATATGAAGGGAAGTTGAGAGAGAATGACTCAAGCTGTAGGAGGAGAAGACCCGATCTGAAGGAGGAAAAGGACTGAGGAGTAGTTGACAAAGAAGAATACTCAAGAACAGGTAAGTAAAACAAATGAGTAAGAATGAGTAAAAGGTTAGTGAGAGAAAGGAAAGGAGGGTGGGAGTGGTTCTCCCACTTCCCAATTATGGGGAAAAAAAAGAAAAAGTCCCCAGGATTATTGAGTCATTGCTAAGAGGTGATAAAATGCAGCAGACATGTAAAGAGGTGATTAAAGTGCGTAAAAGTGTTAACAAGGTCCTAATTGAGCTGTAATCACCCACAAATAATTTACCTTCAATTTATGCAGGATATTCTTGGATGAACATAGTTGTCGGCACATTATTTCACCAATTAGAATGTGACCTCCTTGAGGAAAGGGACTTTTTTTTTACTTTCTTTGGTATCCTCAGGGCTTAGTACAAGGACTGGCACCTAGCCAGTACTTAATAAATGTTTGTTAATTTGATGCATTAGCACACACACAAAAAAAATATTAAGTGCTTCTATTCTAAAGGATTTAGCTTAGTAAACAAATGATCTAGTCTTTTCTTCATCACAGTTCCTGGCACATAATAGGCACTTAATAAATGCATGATGTTGGGGCGGCCAGGTAGCACAGCGAGTAAGAGCACCAGCTCCAGTGTTGAGAAGACCTGGAGATCGAATCCCGGGCTCAGACACTTAGCACCCACCCAGAAACACCTGGCCGTGTAACCTTGAGCAAGTTACTTAACCCCAATTGCTTAGGGGAGGCCAGGTGGCTCAGCGAGTAAGAGCACTGGCTCCAGTGTCGGGATGACCTGGATCAAATTCGGGCTCAGATACTCAGCACCACACCCAGAAATAATAACTGGCCGTGTAACCTTGAGCAAGTTACTTAACCCCAATTGCTTAGGGGCAGCCAGGTGGCTCAGCGAGTAAGAGCACTGGCTCCAGTGTCGGGATGACCTGGATCAAATCCGGGCTCAAATACTCAGCACCACACCCAGAAATAATAACTGGCCGTGTAACCTTGAGCAAGTTACTTAACCCCAATTGCTTTTTAAAAAAATAAATAAATAAATGCATGATGATGATGATGATGATGATATTTGAAAGATAATACCATATACCTCTATAATAGAATTGGCAAGAATGGAAGATGAATTTTTGTGATGACTTGTGTTTAGTAATTGCTAGCACTGCCTAGTGACTACTGTCTATGTTCAAAATTTGGCTGGTCTCTGAGAGAAATGATTATCTCTCTTATATTACATAATCAGTTATTGGGGAGATTCAGTGTTTTTTCCTTCTTTTCCTATTTCTTCATTCAAAGTCCAGTCTTTCAAGGACATCTCTAACTTTGTCTAAAAATTTACTCCATCTAAGTAGAGTTGTTGCCCTACCAAACTATAAAAAAAGAAGAAATTTTCTTTACAAAGAAAATCTAATATGGGTGAAATCTAAGCAATTTGTGTTCCAGTCTCACCATCTGAGTGATCAGAGTCAAGTCGCCAGTCCCTCATTAGAACAAGTTTACCTCTCCTTATGATATTCATTCTTCTCATTAATTGTGAACCAGTCAAAGTTGATTGCTGCCTCTCAGGAACACCCAGTCTTCCAAGGGCATTTAAACATCAAGAAGTCACCATGATGAGTCTTTGGTTCATGAGAGGTGGCCAAATAACAGTTATTTTTATTAATTATCTGCTAACAATAGTTAATCAAATGATTACTCAGAAACTATGCCTCTTGAATTTTTTTATATTTTACATCTCTCTGCAAGGAAGTAAGTGAAAGGACTCAGGAACTGATTAATCAAAAAACATTTGTTAGCACCCACTATGTATTTGGCACTAAAGATACAAAGACAAAAGTGAAAGAGTCTCATCCCTCAAGAAACTTACATTCTCTCAGGGGATATAACACATATTTAAATAAGCTTGTACAGGGGTGGCTAGGAGGTATAGTGAATAGAGCATTGGCCTTGGAGTCAGGAAGACCTGAGTTCAAATCCCAGCCTCAGACACTTAACACTTACTAGCCATGTGACCTTGGGCAAGTCACTTAATCCCAATTGCCCTGCCTTCCCCCATCCAAAAAGAAAATAAGCTAAATAAATAAATAAATAAGCTTGTGCAAAAGAAATATGAGATAATTTGGGGTGGCAGGGCACTAAAGGAGAAGTGTGTCAGGAAAAGTTTCATGTAGAGACTGAGGGAATGACATCTGAGCTAAGCTTTAAAAGTAAGTAGAGAATCTAAAAAAATAAAGTGAGGAGGGGTGAGAAATGACCAATATAAATGCATGGAGATAGGGAAAGGACTGCCATGCATCAGACACAGTATCAGGCACAGATGGCAGGACCAAAGAGTGAAGGGAAGTGAATAATATATACAATAATAAGACTGGAAAAGTTGGGACCATTGTGAAAGGCTTTAAATGCCAAGTAGAGGAGTTTCTATTTGTTCTTAGAAGTGATAAGAAATACCCCTCTTTACTCCAGATTATCGAGGACAATAAAGTTATTTCAAACACATACACACACGCAAAGGGAAAGCTTCGATGGGTTGGGAAGGTAACAGAGGGAATAGGATATGAAGTTTGTGGGAACACCTGATCTGAGTCACCAAGTAGACTTGGAAAGGTCTCTTGTAGAAGGTGGAGCTTTGGCTATTTTGGAGAAAGTCAAAGATTCTACCGTGTTTCCCCGATAATAAGACCTATCCCAAAAATAAGCCCTCCCCTTACTGTGTAAGATTCCTCTAAAATAAGCCCTCCCCTGAAAATAAGCCCTATTGAGATTGCTACTGTAGTGAAGGTGATCCCCTGCGCTACATTACGGTACCCTCTGTATGCACCGCCCCCCCCGGGTGAAACGCACGCCGCGCTCCGAGCTGCATCCAATCAGAGCTGCAGCAGTGAGCGCGTCATCCTGTTCTTTATTGAATTCATTATTGAATAAAGGTACATTTTTTTGTTCACATTTACCTGTTTATTAAAATTGCTGTCAATGTTCATTAAAATAAGCCCTCCCCTGAATATAAGCCCTCTGGTGTTTTTCTGTCCAAAAAAAATAATAAGAGTGTCTTATTATCGGGGAAACACGGTAAGAAGTGAAGATGAGGAGAGAGTGTGTTCCAAGTATTGGGGGGGTGGGTAATCAGTGCCAAGGTATGGATATGGGAAATGGAACATCCTGAAGGAAGGGGAAGAGAAGAAGCATGAATTGAATAAGTATCTATTATATGCCAGGAACTGTGCTAAGTGCTTTACAAATATTAGTTCATCTGATCAGTAAGTCATTATGGCTGAACCCTAGAGCATTTGAAGGGGAATAATGGGTAAGAATACCAGAAAAATGGCAAGGGGACAGGTTGTAAACACCGTTTTACAATGTCAAGAAATGATAAAAATTAACTCACAGGCTGTCAGGTAAGAGATTATCCAACGTGGGTCAAAAGAAGCAAGGAGAGCCAAAATGTTGGAGAAAAGGCAGGGATTTGCCTGAGCTCTCACCAAAACCCCTCTGAGCAATTTTAAATAAATAATGCCTCAAAACAAATTCCAGAGCAGCAGAACCCACAAAGCTTGGAGGGAAGCAATTTTCCAACCCAAGACAACTTAGATGGTCAGCAGGAAAGGTCTGTTGCACCAGGGTGCAGTCCAGTGCAGCTTAAGCCCTAGCAAACCAGCAGTAGGCTTTGGGGGGAAGGGGATCAAGACTGAATCAGGAGCAGCAGTGGCACTTTCTGGACTTCTCAATTCACAGGTGGTAAAGGGGTCAGACAAATGGTAAGGAGATTACAGTATTCTTTTGCTGGCACCAGAGACAGGACTCTGTTGCATTGACCACTCTTAGAGGTCAAGGAGGATCACCAGTATCCCAGAGCTTGTAGTTACAGAAAAGCTGAGACACTGGTCACAGTTCTGGAGTGGTAAAGAGTGTCTGTGGTCACTTACAGACCACAGAACCTTGGAAGAACCAAAAACTTACAAGTCCCCAGAGTTATCTCTGAACACAGCTACATAAAAAAAAATCTGAAACTTGGGATGGTGCCCCCTTCAGAAACAGAGCCTCACTTTAACATAGAGTTAAAGGTCAATAAGTAGGCTGGAAAATAAGCAAACAACACAAAAAGATCCTGTATAGAAAGTTATTATTGTGACAGGGAACATCAAAACACAAATCTGGAAGAAGACAACAAAGTCAAAATTGCTACATCCAAAGCTTCAAAGAAAAATATGAATTGATCTCAGTTCACAAAAGAGTTCAAAAAGATTTTTAAAATCAAGTAAGAGAGGGAAATGAGAGAAATGAGGGTGGTGCAGGAAAATTATGAAAAAAAAAAGAATCAACACTTTGGTAAAGTAGGTATAAAAAATATTGAAGAAAATAACACCTTAAAAACCATAATAGACCATATGGCAAAAGAGGCATAAAAACCCAATGAAGAAAAAAATGCCTTGAAAAGTAGAATTGGTCAAATGGAAAAAGATCAACAAAAATTCACTGGAGAGAATTCCTTTTAAAGCAGAATTGACCAAATGGAAAAAGACATATGAAACTTTACTGAAGAAAATAATTAAGTAGAACTGACTAAATGGAAAAGGAGGTACAAAAACTCAGTGAAGAAAACAATTCCTTAAAAGTTAGAATTTGGCAAGTGTTTTAATGAATTTATGAGATATCAAGAAACAATAAAACAAAATCAAAAGAATAAAAAATAGGATAAAATTTGAACTATCTCATTGGAAAAATAACTGACCTGGGAAATAAATCCAGGAGAGATAATTTAAGAATTATTGGACTAATTGAAAGCCATGATTTAAAAAAAGAGCCTAGAGATCATCTTTCAATAAATTATCAAGGAAAACTACCCTGATGTTCTAGAACCAGGAGGTAAAATAAAAAATTTTAAGAATCCATCAAACACCTCCTGAAAGAGATCCCAAAATGAAAACTCCCAGGAATATGATAGCCAAATTCCAGAACTCCCAGGTGAAAAAATATTGCAAGTAGCCAGAAAAAAAACAATTCAAGTATTATGGAGCCACAGTCGGGATTACACAAAATTTGGATGTTTCTATAATAAATTTCTATAACTTGTAAGAATTCAAGTCATTTATCAATTCTGTAATAAAAGATTGGAGGGCTTGGAATATGATACTCCAGAGGGCAAGAGTTAGGATTACAACCAAGAATCATCTACCCAGAAAAACTTAATATAATCTTTCAGGAGGGAAAATGTATATTCAATGAAATAGAGGACTTTTAAGCATTCCTGATAAAAAGACAAGAGCTGTATAGAAAATTTGACTTTCAAATAGAAGACTCAACATAAGCATAAAAGGTAATTAGGAAAGAGAAATCATAATGGATTCAAAATAAGGTTAAACTGTTTACATTCCTACATGGAAAAATGATACTTACAATTCTTAAAATTACAGTTAGAAGGAGAATACATAGATAGAGGGCATGGATGTGAGCTGAATGTGATGAGATAATTATCTAAAAAAATAAAATTAATGGGAAAGAAAAACAAATGCACTGGGAAAAGGGGAAAAGAGAGGTGTAATGGGACAAATTGTCTGACATAAAGGAGGCACAAAAAAGCTTTTACAGTGGAAGGGAAGATGGGGGAAGAGATAATCTTAAAAAAAACAAATGTTAAAAAATTTTTACAAGTAATTGGGTATTTTTTAAAAGAAGAGAGCAGAAGAAATGTTGGTGATAGCCTACTAAAGAGATTGAAGAAGTATTTGTCAATATGATAACCACAAAAGTGAATTATTGTTTTACCAGTGCATTTATGTAAAACACAACAGGAATCCTCCAAAGAGCTATCAAAAGATATTACTACCCACTTCTGATGAATCACAAGGGCACAAATAATATTGCCAGAAAGACCCTGAAAGGCACTGCAAAAGTATGATGTCTTGGGCGAGAAACATAATCCTTTACAGTAAATATTTCTGATAAAGACCTCATTTCTCAAATATATAGAGAAATGAGTTAAATTTATAAGAATAGAACTCATTCCCCAATTGATAAATGGTCAAATGATATGAACAGGCAGGATGAAGAAATTAAAGTTATCTATAGTTATATGAAAAAGTACTCTGATGTCTATTGATCAGAGAAATGCAAATTAAAAGAACTCTGAGGTACCACCTCACACCTATCAGATTAGCTAACATGACAGAAAAGGAAAATGATAAATGTTGGAAAAGATGTGGGAAAACTGGGACACTACTGCATTGTTGGTGGAATTATGAACTGATCCAACCATTCTGAAGAGCAATTTGGAACTATGCCCAAAGTAAACCAGACTGTGCAAATCCTTTGATCCATCAATATCACTCTGTATCCCAAAGAGATAAAAAAGGGAAAAAGGGATACATGTACAAAAATATTTATAGCAGCTCTTTTTGTGGTGGCAAAGAATTGGAAACTGAGGGAATGCCAATTAATTGGAGAAGGACTGAGCAAGTTGTGGTATACGAATGTGATAGAATATTATTGTGCTAGAAGAAGTAATGAGCAGATCGATTTCAGAAAAACCTAGAAAGGTTTACATGAACTGATGCTGAGTGAAGTAAGCAGAACCAGAAGAACACTGTATATAGTAACAGCAACATTGTAAGATGATCAGCTATGTTTGACTTAGCTCTTCTCTGCAATACAATGATAAAATTTCCAAAAGATTCATGAGGATGCTATCCATATCCTGAAAAAGAACTATAGAGTCTGAATGCAGATAGAAGTACATTGTTTTCAATTTTGGGGTTTTTTTTGTTTTGGGGTTTTTTGTGGCTTTTCCATTTTGTTCTGTTTCTTCTTTCACAACATGACTAATGTGGAAATATGTTTACATGATTGCACATGTATAACTTAGATTGCTTGCCATCTTGGGGAGGGGAGATGGGAGGAAGTGAGGGAGAAAAAAAGTTTGGAACTCAAAACCTGATTAAAAAAAACAAATGTTGAAAACTATCTTTACATGTAATTGTAAAAACTAAAATACTATTTACAAAAAAGAAAGAAACATAAGCCCACAGAGCACAAGGGATACTCTCATCACTGCTGCCCACTGAAAGCAAGGGATACAGAAAAGAAAAGTAGATTTGGGAAATCAACATCTGGCTAAAAAGATTATACCTAAAATGGAGATTTAGATTTCTTGACCACTTCTTAAAATAGAGGAATAAAAAAATAGAGGCACCTGGCATATAACAAAGTTTTGTAAGAATATATTTCTCTGGAGTTTTGTAAACATAATCAAAATGGCTTTAAGCAGAAAAGGAAGGTGGAGGAAGAAAATTGCCAACATATATTTATCAAGCTAGATTCCATATAAAGAAATTACGATGAAGGAAGCATTTGAAACCCACAGAAGGTCACAGTAGAAAAATATCCAAGAAAAGGACCAAAAGCAAAAACCCATGTCCTCAAATTCCTACATTCAAATGCAGAAAGCCTCAGAAACATCAAAATGTACTAGTACTGATGCAAGGAGGTAAAATTAAGCTCATCGTTGTCACTGAGATTTGATGGAATATCTACAGGGGTATGTACAGTTTTTTCAAAAGAAACAAAATAGGTAAAAAGAAAGGATGAAATAAATTCAGAAATTATACTCATGAGGAAATCTCCAGGAATCAGAGCGGGGAGGAGATGCTGACAGCATTTGGGTAAAAACCAATGGAGAGGCTATAGTGCTATACCTCTCAAGAGCTCCCTTTCTCTACCAATATTCTAGAGGGGGAAAAAAAGCTATCTATATATGTTTCCTCCCATTTCTGTTCTCTCACTCACTTCTCAACCCTTTGCAATCTGGCTTCTGATCTCATCATCCAATTGAAACTCTTCTCTTCAAAGTTGTCCAAAATCATTTTATTGACAAATCTGATTATCTTTTCTCAGGTCCTCATTCTTTTTTGCATTTCTACTGACTTTGACATGGTTTACCACCCTCTTCCTCATCCCATATACCCTCTTCTCTTCTGATTTCCATGATACTTTGTTTTCCAGTCATTTTTTCAGTCATGTCCAACTCTTTGTGACTCCACTAGGGATGTTTCTTGGCCAAGATACTGGAGTGGTTTGACATTTCCTTCTCCATCTTCTTTCACAGATGAGGAAACTGAAGCAAACTGGGTTAAGTGACTTGCCCAGTATCACACAGTTAGTGGTTGAATTTGAACTCAGGTCTTCCTAACTTTAGGCCAGCACTCTATTGACTATGCCATTATCTCCTTACTCTTTTCCTATCTTTCCATTGCTTCTCATTCTCTTCTAGCTCATCATCTACATCGTGGCCTCAAACTGTGTAAACAAAGGCATTGTCCTTGCCCTTTTTCTCTTCTCACCATATCTTCTCTCTTCTGGTGACCCCATCAGTTTGCCTGAGCTTAATTATCATCTCTATGTAGATCATTCTGACATCTATATAAGTTTAGTCTCTCCATTGAGCTTTAGCCCTAAATCATCCTAAAGAACATTTCAAACTGAATGTCCTTGAGACATCTCAAACCCAACATGTCCAAAACAGAGCCCATTATCTTTTCCCCAAAGCTTGCTCCTCTTCCAATTGTCTCTATTTCTGTTGAAGATACCATTCTTCCCATTTGTCAGGTATGTAACTGTGATGTTATCATAAGCTCTCCACTCTCCATCAGATGTTAAATCTTGTCTCAGCCTCCACAACATCTCTAGAACCTAACCCTTTCTCTCTACTCACACAGCCAGGTCTTCATTACCTCTTGTCTGGATGATCACAACAACTTTCTAATCAGTCTCCCTCTTCTAGTCACTCTTCATTCTTGAGCATTATCCTCCAATACGACTTCAAAATAGGATTGGAAGAAAGTATATGTCCTTAACAACCTCATTTAAAAAATCATTAATAGCCTTATCTCTTTTCAGTTTTCATAGAATTCACTTATTTCACAGATGAAGTAACTGAGGCACAGAGATGCAATGTCACACAGTTAAATGGGAGCAGAGAACAGACGTCTCCTGACTGCTGATCACAGTGCTTTTCCCTCTCTATTTCACTATTGCCTCTCCCTACCATCTGGAAGTTAATCTGCCAGGAGGCTAAAGTTGAATATAAATGAGTTATAAATTGTGATATATTAGGAGCTATATAAAGCAGCCTGAGGAAAAAAAGCTATAAAAGTCTGACCCCACTTAGTACCTAGAGAAAATATATAGAATATAATTTTTAAAAATCCAACAAAGTCTGACTCCACCTGGTGCTCAACTTCTGCTTTAAGTCAGTGAGTTTCTTAGCTAGGTTACATAAACTTCAATAAAGATTATTAATATTGACTTCAAAAAGAAAATGAATCACTGAATAGTAAAATACTACATAAAAGAGTTCTGGAGATTATTAGAATTTTCAAAGTTTGTGTTTTTTAAATTGGAAGATGGAGTATAGGAAACACTGGTTTTTATAGCCCCTACCTCTTTTATGAAGTCTTTCTTGACAGTCAAAATCCTAGGACATTTATACTCTATACATACAATTCAGCACTTAATTATAGGGTCATAGAATGTTAAATCTGGAAGAGAACAGATGAGTAAACTGAACCTTAGAAAAGTTAAATCAATTGCCCAAGGTCAAATTCTACCATTTAATTCCAACATATCACCTTGTATTTTTTTTTACTACCATTTTAAGTATGTTATAATTACAGAATAGAGTCCTGGAATTCCCAACTAAACTATACACTCCTTGAGAGCAGAAGCCCTCTCTAACACACATATATTCTTCATAGTGTCTAGTACACTGTATATGCTCAATAAATACTTAGAAAATATCAGTTACAGTAGCCTTTCCTACAGAGTCTATACTTAGTATTGTTTTAGCTTTAAGAGCCAGATGGAATGTTGAGCATTTAACAGTTGGACAGGCAGTTTATGAAAGACTGAGGAGAGGTAATGAAGAAGATTTAAGAGAAACTGTAGAGAAGTTAGAGCTAAAAAAGATGGAGAAAATGTCTTTCCTGGGAGAATTGTTTAACTCGTACTGTGAAGAAACAGAGAATTTCATGAGGAGTAAGTCTAGAGATCAACTATTAAGACTGGTGATTTGAGAGAAAATAGAGACAGATAGAAGAAAATTTCTCTCTTGAAGGATATATTTAACTTTTATCCTGTGAAAAGAATGAAGAAATTCTTGAGAAGAGCTTTTACTTGGTATATTCTGTGGTTACAATGATGGTTAGAATTGACACTGGCTATGGTCTTTCTCACAGTTAAACTATAAATAATTCACACATTATATAGAGAATAACTAATATTTATTTAATCCTAAAATATTAAGAATTTTAATATATAAGAAGATATAAGCAATTGTTTAAAGGCAAAGAAGTTTCTCTAATTTATTAAATATGCATTTATAATAAACTGGGATGAAAGCTAAGAGCTTAATTGATTAATGTAAAATGTGGCAATTTAGTAATTAACAAGAAATTATCCAAATATACTCCGGGAATACCATTGTGATGTTTGAAAATCAAGTTAAACTGGAGACAATGATTAAAGTATAATCAGTTTATTAATTAGGATAGCAGTATGGAATAAACTGGATCATTGGTCTCTCTCAATAAGCAAAAAATCTGAGGTGGGGCTCACTAGCCTTCATATAATTTTGGGGATTACAAAGTTGGGTAGATAAAGAAGACAATGCAATTAGTTACAGCGTAGACAGATTCCTGAGGGTGGAGACAATATGATTGGTTACATCAAGGAAAGTGGGCTAACACTTTTGGGGAGGAAGGGCTAATAACCACCCTTCTCCAACAATTAAGCAATGTTAACTATTTTATGAGAACCATCCAACATCTTGTAATCTTTGGTAGGGGATCAAGACTAAGATTTTAAAGAACCCCACCCTAACTGCACAAGGACAGACAAAGACAGACAATATATCTTGAGGAAATATACTAGATCTTCTTGTAGGCCTTCAAAGATAGATAATACTAATTTTGATATTTTCACCCTAGAATTCTGAATGATGAGAATTAATATGGCAATGAGTCAAGTAGAAGGTTGCGGATAACCTACATAATCCTGTTAAATTTATGGAATTACAGACTTGGAAGTTCATAGGAATCCCTTCTACCACATTCCTTAAAGAAGTCTTTAAGCCTAGCCTTGAATACTTCCAAAGAGAATGAGCTCACTACTTGATGAGGCAATCCATTCTATCACTGAATGGATATAGTTTGCAAGGTCCTTTATAAAGGGCTAAAATCTGCCTTCCTATTGCTTCCAACTATTGACACTATTTCTATCCTCTAGAACAGTAGTCTCCAAAATGGGGGTATGTATTTCCCAGGGAATCCTCAGGATGATCTACTGTGGGTGTACCAAGAAAATATTAGAACTAACAAGAGCTTCTGAAGTGTCCAGTTTACAGCCACACTACATGCCTCTACTACTCTGTCTCTCCTGCCTGCAACCAGTGTGAGCCACTAGGCAGCCAGACCTTTGCTCCTCTGAAAGAAAGAACTCTCACCTCACACAGTCCTAAACCCTGGATCTGCATACCCTATCCTCATTCCTTTCACCCCCACCTCAGTAGCAGTATATATACCAGGAGTCCTCTGACCCAGGCAAAAAAAAAGTAGTGGGGGAGGGGGACAGTGTTTTTACCAATAATAAATAAAAATTATTCTTAAAACATTGTTCGTCTTTATCACATATTTTTCATTTCCAGTTTGATTATGTTTTGTAACGTGTATAATATAATAGTATAGTGGTATATGCATGACTTAGAAATGTTATCGTGAATAATGAAAAATGTTTGAAGAACACAGTTCTAGAACAACCCAGAACAAGTCTACTCCCTCTTTTATGCCTTGACATACACAGACACACATTTTGCTTATTTTGGTTTACCATGAATGAGCCTTAGAACAACCTTCGTAAAGTAGGAAAAAGGCATTGACCCATTATCAGTGATGGACTTTCAGGGAGTTCTCTCAGCCAGCTACCAAACAATTGCAGAATTAGAGTCTCAGACCTGTTTTTATAGGATTTTCTAGGTCAGTCCCCTCATTTTGCTTGTAAGGCAACTGAAGCTCCAGACAGACAAAGAGAAAAGACGCCGGTACCGGAGTCAGAGGACACAGGTTCAAATTCCACTTCAGAAGCTTAGTACCTGTGTAAGTACTTGAGCAAGTCACTTCATCTCTCTGGGTCTCAGTTTCCCCATTTGTAAAAAATGAAGGGGTTGAATTAGATGTCCACTGAAGTCCCTTCCAGCTCTAGTTCTGTGATCCTGAGAATTCAGGGATGAATTAAAAGATGGTTCAGAACATGCTACTGAGAACTACTGAACATTAAGGTCTTTTAAAATAAATATTCTTCTACCTCTTTGCTGTCTTATCAACTGTTTCTCATTAGGTGACTGATCTCCTTATCGAATAAAAACCTTCCCTCCAGGGGAGTCATAATATTTACCAAGATCCAAAAGGAGAAAATCACTGCTAATGAAATTTCATTCACAAAAGCCTACAAAGTCAAATTGATTTTTGAAGCAGGAACAGGATAGTGTTAAGGGCTTCCTTCTGCTTGCAGGGTTTTTAGAGCAGTGCTCACAGAAGCTCCTTCCCTCACTAATTGCAAGAAGTGTTATTTATACTGCAAATTTATACTGTTGCTGTAGAAACATGACCAAAAAAAAAAAAGCCCTGCTGGAAAATGAAGTATGCTGAGACAGTGACAAACAGTGGTCAGCTTCTGATTGAAGACTAGCCTCTTACCTAAAGAGAG
This sequence comes from Petaurus breviceps papuanus, assembly GCF_028583685.1. Lineage (NCBI taxonomy): Eukaryota > Metazoa > Chordata > Mammalia > Diprotodontia > Petauridae > Petaurus > Petaurus breviceps. Next base: position 60,066,438 of record NW_027187460.1, on the reverse strand, counting down.
CAAAAGTGAGGTATGCCTCTGGCATCTGCTTTCATCATCCCTTTTAACATAGGCATCCACAAGGAAAGGTCAACCCTGATTCTTGCCTTGTACATTAGTGGAGGCAAAAGAAACAAACTGTTACATCCAACAGCTGGGTCTTCTCTCAAATAACAACACTAATCATTACACTAAGCAATTACTCCAACATCAAACTGCAATGTCAGGACCTGTACAAAAATAATTACCTATTGCTCCAAGTGGACATGGGCTTGGGACTCAGGGACTGCTCTGCCTGAAAGGAGAGTTTAACTAACTGCCTCTTCTTGAGCTAATGGTTCCCTATATAACTCCTGAAGGAAATAAGAAGTATCTCATATATGATTTTTTTTAAGTGCAGAGGCTGATAGATACATATCCATTCTAGGTACCGATAATAACATCAGACAACTACAAAATATACTGTAAATATTTTGTATGCACTTGTCTCCCCCATTAACCCCGTCACCTAGAATGCTTCTTGGCACAGAGTAGGCACTTGGCAAACACTTGCTGATTGATTGATGGATTGATTGATTGGTCAATTTAGAATCACAAGAATCACTCTGGCTCCCTTCAGGTTTGAATCCTAGCTCTGTCACTCTCCTTTCTGGGATTCAGTTTCCTTATTTGTTTTAAAAAAAAAAGGATGTTGTATATGAGTAGATGGTCTCTCAGTTTCCTTCCACCTCTAAATTCTATAATACATACATATATGTGTATACATATATATATATGTTGATGATATATACACAAGTTGATCATATTATATATAGAAAATGGTGAAATTATATCTATGGTTATTTGTATGTGTATATATGTATTGTATAGATAGAAATTTATCTGATTCTCAAAACAACCCTATGAAATAGATACAAAGGATAAAGTTATTTAATTTTAAAGACCGACTTATATGAACCAATGCAAAGTGAAGTGAGCAGAACCAGGAGAAAATCATACTCAGTAACAGCAACATCGTCCAATGATCAGCTGTGAATGACTTAGCTATTATCAACAATGATCCAAGATAATTGCAAAGGACTCATGATGAAAAATGCTCTCTACCTCCAGAGAAATAACTGATGGAGTTTGAATGCAGACCTAAGCATACTATTTTTCATTTTTTGTATTTTTTTCATGATTTTTTTTGGTCTGTGTTTTTTTCACAACATGACTAATATGGAAATGTTTTTGCATGATTACACATAGATAATATATCAAACTGTTTACCATCTTGGGGTAGAAGGAGGGAAGGGAAGAAGGGAGAGAATTTGGTACTCTAAATTTTTAAAAATTCATGTTAAATTTTGTTTTTACAAAAATTGGGGAAAAATAAAATATTATTCAAGGAAAAAAATGATAATTTTAAAGACCAAGACAATCAGCCTGAGAAGAGACTCATGTTGAACTCTTTGGACTATTCTTACCTGAGTTATAAGCCTTGGGTTTGTTACCTATAAAATGAGCTGAATTAAATGAAATCTAAGGTCCCATCCAACCCTGCGGTTGTGTGTTGCTCAATGACTAGTTCTCTTAGGCACTGGGTAACACAGTTGAACTGGAATGAAGAAGATCTGAATTCAAATTCAGCCTCAAACATTTACTAGCTATATTACCCTAGACAAAGTTACTTAACCTCTTTCTACCTCCGTTTCCTCACCTGTAAAATGGGAATAATAATAGCAACTACTTCTCAGGGTTGTTGTGAGAATAAAATGAGATAATATTTTTAAAGTGCCCTGCAAACCTTAAAGCACTATATATCCTAATTATTTCTATTATATTATCATCTTGAATTCTCAAAGTATATAAAAATCTTGCTTTCAGGGAGGCTAGGTGGCACAGTGAATAGAGCACTGGCATTGGAGTCAGGAGGACCTGTGTTCAAAGACGGCCTCAGACACAACACAAAAAAAAATAGCCATGTGACCTTGGGAAAGTCACTTAACCCCAATTGCCCTCCAAAAAAAAATCTTGCTCTCTTTTGAGAGCTTCCTCTCTTCTCTATCTCAGTCTTTTGGAGTTCATAGAAACAGGCTACCTGTTCATTTTAGGCCTGCTTGCTTTTTCACAAGCAAACCAATCATGTATAACAGAAATATTTATGGGGTAAAGGGGGCATAACCAACCTAGGAGTTTTAGCAGATGAGAAGTTCAGCATGAACCAATAGTATGACATGGAAGTCATAAAAAAAAATGTCTTGGGTTTCATTAAAAGAATTATGATACTGTCTAAAAGGGAGGAAGTCAGAGACCTGCTGAAGAGGAAAAAAATCACAGAATCTCAAGAGTTTGAAGAGACTTCAGTTGCCATCTATCCCAACCTACACCTGGACTTTGATGATTCTGGAGGAGACAGAGAGGCTGATGACTTTGCACAGCTCTGCCTCACTTAAATCCAATTCACTCACAAGTCAGGACATCATCCTTGTCATGTCATTGGTCCTCTCTGAGAATGAACGATCAACAACAATACTCTTCCCTGGTCAGATCCAGTCTGCAGCATTGTGTTCATTTTTTGGATCCACATTTAGAAAAGAATCTCAGAGCTGAAAAGGATCTCATTGATCATCTGATCAACATACACCTGAGAAGTAATCTTCTCCACAACAACCATGACAAAGAAGGGGTCACCCAAACTCTACTGGAATCTCTCCAGTGATGGGGAACTCACGACCTCCTTAGGCAACCCACTCCATTTTTTGGACAGCCCTGACTGTTTGAAAACTCTTCCTTATAACAAACCTAAGTCTAGCTCTCCACTGTTTTCACCAGTTGATCCTAGTTCTGACCTCTGGGACCAAGCAGAACAAGCCATCTTCCTACTTCTGCCTAGGTTTACCTTCCCCAGATCAAGTGTCTTCAATTCCTTCAAGTCCTCTACTTTTTTGCTCCCCTCATCTATGACTAGTATAGTGTTGGAGATCTTCCTCTGGATGAGCTCTGCCTTATCAGTTTAACCTGTGGTGTCTAGAATGGAAGTCAGCAACAATGTTCCAGATTTAGTCTAAATAAGGCAAAATACAGTAAGATTTACTCCCTAGTTCTGGACATTATGCTATTATTAATTGAGAAAAACTCATATTTTCCTTTTTTTACTGCCTTCTTACCTGTTAACCCATTGGAAACTCACAATTCACTAAAACACAAAGATTTTTCTCACATGTATTATTATTATTTAGCTTCATCTCTCCCATCCCTATAATTCTGCAATTGGTTTTTTGAACCCAAATATGGGACTTTGCATTGACCCCTATTTAATTTCAACTTTTTAGACTCAGGTCATAGTTCTAACCTGTCCACATATATTGCCCCCTTTTCCCATTTGAGTCTACAGAACATCTTTTCACTTGCTAATTATGACTAATAATAATAATAGCTAACATTTATATAAAACTTTAAAGTGTACAAAGTACTTTATTTAAGTTATCTCATTTGATCTTCACAACAACTCTCTGGAGTGGATGACATCATTATTCCCATTTTACAGATGAAGAAACTGATGAGAAGTTAAATGTCTTGCCCAGGGTCACATAGCTAGCAAATGTTTGAGACAGGATTTTAATTCAGGTCTTTCTCACTCCAAGCCCAGCACTCTATCCATTGGATTCCCTAGATACCCAGAGGTACTGCCCACTTCAGAAAAGACTGGAGTTGGGTATCAGCTATAGGGATACTAGGACTGTATTATCACAGAATCACAAAGTTTGAGAGTTCTAAAATACCTCAGTGGCCATCTAATCCACCCCCCCCCCATGAAAGAAATTCCGACCATAACATACCCTCCAAGTGGTTTTCCAGCCTCTTGATTAAAGACCTCCAAGAAAAGGGAATTTAGCACCTCCCAAGCCCCTTCCACTACTGGACAGCTCTATTTTTAGGAAGTTTTTCCTGGTATCAAGCCAAAATGAGCTTCTTTGTAATTTCCAACCACTGCTCCTACTTCTATCTTCTGAAGTCAAATAGAACAATTCTAATCCCTCTTCTATTTTCTTGAAAATCTTTCAAATACTTGAAGACAGTTATTATCCACCCTCCCCCCCCACCATCCTCCTCTTCAACTTAACAGTTCCTGGTTCCTTCAACTAATCCCTGTGTGATACAGACTTCACTATCCTGGCTCCCTCTTCAGGATACTTTACAACTCATAAATGTTCTTTGTAAACAGTGGCACGATGACCTGAACACAGTACTCAAGCTGATGAGGTCTTTAATAACAGCACACTCATTATAACAAAATCCTGCAGGATCACAGCAGGATTTTATCTATATTCTTTACATGAAGGAGGCCCATCACAATCTTGACTCTTGCATGAGATAGCACAAAGCTGGAGACAGAGTGCCAGACTTGGAGTCAGGAAGGACTTAGTTCAAGTACCACTTTTAGCACTTGTTAGCTATTTGACTAGGAGTAAGTCATTTCAGCTTTCTGAAACTCAGTTTTGTTTTTTGTTTTTAACCTGTAAAATGGGGATAACAATATCGGCAGTGTTTATCCTATTGCATTGTTATGAGGCTCAAATGAGAGAAATTGACACAACTGCATCAATTTATTCTTATTACAACTTTTTCCTGAAAACCTTAGAGACCAACACAGGACCAAAAAAAAGTCCTTTGACACTATGTTCACTTAACATTTGTAAGGCCAACTGAGGTTTGACTGGAAATTTGAGCTTCGATAGTTGCTCTGTGATATGAAAGTGTGTGGATTTTTTTTTCTCAATTTTTTTGAAGATGTTTCCTCTTCTTCCTGCTGGTTTCTATAAACTGGTCCTTTGCAGAATCTATGGTTTCCTTTATAAAGCCAATGGCTTCCCTTGTAGAGTCAAAGATTCCCCTTTTAGAGTCAAAGGCTCCCCTTGTAGAGCCAAAGGTTCCCCTTATAAAGCTAATACTCTCCTTGCAAAGCCAGTGGCTCACTTTTCCTTAACTAGATAAAAAAAAAATCTGGATTCTCAAAGATTTAATGTGCTCTCACAGGCTGAAAACATGGATAGGATTCAAAATAAAGTAAGAATTAAAGAGTATGGCTTTAGGTCCCAGAGAAAGAAAAAGAAGAGCCAAGTTGTAACTGTCAAAAAATGACTTGAAAGTGCTATCTAGGTATATGAAATGAAGGATAATACATTATGGAGGGTGGTAGTAGCCACCTCCATCAATTTCTCAAGTGTCAGCTAAAGAAGGACAGAAAAACTGGATTTAAAGTAGACAGGGCTTAATAAGCTTGGAGCTATGGTAAAAATGGAAGAAAAAAAAAGTTTACTCATTTGTTGTTATTTCCATGCTCTACTTCCCCATATGAATTAAAGGGTAGAGTTAGATGGAAGAACCTGGAAGATGTTCTCACTAATGACCATCTTGAGGAAGAATAATTCAAAGAATCAAAATTCTATTTCTATTTTTCCTGCATGCCATAATCAATTTGAGCAGTAAAATACTAAAATAGTAGTTAAGCCTCTGGGTCTTTGCTGTGGAAATTCATTCACTTGTAGTCATTAATATTCTTAAATAAGGTGCCTTACTTAATACAATAAATAGAATCCTAATTAATTTGATGATTGTTCTTCTCTAGAAAGGAATGACAAACACACAGCCTGGAAAGGAAGAGAAAGAGACTACAGCTAATTTTTAGAAGCATTCTGCCATACAGTGTGGTGTAGTGTCTAAAGTCAGCTTCAGAGACAGGAAGATCTGGTCTTACTTGCAGAAGCTGAGTGACCCTGGCAAGTCACTTAATATCTCAGTGCTCTTGTTGGTGGAATTGTGAACTGATCCAGCCATTCTGGAGAGCAATTTGGAACCCACCAAAAGGGCTATAAAACTGTGCATACCCTTTGACCCAGAAATACCACTTCTAGGTCTGTATTCCAGAGAGATCATAAAAACAAGAAAAGGACCCACATATACAAAAATATTTATTGCAGCTCTTTCTGTGATGACAAAGAATTGGAAATCAATGGGATGTCCATCAACTGGGGAATGGCTGAACAAGTTGTGGTATATGAATGTAATGGAATATTATTGTGCTGTAAGAAATGATGAGCAAGTGGACTTTAGAAAAACCTGGAAAGACTTATATGAACTGATGCTGGGTGAAATGAGCAGAATCAGGAGAACATTGTACACAGTAACAGCAACATTGTGTGATGATTGACTTTGATAGACTTAGCTCTTCTCAGCAACACAAGGATCTGAAACAATTCCAAAAGAGTGATGATGGAAAATGCTATCCACATCCAGAAAAAGAACTATGGAGTCTGAATGTAGATGGAAGCACACTATTTACTCTCCTTTTCTTTTGTTGTTTTGTTTTGTTTCTTCTTTCTCGTGGTTCCTCCCATTGGTTCTAATTCTTCACATCATGACTAATGTGAAAAAATGTTTAATATGAATGTATAAGTAGAGCCTATATCAGATTGAATGCTATCTTGGGGTGGGGGGAGGAAAGAGAGGAGAAGAAAACTTAAAACTCAAAATCTTATGGAAGTGAATGTTGAAAACTAAAAATAAATAAATTAATTATTTAAAATGTCACAATGCTCTAGGCAACTTTCTAAAATAATAAGTTTCAGAGAAGATATCAACTTGCCTTAGCAAAGGAAATTTATTCATCCAGGAATTCTCTATACCAAAGAAACAAGAAGTCTAATCCTTTTCTTTCTATACCTCCCACAAAAAAAAAATCTGAAGGCCCAAGGAAATAGAAGAAAGAACAAGGGGGCATCAAGATAGCTTCCCTCCACAAAACCTATACACAGAGGCAGAAGTGGTGGTAGTATCATGTCCATGACAGTGAGGTCATGTGGGATGCATTCTCTGCTCTGTACATGGAAGTGGTGCGAATAGAAAGGAGATGATAGTACAGTTCCTATAAATCAAAAACAATGCTGACGGGTTTTGAAGAAACCTGATGCCTCTGTATGAGAATCATGCAGAAAAGCACCCAGACAGGGATGGTGCTTCCTACTCCAGACATCAATGCCTCCTCTTCTTCCTTGGCCACTCTGCCCTCTGGTGGAAGAGCTGTACCGTGAGGGAGTGAAGGAAGGCAGGTCAAGCAGAAGAGATAAAGAGAAATGATGTGAAGTCATAGGACTGGGAACGAGAAGGAACTACTGAGATCCTTCATTTTACAGCTGAGGAAACTGAGGTCTGTGAAATGACTTAGCCAAAGGCATTCAAGTAATAGGAAGCAGATACAGGATTCAGCCCTAGGTCTTCTGACTCCAAAGCCAGTGAGTTCTCTCTTCACTACACCCAAGCAATTAATAACCATTTTATTAAGTAGCTCCTATGTACTCAGCACTGAGCTAGGTGTTGGAGATACAAAGAGGAAAGTGAAAGGTCCCTGCCTCAAGTAGTATCACCAAGAATATGACTAATTCTGAAACAATATAACCTACCTCTTAAGTAATTGAGCATCTGCTATAAAAGTAAACACGAATACTCTACAAATATATAAAATTGCTCATTATTTTCACTTTTATTGTTCAGGCAAATCTGGAATTATAGCAGTCATTAGCTAATTATATTAAAATAATCAATTGTTTGATACAGATCTCCTAGTGACCTGAAAAGTACTTGGGAACATCACCTACGGAGTTGGCAGCAATGCATGACAGAGCCTGCCAGTTTCCTAAAATGTCCAATTAGTTGCTAAAATAGGACCTGACTTGATTTGGTGCTTCTTACTCTCCATATACTCTCTTACTCCTCTACTGTAATTGTGTACCTATTTACACACCCTACACAGATCCTAGGTCATTCCTACTTATAAGGGTAAAACGTTCATGATAATATTGATTTTATCAAATAGTAACCCATCCACTGACCAGAATGTGTTGATCTATCTTCATCCCAATATATTTTGTAGCATAATCCATAGAAGTCAAGGTGTGGGAAATTAAGGTAAGGTGTAATGTTGATAGTGATTATCACAATGTCGATTGCTTGTGTTTTTATAGCTCATAGAATCCTAGATTTAGGACTGGAAGGGATTATAGAGGTCATTGAGTACAAATCTATCATTTTACATTCAGGTAAGGAATCTGAGAACCAGAGAGGTGAAGTAATTTGCCATGGGTTGTATAGCTAATGAGCACCTGAGGAGGAATTTGGATCAAGGTCTTCAAGAGTTGGAAAGCACCTTCAGGACCATTTGGGCCAATCTGCTTCCATTTTACAGTTGGGGAAACTGGGGCACAGAAAGGTTAAGTGACTTGCCCAGTCTTCCTGAATCCACTATAACACACGGTCTTTTAATTGTCCTCAAGGCTCACTCTCCATTCCATTGAGAATGGGAAGGGATATAAAGGGAATTAGACTGAGAGTAAATAGTCATACCTCCCCCATTAATGAACTGCATGACCTTGAGCAATTCCTTTCACATCTCCAGGGAACAATTTACTAATCTATAAAATGAAGGTTAGTGGTTTTCAAACTTTTTTTTGTCTCTGGACACCCTTACACACTTTAAAATTACTGGGGCCCCCAAAGAGTTTTGTCTGCATGGGTTATAGCTATAGATATTTACCACATTGGAAATTTAAATATCTTAGCGTTATTATAAAAACAATTTTGACCTCAAGTACTCCCTACAAGAGTCTCAGGGATACCCAGGAGTCTCTGGACCGTACTTTGAGAACTTTTGGACTACATGACTTCTAAGGTCCCTTCCAGTTGTAACATTAAATGATTCTAGTGATTTCATAAGGGAGTATTGGGTGTTGAGAGAACAGGGAACTATTGAGTGTGGAAAAGAAAAATTGAAACTGTGGCAAAGGCAGAGGACTGCAAATTAGAATGCCTGGGCTCAAATAAGAGTTAAAATCATATACCAGCTCCAAATTTATTAGCTGTGTGGTGACCATCAGGAAGTCATTTAATGTCATTTGCCCTTCTTATGTGGAAAATGAGAATAATTAAATTTGTACTACCTACCTCACAAGGTTGTTGTAAGAAAAGTACTTCATAAACTCTAAAGCACTAAACCAATGGTGGGAAACCTGCGCCCTTGAGGACACATGTGGCCCTCTAGGTCCTCAAATGAGGCCCTTTGACAGAACCCAAACTTTACAAAACAAATCCTTTTATTAAGTTTGGAATCAAAGGGCAACACTTGAGGACCTAGAGGGCCTTATGTGGCCTCGAGGTCACAGGTTCCCTACCCCATACTAAACAAATGAACTATTATAAATGTTCCATTTGAATAGATACTGAGAACGTCCCCTAGAGGTACCTTTGTATTGAAAGGGATGGGAGCAGGGGTGAAATTGGTTGTCAAGTTGCATTATCAAGCAAAATTGGTGTTTGCTCTGTTCCTCACACAAGAAATTTGGTCTCTAGTTTCCATGCCTTTGTACTACCCATCCCACATGCCTGAAATGAATTCCATCTTCCTCACCTCCACCTCACAGAGCTCATCTCTTTCTTTAATCTTCAACTCAAGTGCCATCTTTTACATGGATCTTTCTTGTTCTCCCTAACCACTAATATCCTCCCTTCCAAACTAGTTTATATTTCACTGCTTGCATATATTAGCATTTATTAACTTTATAATTATGTTCTATATATTTTATATGTACTTATCTTGCCCATTTGTAAGTAAGCTCATTGTGAAAAGGAATTGTTTCATTCCTTATACATGAATCCCCAGTGCCTTACAGAGTACCTGATGCATAGTAGGCACATAATAAATGCTGATAGTTTGACTATTTTTTCTTTTTGGGGAGGAGTAGATGAAGGATGATATTGTGACATCATCTTTTATGAGATTCTATAAATGAAAACAGCCATTAGGACAAAACCTAAATTAGCAGATAATGTTCTAGAATGAGGCTACCATAAGGATAATATAATAATATAGTAATAACAATAATAAGAATAATGGGCAGTCATGTAAGGCTTTAACATTCAGAAAGCATTTTATTTATATTATTATCTCATTTGAGCCTTCAAACAACCCTACAAAGTAAGTGCCAAAAGTATTTTTATCCCCTTCTTACACAGGAAGAAGTTGAGGTTCAAGGTTATTTGGCTTGTCCAATTATAAGTCAAATTTAAGGGTCCCCAGGTCCTGATCCTGACTAAGAGCTGGTGCCTCAGGAAACATATAGTCAGTAGGGTTAAAGCTTAAGCTTAGAACAAAGGTTATGCATGTGTGTGTGTATATATATATATATATATGTATATATGTATGTGTATATATATATGTATATGTGCATATATGGGTGAATGAATATATGCATATATACCTATATATCCATATGTGTGTGTATCCCTGTCACTGCTACTAAGGAAAGTTACAACTTTCATGAGGTAGAAGTTATCCCCTTCCTGCTGCAGTTGATAGAAACTCCTTTCCCTGAGACATTCTTATTGTCAACCAATTTAATTCAGCACAAATTTAATTCAGTTTCATTCAGTAAGCAATCCCTGCCCTCAAGGAGTTGGAGCTTCTAAATCAACCTAAAATCATGTAACATATAGAATAGTGACATTCCCTGCCCCAGTCACCTCCAGTCTTCTTGTCTATCTAAAGAGAAAAAAAAAGCTGCCTTCTTCCATCTCTCAAACTGTTACAAACATCCTATCTTTCCACAGCCCTTGGCAGAAGCAACTTGGGTTTTTGGTCTTTCCTACTCCCTTGCTTCCCCAATTTCCTAGATCTTTTAAGCACTAGAAAGAACAGAAAATGCAGAGCTTAGATGGCCTCTGGACACTTAACATGAGAGAAGTTACCTGAGGTTGTTCTGGCTGGCTATAATTGGAACACTTAAAAATAGATCAACCATGCTTTAGGAGAGACACTGGAGATGCAAGAGGCAAGTGAACCAAGGATAAAGAAGACTAGAAGACATCCATATTGCAATCTGAGATTTGCAAAGTGTTTTATATACATTTTCTCACTTGAGCTTGACAACAATAGTGAGATAGGCTCTGCAGGTATTATTATTATTATTATTATTATTTATCATTTTGCATGATAAAATTGAGGCTAAGAAAGGTTGAGTCCCATGCAAGGTCACATAGCCAGTAAATATCTGAGCAGGATTTGAAGTTAAGTTTTCTTGACTACAGGTCCAGCATGCTATCTACTACACCAGAGGCTCTGATAAAGTGATTTGTGAGACCCGTGATGGTCCAAAGGGTTTTCACTAAAAATTCTTTAATGGTGTCTTAACCAGTAAATAATTGTCCAGTTATGTTAAAGTACCTTTTTGTTCTGTGACAAGCATATGCATGTCTGAAACAGCACAGATTTATTCCTGCAGAGATTAGAAATTGTCATCAGGTGCAAAGTTATTTTGTTGTTCATGCAGCAATTACATCAAACTGATCATTTTAAAGTGCAGGTCTGACCACATCACCCTTACTCAATAAACTCCAGTGACTCCTTATTGTCTATAGGATCAAATACAAAAATCCTCTATTTGGCATTCAAAGAGCTTCATAATCTAGTCCCTTCCTTCCTTTCCACTCTTTTTACACCTTGTACCCCACCCACACATACTCTTCTATTTAATATAATTGGCCTCTTTGCAGATCCACTCCATCTCTTAGCTCTGGGTTCAATTGTCCCCCATGACTGGGATGCTCTCCCTCTCATCTCTACCTCCTTGCTTCCCTTTTTTCCTTCAAGACCTAATTAAAATTACATATTCTACAAGACACCTTTTCCAATTCTTCTGATTCTAATGCCTTCCCTCTGTTTCCTATTTCCTATTTTTCCTGTGTATAACTTGTTTGAACATATTTGTTTGCCTGTTGTCCTCATCTCTTGCCCCATTAGATCATGAGCTCCTTAAGGGCAAGGACTGTCTTTTTGCCTCTCTTTGTATCTCCAGTGCTTAGTACCTATGTGTGCGGCACATAGTAGGTGCTTAATAAATGCTTATTAAATGACTGATCACTTTTAACTAAATACAATGTGCTTTCGTGAGTTCTCAATCTATCATCAAATTGTTTCCAAACTGCTACAAGGATTTAAAATTCAAATAACAAACTTATCCCAGTGGATAGTTAGACTCATGCACATTCCCTCATTTGCATTCTGTACACTGCAGCAGAACAACTACCTAATTTTCCTCTGTTACTCTATAATCATACCTCATCAGCTGTGTAATCATGCAATCAAGACATTACTGACATTTGAATTCTTGCCATAAAAAGTCAGGCTGTCTGAAAACTATGATTGCTGGGCATGTGTATTACAAGTGATCTTAAAACCATCATGTACCATCACAAACATTCTGTAAAACAAACCTTATATTGCCTCTCATTGCAATAATAAGGCTATCTTATGATTTAAACTTATCCTCTGCTTATGTTACTATTCTTCTATCTGGGGGATTTTCCAGTGAACTGGATGGAAACACTGGTAAATCATTTAGTAGCATTTCTGGGAGAATGTACCCAGCATGCTTGTGGTAAAAGAGAAGGAAAGTCAAATCTGAAGAGATTCTTTTCTTAAGAAAGATTAGCTTGTATATAAATATTGTTTAATAAACCAACTTAATGAAACCAAATTTTGAGTACATTTGCCATTTAATACAATGCTTCTCATTAGCCAGTAGAAAAGTAAATATTTTATAACTACCAATTCATTTTCATTAATTGGTAAAGTGGCTAAAAATAAAAAATGAATTCCCATATCTCCGCAAGAAAACTTATAAAATTCTCCTACCATTTTTGGCCACATATTTGTGTGGGCAAGCATTTTCATTTTATTCTTGTTTAAAATCAAAATACAGAAACAAACTTAATGAGAAACCAGATCTAAACCTGAGTTTGGTGTTGAGCCAAATATTGCAAACCTTTGTTCAAATAAGGAAAGGTAACATCAAAATTAAGCTTACAAATGATTATCATATGATAAAATTAAATATCTGCTGAATTGTAATTTATTTTATTAATTATTTATTAATGGATAGCCAGCCATAGATGGCACACAGTGTGTCACATCAATAGATCACAGATCTATCAAAGTACACTGTCAACAGGATGTCATATTCCTTCCTTTTTTCTTTCTTTACTTTCTTCCTCTTTTCCTTCTTTCTTTCCTTCCTACCCTCCTTTCTTTCTTTCCTTCCTTCTTACCCTTCTTTCTTTCTTTCCTTCCTTCCTTCCTCTTTTCCTTCTTTCTTTCTTTCCTACCCTCCTTTCTCTCTTTCTTTCCTTCCTTTCTAGATTAGGTCTCCCCATCTCCTTGAGGCTGAAAGTATAGGGGCTACTCACAAGATGGATGCCACTGTGCTCAGGATGGGAACTTGGACCCTATTCATCTGTGATCCAGACCTGTTTACCCCTCCTCAGGGAATCTACTGCCCCTTCTCTTAGCAGTTCACCATATGAATGCTGAACTTAGTACAGATGCTTTATTGAGTTAGCTTCTATAGCTCAGAATACTTGAGGAAAAGAGATGTTCTAGCCACCGCTTCTCAGATAGTAGGATTACAGTCTGTGTAATCCACGGGGCTCAGTGGGATGTTCTTTTAATCAGCAGCACAGGAAGACATTAAAAGTAAGAAAACTCAAAAGAAAGAGAAAAAGTCTGTGAGATGCAAAGACAGCTTTTCCAATGACTATATCCTACCACTTTTAGAAAATTAAATGCATCAGGATTTTTCCTTCTCAACAGAAACCAAATGCAACTCCCTCTTTGGATTTTTATCATTGACAAAATAAACACAATAAATCCCTCAAAAACAGTGCTACGAAGTGCATAAAGGGGGAAAAACTGTTTCACAGATGGTAGCTCAAGATAATTTTTTTCTTTTAAAAAAAGGAGGATTTTTTGGTATCTTTGACAAGCACCACAGATCTTAGTAATTATAGCAAATATGTCCTGAACCTCCATTTTGAGGAAAGGCCCAGATTAACCATCCTTCATTCTTTGGACTTTACCATCATGTCCCCAGGAGGATACCTCCCATCCTGCCCCTTGCATTTCAACTCCCTTTTCAGCATGATCTTCTCCCGTTAGAATGTAAGCCCTTTAAGGACAGTGATATGCTTTTTGTTTGTATTTGCATCCCCACAGCACTTAGTACAGTGCCTAACACATCACAGGAGTTTCAAAAATGCTTATTGACCTATTGATTTGTTGATTTCATTTCATGAGACAACTAGAAAGATTAATACTTGAGAATTTGACAACTTAAAAAAAACCTCTCCTACTGGGTCATTGTTACTTCTAGCTAATGACGCTGGGCCTAATGAAAGTCATGGATAATAGACATCCATTCAACACTTATTTTTCTCCTTTTTCTGTCTTTGTCCTTCTTAGTTTGTAACCATCTTATCCACTAGCATTTTCACATAAAGATAAAAAGGACACTGAAAAGAAGATAAAATTGACTGGTCCCTTTTGCTGTCACTCAGCAGCTTTGGCAAGCAATTTGCTGAAGTAGGAGATTATGAACAAAATGAATTATTTGTATCCCTCTGTGGCCATAGAGAGCTGAGAGTTAATGGTGGCCCCAAAAGGATGATGGGGCAAATGATTTTGCAGATGGGCTACCAAGAAAGATAGAAGAAACTGAGCTTAGCACCTAGTTAACAGAAATAACAAACCACATCCCAGGTAAGCTCTTCTTCACCTGCCCCTGCTCTCATCATGGCACAGTGGCTTCCCCAGCAGGAGCTCCAGGCATTCTGGGGGATTTGAGTCTCAAATTCTGAGGTCTCTTCAACTCTTAACCAAATTTGACTTTAAAAGTAATTGGAGGCCACCATTTGTGCTACTTTTCTTAAATTTGCTTTTATGATATTTATACCTGAGCTGCTTATAACCTATAGAGGTAAAATCTGATTTGTTCTTCTCCCCCTCCAATCTTACTCCTGTTTTTACTTTTCCTTGGTCTTACCATCTTTGATTCCTAGTTATAACCCAAATGTTCGAACAAGCTTGTCTGCTCTTGTCCTCACTTGTCAGAAAAGGTCAGCATCAGCAAGGAAAGGAAAGGTGCAAGTTTCTCATTATAGTCACACAAGCCTAGGATTGCCTTTCCTCTACTGCCAAGGGCATCTGACTCAGTCTAGAAGCCATGAAAAAGAGTTGACTCCCTCATCATATGCCTGCCTCACTGCCCCCTACTGACTGGTCAACTTCAAGGATGAGTTACTCTCCTTTAAGAAAGAGAAGAAAACTTTAGGAAGGAAAATATAGCTCTGTATCCAGAGGAAAACAGCAATTCTTTATTCTACTCTATTTTTAACACATGAGGCAATAGATAATTGATAGATAAAGATAGATAGACAACTAGACAGGAAGACAGATAGATAGATGATAGGTAGATTAAATTAGATCAGGGTTGGGGAACCTTCGGCCTCAAGGTCACATGTGGCCTTCCAGGTCTTTGGGTACAGCTTTTTGAATGAGTCCAAGTTTTACAGAACAAATACTTTTATTAAGGGGATTCTGTGAGGTTTGGATTCAGTCAAAGGGCTGCACTTGAGGACCTAAAGGGCCACATGTGGCATTGAGGCCACAGGTTCCCCACCCCTGAATTAGATGGATAGATAGACAGGCAGACAGATAGACAGATAGACGGATAGATAGATAGATAGATAGATAGATAGATAGATAGATAGATAGAT
>NW_027187460.1:60045702-60050810 GCF_028583685.1 Petaurus breviceps papuanus | reverse complement strand
GATAGATAGATAGATAGATAGATAGATAGATAGATAGATAGATAGATAGATAGATGATAGATAGATAGACAGATAGATAGACAGACAGACAGATGCTATTAAGCACTTACTATGTGCCAAACACTGAGCTAATTAATGGTAAAAAACACTAAGGAGACAAATAAAAGCATGTTAGACAGCAATATGGCTAAAGATTCATGTACAGTGTTGTGGTTCTGGAACTGAGCAAGAGAAAGAGAAAGTTACCCTATTAAAGCCCATGAAGGTTCCAGGGATAGGGTCTAATTTTCTGGTCTCTGGGGACAGAGATAAGGGCCTAAGTGGAAACAGCAGTTGCAGAGACTTTGATAGTGGTTATTTACAGTCAAAATCTTGGTGCAGCTAGGTGGCCCAGTGAATAGAGCACCTAAGTTCAAATCCAGTCTCAGACATTTAACACACTTACTATCTGTGTGACCTTGGGTAAGTCACTTAACCCCAATTGTCCTGCCTTCTCCTTTCCAAAAAAAAAAATCTTGGTGCAGTGGAAAGAACTTTGGTTCTGAATGAGGGGGCTTATGTTCAAACCCTGCCTCTGTATGACCCCAATTAAGAAGATTACTTAAATCTCCATGGGCCTCATTTTTTTCTTATTTGTAAAGTGAATTAGCATTAGACTAGAAGGTCTCTGAGAGCCCTTCTAGGTAAGTATCTATAGCATGATCCTTTGATCAAGCTAAACTACTTCTCTCTAGAAATCTACCACTCACCTCCTTTCCCTCACTCCTCTCTTCCAGTGCATCATGGGAGTTGGCAATAGAAGACTGCCCAAGGCCGGTCAAAGATGCCACAGAGCTGCATATGACAACTCCTGCTAAATATCTAATCCCTTCCATCTTCAGTGGCGTCTTCCAGGCAAGAAGAAAAGAGAGTTCTACCAGGTGAACACGAAGCAAGCAAAGCCAAGCTCAATAATCAAAGTCACTTTTTAGAATTTGAGGATTCAAATCAAAAGAAATGGAAAGGGGTCTCATCAGGGAAGTCAGGATGGGCAGGTGAGAAATAAACATGGGACTGACTTAAACAGGGTCAGGGAAATGAACCAAGGGAATGCTCAGAGGCAATCAGGATTAAGGGGTATCTCTGTGAGAAATTTCATTTTTAAGGACCCTAGTCACCAGGGGTGGACTGGTAAAGGTTTAACAACCAGAAATGTCTGCTCAACATACTTTTATGTTTAATCTGCATTATTAATATTTTCTCCATCACTTTCTCAAGCCTAGACAATCAACAAAACAATAAATCAATCCCTGATTTGTAGCACTTGCTGATTTCCAAGGTGTAAATAAATGTTCACACTGAAAATTTGGAAATCAGCTCTGGAATGGGTAGGAACTGACTCCAACACAACCTTGCTGTTGGCCCTCTTTGTCATTCCTCCTTTCTAATCCTTAATAGGACTTGGCCAGGGGTAGCCCCTAATGCCAATACCTGAAATAACAATACTATAGCCAAGAGCCATCATTACAAAATCTTGCTTTCCAGAAAATTGAGAAAGAATACAACCAATGTCTCTGGTAAAGACCTCATTTCTAAAATATAGAGAACTGAGTCAAATATATAAGAATACAAGTCATTTTCCAATTGATAAATGGTCAAAGGATATGAACTGGAAGTTTTCACAAGAAGAAATTAAAGTTATCTGTAATCATATGAAAAAATGCTCTAAATCACCATTGATTAGAGAAATGCAAGTCAAAACAACTCTGAAGTACCACATCTCACCAGTCAGATTGGCTAACATGACAAAACAGGAAAATGATAAATGCTGGAGAAGATGTGGGAAAATTGGAACACTAATGCATTGTTGGTGGAGTTGTGAACTGATCCAACCATTTTGAAGAGCAATTTGGAACTATGCTCAAAGGGCTATAAAAATGTGCATCCCTTTGACCCAGTAAAACCACTTCTATGGCTGTATCCCAGACAGATCATACAAGTGGGAGGAGAACCCATAAGTACAAAAATATTAATAGCAGCTCTTTTTGTGGTGGCAAAGAATTGGAAACCAAGGGGATGCCCATCATTTGGTGAATGGCTAAATAAATTGTGGTATATGAATGTAATAAAATATTATTGTGCTATAAAAAATGAGGGAGCAGACAGACTTCATAATAACCTGGAGAGACTTATACAAACTGATGCTGAGTGAGAGGAGCAGAACCAGGAGAATAATTGTGCACAATTACAGACACATTGTATCTGTGATGACTGACTTTGACAGACTGGTCTCTTCTCAGCAATGCAAGGCTATAAGACAACTCCAAAAGACTCATGATGGAAAGGGTATCCACAACCGCAGAAAGAATTATGGAGTCTGAATGCAGATTGAAGCAAACTACTTGCTCTCTCTCTTGTTTTATTTTGTTCCTTCCTTCTCATTGTTCATTCCATTGGTTATAATCCTTCTTTACAATTTGACAAATGTTTAATGTGAAGGTATTTTTAGAACTTATATCAGATTGTATGCTGCCATATTGTGTAAGGGGGAGGAGAGGGAAAGGGAGAACATTTGTAACTCAAAAGCTTGTGGAACTGAAAGTTGTAAACTAAAAGTAATTTTTTTTTAAATCTTGCTTTCTTTTGATGGGGGTCTTATGGATTGATAGGTCATGGAGTAAAGATGAGATATAATAGCTACAGAGATGTCACCAAGAACTTTACCAGATATCAAGCTACAGTGGGATCATACCATGATTAGGAGTGGAGAAAAAACACTGCAGCAAACCAGAGTGGTATGTGAGAAATTAAATATCCCAAGAGGTCATGGGAGTTTCTCCTGCTTCAAAAGTAAAGGGGGAAAATGATTTAAAACATTGACATGTGGAGAAGCCTAATTAGGTTTGCCTAGGACAACATGTCAGTTCTGGTACATTAATTTCTATTTCTAAAACTCATCCTGTAATAAGTCATCCTTGTTAATTGCACCTAAAATGAAAAATAATAATAATAAGGGTTATTTTGGGAAGGAAACAGAGCCTGCATTTTATTTAAGTAAACTCATAACCTTCTGTCTTTTGGCCAAGACCACCCAGATAACTTTTTTTTAAAAAATCTCCATGTTCTTTTCTAGCATTCTATGATTCCAAGAACATGAAATACTATAGCCCTATGGCTGACCGCTCCAGAAATATGATATCTCTAACTTCTTGACATTTATCTGCACCATAATAAAATACAAAGAGACAAGGAGGCTTCAAAAACTTGGATTTCTTTATTCATCTTCCCCCTCCCCTGACACACACACCCAAATGACAAGCACAGGGTGAGTTTTTAACTTGTACATTGGGCCTTCCCTAGTCTGAGCCTACAGACGGAAACCTTTGGGGGCCATTAAAAATGATGTTTCTGTGGGTGAATAAACTAAGGCCAGAAAGCAATATACAATGAGAATACATTTACAGTAAAATGTAAAGGAAAAGAAGACTCTGTTTCCTCTCCATTATAATGACTAATCATGGCCCTCAAAAAGATATGAAGAAATACATCTCCCTTCTTTCATTAATGGTAGGGGAATATAGGTGTGAATTATAACATGGCTATCACATGTAGTTATTGTAGGGTGGCAGCAGGGTAGGAGGGAGCCAAAGGGCCTGTCTGGAAATGACTGTGATATAAACACATAAAGCATCAATGTATTTTAAAAGCATATGTTTAAAAGGATTTTTTTCTAAATGAGCAAGGCAACTCCTTACCACACCTACCCTTCTAATCTTAGTTCTGACCCAGGGTAGCCTGTTCAGTAATCACAAGGACAGTGTGTAAAAATATAGCCATACCTTTCATGGATTGTGGATTGGATAGGGGCATGATACAACATATGGAAGCCATATGGAAGCACAGGCTTAAACAAAGGAGGTGCCCAATAAATGTTCATGGGTTGAACATTTGATATTTCACTCTGGCACTTTACAAGATAAATTGGGCACTGCTTTTCTAATGTACAAACTTCAGAGGAGAATGGCTGGCTGCCTAAGGAAGTATGAGAACATATATATCAATATGCTCAGAACAAAGGATTCTATGACCCAATGGTCATGATGCCATTGGATTGTGAAGAGCCTTGGTTCACACTCTTGTTGGATCTTTTCAGTAATAAGTATCCACAAAGCACTTTCTATGTGAATTCAGTGGCAGAATGTGCAGATACAGAGCTGATCTGCACTATTTTAAATGGAAAATTATTTGGAAAATGTAAATAGTAGCTGAACATTCCTTGGTAAAAAAAAAAATAATAATAATAATTGAAAACCATACAAATACAAGATGAGGGAACAAAGCCTTAACAGCAGATCCTGTGAGAAAGGTCTGGGGTCTTAATCAACAGTAAGTAGACATTTATTCAGTGTCTACTATGTGCTGAGCACTGGGGATACAAATGTAAAAAAAAGAAAGACAATTCTCTGCCCTTAAGACGTCTACAATCTAATGAGAAAATTCAAAACATAAAAGGAAGCTGAAAAGCTGGGGTGGGGAAATAAGGAGAGGTACCAGATAAGGGCACGGTGAAAAAGTCAGTCAGAGAAGTCTCAGAGTAGTGCAGCCAGGTGAGGAATTAAGAGATGTCTGAACTGAGCTCTCCCCTTCAAATAGAGGTTTGGAGCTCATGGCCCCACCCTGCACTCAGAGGGGACAGTGATCATGCGATGACAGTGTGATAGTGATGATCGGCACCAAAGCTGGTAGGATCTTATAGAATGAGGTTATTCTATTCATGGCAGAGAGCTCATTCAGAGAAGACCCAAGGTAATACAGCCAGATGAGAAATGAGGACCACAAAGTTGGGATCCTTGGGATTTCATAATTAGAATTATGGAAAGGACCTTGGAGGCCATAAAGTCCAAGTTCCTCCTTTTATAGATGAAGAAACTGAGGCCAAGAGAAATTAAGTGACCTGCCCATAAGTACCCTGGTAGTAAATATCAAGGGCAGGATTTGTACCCAGTCCCTCAGTCTCTAGAGTCAGCATTCCTTCCCCTGTACTACAATGAAACAATAGTATGCCAATGCAGGAAAGAGAAAGAAGGAAGGAAGGAAGGAAGGAAGGAAGGAAGGAAGGAAGGAAGGAA
>NW_027187460.1:60028972-60045692 GCF_028583685.1 Petaurus breviceps papuanus | reverse complement strand
AAGGAAGGAAGGAAGGAAGGAAGGAAGGAAGGAAGGAAGGAAGGAAGAAAGAAAACTAAGGCAATCTTGTATTAGGAGAGGCAAAGCTTCTGGAAATAAAGAAGTTATATTAGAGGTATTCTGTTTAGTTCTAGGTATTTTTTTTTTTTTAGAAAATGGTGACCAGGATTGGTGAACAATCTTGAAATCCTGCCATAATAGGAGAGACTGAAAGATCTTAAGGATATTTATCATGAAAATAAAAGGACTTGGGGGTGGGGAATGGAAGAGGTTGATGTTTCCAAGTATTTGAAGGGCTGTCATGACAAAGAGGGATGAGATTTTCTTCTTAGTCCCAGGTGGCCAATGTAGGAGCAATAACAAAAGAGGCAGATTTCAGCTATGAGAAAAAACTTCCCAGAAATCAGAGTTCTCCAGAAGTAGAATGGGCTCCCCCAGAGGGGATATATTCCATTTCAATAGATGTCTTCCAACAGAGGTAGGATGACCATTTCTTGGGGAAAATGTGGCCAGATATTCTTGCTCAATATGCATTGGAGCAAAGAATGTCTGAGGTCCCTTCCAATTCTCTGAGCCTATGGCTCTGTTGGTCCAAATTTACATTTAAATTCAAGTTCTATCATTCCCAGTGAATATGACACCTTCACATTCTGGTGAGGGTATGACATTTGATTTAAGCTGACAAATATTTAATAACTACCTGTTATAAGTAACACACTATGCTACGTGCTAGAGATATGAAAATATAAAACCTTCTCCTGCCCTCATGGAGTTGGAAATCTAGTAAACTTTTTGATGAAGAGAGTAAGGAGAAAAGTAAGGAAAGAAGAACAGGGAGTGACTGTCCTCTGTGTGGCTACCAGGTAACCTTTCTCCATACCCAGAAAAAGGCTAAAGAAACAGAATTATCTTCCAGGAAGCTAAAAATATCTCATCAGCAAAAGGAACAGCAGCAAAAAATTTTAAAACCCAGTTCTTTATCAACCTTTTTGTTTCTTATCAATATTATATATTTCTACTTTTAGTCCCTTCATCACAATATTCAGGGTTTTTTAAAAATAATTTTAAACTACTTCTCTTTAGAAATCTACCATTCTGCCATGTAACCTTGGGCAAGTTACTTAACCCCAGTTGATTAAAAAAAAAAGAAATCTACCATTCTTCTCCTTTCCCTCATCACTCTCTTCAAAGTTAACTTTATTTTCTCAATCACAACTCCTCTTTGTACAGCTCCTCCATCCTTAACTACCCACCAACCCCCCTTAAATCCACACTTGGTACTTTTGATCCATCATATTCCACCTTACCCAGTTAAACCTATTTTTATTATATGTATATTATAATTATATTTATATTATATATGTATAATTTATGTTATATATATAATATAAACCTATTAAACCTTACCCATTTTACCTAGTTAAAATGACAACACAATAATAAGTGATATAAAATTAAATAGATTTGCTAAAAAAAATTTCCAGCAACTAATCCTACGACACAGCAAAGACATATGACTACTTCATGAACTCCACGGCACATAGCCTAACTGACTTTCTTGCTGTTCCTCACATAGTATATTCTATGTCGCTTATGCCTGGAATTTATTCCCTCTCACCTTCAAATCTTAGTTCCCAAAACTACTCAAGAAATAACTCCTACAAGAGGCCTTTCCTCATCTCCCCAGCTGCTAGTACCTCCCTCCTTTACTGAAATAATCTTGTATTTATTCTGTGTATTTATATTTACTTATATATTATTATATACTTATGTATATATTATATATATTTATGTATGTGTACTGTCTCACCAACAAAATGTAAGCTTCTTGAGGGTAAGGATTACTTGATTTTTGTATCTGTATCCCCCCCATACCTACCTACCACAGTAGGTAGCACATAATAGACATTTAATAAACAGTTGCTGACTGACTAGCAAGCAAACAGTTCGCTACAGGTGTTATCATGAGAACTACTAAAAGAAAAGACAGAGTAGTAGTAGTAGTAGTAGTAGCAGTAGTAGTAGTAGTCGTAGTAGTAGCAGTAGCAGCAGCAGCAGCAGCAGCAGTAGCAGGAGGAGGAGGAGAAGGAGTAACTGCCATATAACAGAAGGTTTGCTAAGCATTTCCTATAAACAATCTCATTTGATCTTCACAATAACCCAATGAAATGGGTGCTATTATCCCCACTTTTAAAATGAAGAAACTGAGGCTTCACGGTTAAATCATTTGCCCATGTTCAAACAGCTAGTGTGAGCAGATATTAGGACCAATATCAGCTAGAGGAGAAGGCTTAAGAGAGCTTGGGAAGAGGAGGAAGGAAGCAACAGTAGCTTCTCTCAAGCCAGAGTCAGGAAGGGGACCTGACAACTGCTCAGAAAGAGATTATAGGGCAGAACCTGGAGAATATTGTACATATTAACAGCCACAGTGTGCTATAGTTGATTTTGATAGACTTAGCCCTTCTCAGCAATGCAAAGACATAAAATAAGTCCAAAGGACTCATGATGGAAAATGCCATCAATATCCAGAGAAAGAACTATGGAGTCTGAATGCAGAGCGAAGCAGACTATTTTCTTTTTTTGTTTTGTTTTATTTTTTCTTTCTCGTGGTTGCTCCCATTTGTTATAATTCTTCTATACAACATGACTAATATGAAAGTATATTTAATTAGAATGTATATGCAGAGTTTATATCAGATTGCATGCTGTCTTGGGGAGAGGGGAAGGGAAGAAAGGGGGAGAAAATTTGAAACTTATAAAAGTGAATGTTGAAAACTAAAAATAAATTAATTAACTTTTTTAAAAAAGGAGATTATAGGGGACCCCTCTGCTAGCACTGGGTGCAGGACCAGATGCTGTTTGGAAAATCCATTGCTTATGCCCATGTAATAGTTCAAGGGTAGATAAAAGCACTATTAGTCAAGAGGAAACAAGAGCCCTGAGAAACAACATTGCTTTTAGTCACAAGGGATCGGGAAGAGCAGCAGCATTTTCAGGCCCAAGGTAGCCAAGGACCCTGAGGAACAGTATTGACTGCAATTCCAAGGGATCAGGGACCCTTCCTGGGTAATGGCCAGAGTGCAGACCAAAAGAACAGTGACCACACTTCTCCCCAGACTATATCACTTTGGAAGCACCAAAAACTTCCAAACCCCCAGAATTAGCTCTGAAAATAGCAGTGCAAAAGAGCCAGAAGCTTACACACACACACACAGCAGGAACACAACCCAATTTTAAGATAAAGTTCAAAATCAAGAAATAACATGGAAAATGAGCGAACAACAAAAAAAGAACCTGACCATAAAAAGTTACTATGATGGCAGGGAAGATCAGACATAGACTCAGAAGACAGAGAAGTCAAAATAACTACAAGAAGAGCCTCAAAGAAAAATAATGTGAATTGGACACAAGACACACATCATATTCCACCTTACCCATTACAACTTGCAAAAAGGAATTAAACCTAGTTAAAATGACAACACAATAATAATAGTGATATAAAATTAGATTTGCTCAAAAATTTCCAGCAAGTAATCCTATGACACAGCAAAGAGGTATGACTACTTCATGAGCTCCATGGCTCATAGCCTAACTGACTTTCTTGCTGTTCCTCACATAGTATATTCTATGTCGCTTATGCCTGGAATTTATTCCCTCTCACCTTCAAATCTTAGTTCCCAAAACTACTCAAGCAATAACGCCTACAAGAGGCCTTTCCTCATCTCCCCAGCTGCTAGTACCTCCCTCCTTTACTGAAATAATCTTGTGTTTATTCTGTGTATTTATATTTACTTATATATTATTATATACTTATGTGTATATATATAATGTAAGCTTCTTGAGGGTAAGGATTACTTGATTTTTGTATCTGTATTCCCCCCATACCTACCTACCACAGTAGGTAGCACATAATAGACATTTAATAAATACTTGCTGACTGGCAAGCAAACAGTTCATTGCAGGTGTTATCATGAGAACTACCAAAAGAAAAGACAGAATAGTTGTAGTAGTAGTAGCAGCAGCAGCAGCAGCAGGAAGAGGAGAAGGAGGAGGAAGAGGAGGAGTAAACATAAAAAAACAGAATTAGTCAAATAGAAAAAGAGGTATGAAAACTCAACGAAGATAATAATTCCTTAAAAGTTAGAATTGGGCAAATGGAAACTCATGATTCCATAAGAAATCATGAAACAAACAAATGAAGCAAAGTCAAAAGAATTCTTAAAATAGAAGAAAATGTGAAATATTTCATCAGAAAAAAACAATTGACCTGGAAAATAGACCAAAGAGAGATCATTTAAGAATTATTGAACTACTTGAAAGCCATAATCACAAAAGGAACCCAAACATCATGATTCAAGAAATTTTCATGGAAAGCTGCCCTGATGTCCTAGTATCAGACAACAAAATAGAAATGGAAAAAATCCACCACTGCTCTCCTGAAAGAGATCCCAAAATAAAAACTCCCAGGAATATTATAGCCCAATTCCAGAGCACCCAGGTCAAAAAGAAAATACTTCAAGCAGCCAGACAGAAACCATTCAAATACAATGGAGTAACAGGATCACACAAGATTTGGCCACTACCACATTTAAGCCACAGAGAGCTTGGAATGTGATATTCTAGAAGTCAAAAGATCTGGGATTACAACCAAGAATAACTTACCCAACCAAATTGAGTATAATTTTCAAAGGAAAAAAATAATATTTAATATAATAGAGGATTTTTAAGCATTCCTGATGAAAAGATTAGAGCTAAATAGGAAGATTTATTTTCATATACAAAACACAAGCATAAAAAGGTAAATATGAAAGAGAAATCACAAAGGAACCAAAAGGTTAAACTGTTTACCTTTTTACATGGGAAGATGATACACATAACATCTAAAAACTATATCATTATTAAATCAGAAGGATTCTTTATAGAAAGAGGACATGGGAAGGCATAGATTATGTTAGGATGATGTTGAAAAATGGATAAACAAGAAAGAGAGATGCCCTGGGAGAAGGGAGAGGAAGAATGTGGAAAATCATTTCACATAAGAGAGGTATACAATGAAGAACTTTTACACTGGAGGGAAAAATGATGGGGGAGGCAGTGAGGTAGGTAATAGTTGAAGCTCACTTACATCTAAATTAGTTCAAAGAAGGAAATACATACACATACATACATATTCAATTGGTAATAGAAATATATTTTACCTGACAGGGAAGGAGGAGGGGAAGGGCATAAGAGAAATGGGGGTGGGTGTGATATTCATTCAGGAAATTGATCTATAGTTTTCTTTCTTCCTGTTTTTGCCCTCCCTGGTTTGGGTATCAAAACCATAATTTGTAGCATAAAAAGAATTTACCTTCTTTATCCATTTATTCAAATAGTTTATATAGTATTAAGATTAACTGTTCCTTTATGTTTGGTAGAATTCACTTGTAAATCCATCTGGTCCATTTTTCTTTTTGTTGTTTATGTAGTTCAGTAGTGTCTGACTCTTCATGACCCCATTTGGGATTTTCTTGGCAAAGATACTGGAGTGGTTTGCCATTTGCTACTCCAGCACATTGTACAGATGAGGAACCTAAGGCAAATAGGGGTTAAGTGACTTGCTCAGGGTCATGCAGCTAGTAATTCTGAGACAAGATCTGAACTGAGGAAGATGAGTCTCCCTGACTCCAAGTCTAGAACTCTATCTACTAAGTCACCTAGCTGCCCCTGTTTCTTTGTCCTTGAGTTAGAGTAAGCTGTTAGCCTTTGGCAGTTTAGCCAAAGGGACAGATTTGGTTGAGTATTGCTATCACCCCCATTGTCCCTCAATCCACCCACCTCCATGCTCAGAGAATCCAGGGCTGTGTCTAGGGAGTAATTCCATACAATAGGAGGAGAAAGATGTGGTTTGGGGAAAATGGGCACATCCCTATAACAAAGGTGCGAACCAGAGGAGAAAATGAGGATCATATCCTTTTGTCTTCTCTTTCCACCACAAACCTCCAAACCCTGACTGTCAGCTCTACGAAGTAAGGATACAAGTTTCAAAAATGAGATTCAAACATTAGTAGGTCTTCCTAATTCCAAGCTCAGCACTCTATCTACTACACCAAGATTGCTCTAAACACAGCACTTGTTATTCCAAGGCAGTCTCTCATTCAAATACTAACCAGGTCTGACCTTCATTAATCAGTTCCTAAGATCTGGTACATTATCACTCTCAGAAAGCCTGAAAGCCAAGGGAAATTTAGCAATTATCTGCAGGCAGTATATTTGGTTTGTTTTTCTGCTAGTGACAAGTAAATGCTTTATATGAACGAAGTATGTGTTGATCTCCTGCTGGAGAAGATGAAAGAGCTGGAAAAAACTAGTTCCCAATCTCGATGTCACGAGGGACAATAAAATAATCCTGGAAAGAAGACGAGCAAAAACAAGAAAACAAAGAAGAAAATAAATGTGAAGAAGCAGAGGGGAATTCTAACTTGTGCCAGGAGTTAACAAGTGGATGAATATAACACAGAGAAGACAGGGAAGAAAAATTCAAATATTTAGAGCCATTAAGAAGTCTGAGGTGTTCCCATCTTAAGAGGAAGCATATTCTTTTACTCCAAGGAATAGTGATGTAGATCTAGGGGTGCTATCAGGAACAAGGTCATCCAGGAATAGAGAGATGAGAAGATGTTGGTGCTGATGGGGACTTGGACAGCCATTTTTACTAATCTGCCATGAACAATGGAGAAGACTTGACTATGTTCCATGGGTAGGTATCTTGGACATGAGAGAATAGAATTTAACACAATAAATGTGGTAGAATAATGTATAAGCTCCTAGAGGGAAAGAACTCTCATTTTCATCTTTGCATCCCCATTGGCTAGCCTGACATTTAATAAAAGATTGACAGAAAACTTCCTGAGACTTGTCAAAAACAAAGACCACTACCCACAGCTGATGGTTCATTCTGGGAAAAAAGGATATCCCATAAGGAAATCAGAAAACATTGGTACATATTATGAAATTATAGGGGAAAAAATAGCAGACTTTTAGGGGCAGAGCTGGTACCTTAATTACTGTTGCCAATCAAAGGTAGTCACTTCAGAAAGAATGGTGTATTTAAAAGGAGAATATCTAGGAATTCTGAGAATGGGATTTGGATTTCTGGGCCAAAATTTTAAAATTCTGATCTCATCTAGGCTAGGAATAGAATTGATAAGTGTGTGTGTGTGTGTGTGTGTACACAGGTGCACATATGTTCATATGTACATATGTATAGCTGCATAATATACACATGTGCCTTGAGTTTTTTAATTTGATCAAAAAACTTATAAACCAAAAAGGCAGGAAGAAAGAGAAAAACTGCCCACACAAATCTGACAAGTCACATACCACAGAGAAAAGCGGGTACAACACAGGAAGAATATGAGTGAAGAGGAAAAGAAATTCACAGGAGAAAATATCTAAGATGAGAATCAGCAATAAGAACTATCTTCTCAGATGTCTATACACAAATGTACAGTCTAAATAATAAACAAGGTACACTGGACATCCTAATTTAAAAACACAAATTTATCTCATTGGTATCACTGGCAGGATGAGACAGGTCTGAAATATGGTTTTGGAAGGGAATCTTTTTATTCAAAACAAGAGAACTAGGCAGAAGAGTTGGTAGAATTTTTGTTGTTTACTCATTTCAGTCATGTCCAACTCTTTATGACCCCATTTGGAGTTTTCTTGACAAAGACACTGGAGTGATTTGCCAGTTCCTTCTCTAGTACATTTTACAGATGAGGAAACTGAAGTGAACAAGTTAAGTGACTTGCCCAGGTTCATACAACTAGTAAGTATTTGAGACCAGATTTGAACTCAGAAAGATAAGGAGGGAGAGCATTCCAAGCATAAGGGAGAGCCAGAGAAAATGTATGGAGTCTGGAAATGGAGTGTCTCGTTAGAGGAACGGCCAGGAGGCCAGTGTCACTCAATCACAGACTACTTTGGTTGGAGAAATAGTAAATAGTAAGAAGATTGGGGCGGTAGGTAAGGCCAAGCTAGAAAGGAAAATTAATGTTGTCAGACACGATGTATTCTTGATCACACTGGCTTTCTTCCTAGCCCTCAGGGGTCACTGCTTAGAAGGAACCCTAAATGCCAGCAAATCATTCCTTTAGTAAAACACTCGAATTTTGCCAGAAATCAAAGTTAAGGTCTTGCTGTTCAGTTGTTTTCAGTCATGTCCAACTTTTCATGACCCCATTTGAGTTTTTCTTGGCAAAGATACTATATTAGTTTGCCATTTCCTTCTCCATCTCATTTTACAGATGAGGAAACTGAAGCAAGCAGGATTAAATGAATTGCCCAGGGTCACACAACTAGTAAGTGTCCAAGGTCAGATTTGAACTTAGAAAGATGAGTCTTCCTGATTCCAAGCCCAGCACTCTATCCACTGTGTCACTGTATATAGCCACTGTATCCAACGTTAAGCTCACTGGTTTGTAATTGATGGATTCATTACTCTTCTGTTTTTAGAGAATCAGGACCACCACATATTCCCTTTTCCAGGCTTAGAGTGTCTCTCTCATTCTTCTTTGTCTTTAAATATCCTGGAGAATGGCTCTGGGATCACAAGCACCAGCTATTTCCAGAACCCTACGATGTAGTTTGTCCAGATCAGATGACTTGTACTCATTGAGAGAATACTAGGTATTCCATTACCAGCTTCTCATTTATCTTGGGTTTCAACTACCAGTAACTATTTTTATTTTGTCCTTTCCAGTCCAAAGATCTTTCTTGTTCATAGAGAAAATGGACACAGAATAATAGCAAGAGTTCAGCCTCCCCTGTGTCATTCATTATCCCATCCACTTTAAGCAGTGGTCTCATTTCTTCTCTGATCTTGCCCTTACCCCGATCCCACCCCCATAGTCCAAAGACCTTTTTGTTGCCCTTAGCTTCCATCCCCAGCCTCAGTTCATTCTGGGATGTAGTTGCAATCATAAGGACCAGCATGACTTCATCAAGGACAAGTCCTGATCAATTAACTTCATTTTCTCTTTTTTTTTAGGGTACCTTGATTGGTAGAGCAAGGGAATGCTGTAGACATAGTCTCCCTGCATTTTATCAAAGCATCTGACAAGAGACATTTGAGCTAAAGGAAAACACAGTTAGGTCGATTCAGAATTGGTTAAATGATTGTGTGTAGAGGGTAGTTATCAATTAACTGATGCCAGCTTAGAGGGAAGTCTCTAGTAGAACACCCCAGGGATCTGTGCTATTGACTTAGATAAAGGCATAGATGGCATGGTTATTGATTCTGAGGAAGGAGCAAAGGTGGGAGGGTTGGCTAACACAGAGAATCAGGATTCAGAAAGATCTCAGTAGGCTACAGAGATGGGGATCAGAGTGACTGTGGGGAAGTTTAATATGGATAAATGGAAATTCTGCACTTGAGTTTACAGAAACAACATCACAAGATGGGCTGGACTTGACTAGAAAGCAGTTCATGTGAAAAAGTCCCAAGGGTTATAGTGGATTGCTATGGTTGTCATTGTTTAGCCAGTCGTGTCTGACTCTTTGTGGCCCCATTTGAGGTTTTCTTGGAAAAGATACTGGCGTGGTTTGCTGTTTCCTTCTCCAGCTCATTTGACAGGGTGGCAAACAGGGAGAAATTACTTACCCAGGGTCACACCCAGAATCACAGAATTTGAGAACTAAAAGGGACTCCAATGGCCATCTAATCCCACCTATACCCAAGAAGCATCTGCACCATGCCATACCCAACAAAGAATAGGAGTGTCTCACTCCCAGCTGGTCAGGCCCCACCTGGAATCCCAGGTCTGGTTCTATGTACTATATATTAGGACTCTAACAAGCTGAAGCATACCTGAAGGAACATTACCAGGATGGTAAAGAGACTAGAAACTGGGCCATAGGAAAATTGGTTGATGGAATCAGGGTGAGATTTGATCTAGAAAAAAGAAAACTGAAAAGGATTTGATATTAGGCTTCAAATATTCAGATTGAAGTAGGTAGGTGGTTCAGTGGATAGAGCCCTGGATTTGGAGTCAGCAAGAACTGAGTCCAAAACTGGCTTCAGACACTTGCTAGCTGTGTGACTTTGGACAAGTCATTTAACCACTGTCTTGATGTTCTCATCTATAAATTGGGGACAATAATAGCAACTACCCCCCCCCCAGAATTATTGTGAGGATCAAATGAGATAACATTTGCAAAATGCTTAGCATAGTTCCTGACACATATTAGGAGTTTAATAAATACTTATTTTAAAAAAAAATAAGGGTAGGCTAGGTGGCACAGCGAATAGAGCACCAGCCCTGGAGTCAGGAGGACCTAAGTTCAAATCCAGCCTCAGACACTTAACACTTACTAGCCATGTGACCTTGGGCAAGTCACTTAACCCCAATTGCCCTGCCTTCCCCCCCCCCACCACAAAGCAAAAAAAAAAAAAAACGAAGGGTTGACATATGAAAGAAGGATTAGATTTGTTCTACTTGGTCCCCAAGAGAAAACTAGGATCATGAGAGGAGTTAGAATGAGGCCAATTTTTGGCTTTGGCTTCCCCTCCCCTGTTTGTGCACTGTGCCCTCTTTCATCTATACCTTTGCTGGGACCACACCCCAGGTCTAGAATACCTGCCACCCCTCTCTTTCCCCTGTTGAAGTCTTCATCCCTTGAAGTGCAGAGTAAATGCCACCTCCTTCACAAAGCGTTCCCTTATTCTTCCAGCCCATAACAATCCTGCACTTGTCTCTCCCTAGCTAGCAATGCCTGGGACCTTGCTTTACTTATCTTGCATGCTTGTCATCTACCATTTCGTATTGTAGTTATCTGTGTAGGTGCCATATAATAGCTAACATTTCTGTAGCATTTTAAGTTTAGCAAAGCACTTTACACATATTATCCCATTTGATCCAAACAACCCTGTAAAGCAAGTGCTTCCTCATTTTACAGATGAAACTGAAGCAACTGATATTGAGCAAAGTTAAGTGACTGGTTCAGAGTCACACAGATAATAGTGTCTGATACAGAATTTGAACTCAGATCTTCCTGCCTCTAGCTCTAGATCTCCATCTGTCATACCACATAGCCATTAGGCTACTAAACCCTCCTACCAGACCGTGAGCTCCATAATGACTTGGATTTTGCCTTTTTTTTCCATCTTTGTGTCTGCCCCAGGTACTGACACAAGATGTTAGGAGCCTGCTTACTTATTTATCCTTGGCAATTTCATAATTTTCTACAGGCAAATCATTGCCTTCTAGTTACTTACCCTATCCTACTCTGGCCCAGCCAAAACAATTCATCTTTGAAAAGGGGATAGCAAGGAGTCTTGTGGTTGAATTTTTGAAGTAGCTTTCTGTGGTTAAAAAGGTTGGAAGTAATTTGTCCTTGAGAAGAGCACAGCCCCACTATGGCCATCAAATCTGACATTGAACTTGGAACACAAAAAGGACAATTTTACCTCTGACCCTTAGAGAGCCCTGAGAGGCAGTAATATTAGCATACTTACTACATTAATGAGAAGGAAAATAGATGAGAAGTGAACCAAGAGCTTACCAAGAATACACACTATCCTGCTATTTCTCCAACCCTTTTGACTTCACTACCCTTGGTCAGGCAGACCACCAGCAGTAGAATTCCTCAGACTCAGTCCTTGAACTGTTTTCCAGAAGCCTACTGAGACCCCAAGTGATCCTAGCATAATAACCAACAGTCATCTGACACCCTGCTATTTCCAAGAATACCCATATGTCTGTGTCCTTGTGGATATTGTTAAGGATAAAATGATATCCTCAATTCACAGAAGACAGTTTTGAGGTAGCAGGACAGAGTAGAATGAGCCCTGGCTTTGGAGGCAGAAGACTTAGTTTAAATCTTGTTTCCATTACTTTCTATCTGTGCCCCAGTTTCCTCATCTATAAACTAAGAAGACTGGAAGACAGGGTCTCTGAGGCCACTTCCAGCTTTTGAGCATGATCCTAAGAATTTGGATGATTTCACTAAACTGGAAATTTCCTCCTTCCCCCCAATCCCCCCCCAAAATCCAAGTCCTTACCAAGTCTCAATTTCTCTAGCAAAGCTATCTCCACTTATTCAGCCAGCCTAATGTTCTATTATAATTCTTTAAAAAAAATTCCAAGAGTGGCTGGCTAGAAAGACTCAATCCATTGCTCCCTAAAGCCCTTTCAAAGCAGTGTTGCAGCCACAGTGTTCTAAACACAGTAAGCATTTAGAAAACAACTGGTGATGTTGCCACTGTGCCCCCTCCTCCCGTCTATGGTATGATAACGTCAAATTTGAGAAAAGATAATGAATATTTTACTAACTGGTAACTGTTGATGTGGAATGAAAATATTGCCTTCCTCTTATTTGGATGCATGGGAGTGTGTGTCCTTTTTGTACTGAAGGCAACTCAGACGTAAATTTCTTGGAAGCAGTCTGAGTCACACCAGACACATCTGTAAGGCACGACCAATCTTTCCTGAGCCCACGTTTGCAGCCTGTAGCGCGGAGCATTTCCTTTGACCATGTGCTTGCTGAGTGATGAAATTGCAGAGATAGAAGTCCAATTCTGCTATCTGTGATTTAGCTGCTCATTTCCTGGACCAGTGATCTCTAGGAGGTATCGAGTACCCACTCTTCTCTCTCTGTGGTTCCAATTCAGCCTCATTCCCACAGACCAAACATGTAATAGTGATGCCTTTTTAAAATGTAATCCTGAAACACCTGTACTTCTCTGCCGCCTCTGGAATAGAACTAGGAGCCTGAAAATGAGTCCTGACAGAGAGCAGTGTGTCTGTTTCCTGTTAATCATGGGGCTGCCCGGCAACTACAGCAAATTTAACACCCTCCTGCCAGAGTAGATATGATAAAATCTTGTTAAAACTGGTCATTTGTCACATGAGAGATGGGCTTATTCTGTCAACAAGGACAACTTTTAACTTCTTCGTGGTCCGAGCAATAGGACAACATATGCTGGTGGGTAAACAGGGCTCTAAATGTACCTGGGGCAATGGCTATGTAAGGGGAAAGTAAGGGACAGGGAGAGATGCTATGGAAATAGAAATGATTTAGCAACTAATTGGATATATAGAGCAAAGGAAAGTGAAGAGTCAAGGATGCCAAGGTTGGGAGCCCTAATGACTAGAAGGATGCTGGTATACTCAACAGAAATAGGTAAGTTTGGAAGAGGGGTGGGTTTGTGGGGAAAGATAATGAGTTCTGACATATTGAGCTTGAGAATTTTGTGGCATTCAGATGGAAATGTCTAGTAGGCAATTCATGATGTGAGACTGGAGTTCAAGAGAGAGATTAGAGATAGATATATGTGTGTGTGTGTATACATATATACAGAGAAACAGAGAGAAGTAGGGAAAGGGAGAGAGAGTGAGAGAGAGGAAAAGAGAGAAGAGAGAGAGAGAGGAGAGAGAGAGAGAGAGAGAGAGAGAGAGAGAGAGAGAGAGAGAGAGAGAGAGAGAGAGAGAGAGAGAGAGAGAGAGAGAGAGGAGAGAATGATCTAGGAGTTACTCAAATACAGAACTGAGGGGAACTGATAAAACCAACTAAGTAAGAGTGTACAGAAAGAAGGCCCAAGATAAAGTACTAGGGTTACATTTACCATGAGGTGGCATGATATGGATAATAAGCTAACAAGGAGACTGTGGAATGGTAAGACAGGTAAAAGAAGCAAGAGAAATCTGTGTCACAACCCAAAAAGAAGAAAGTAAGTCAACAGTGCCAAATGCTTCAGAGAGATTAAGAAAAGACTCTCAGATTTAGCAATTAAGGAATCACTGATAACTTTGGAAAGAGTCATTTCAGTTGAGTGAGAGGCTAAGGATAAGGAGGAGGCAGAGAACCTGGAAGATTAGAAGGATGCTAGTGCCCTCTACAGAACTGGAGAAGTTCAGAATAGGGTTGGGTTTGGGGGAAAAGAGAGTGCAATGGAAAACTATTCAAGTCTGCTCATCCCATGGTATTCATTCTTCCCTAAAAAATTGAAAGAGGGTGAGGGGAGGGCAGAAGGAAGAACATGTTAGAACATCTGCAAGTGGTTATCCTGACTCTCCCTGAAAGTCTCCAGGGACAACTACATCCTGAGGAAGCCATGCTGCTTTGGGACGGCTCTAATTATTATAAAGTCCTAGCAACCTGAAGGCTCCCCTAGAATGTCTGGTCAATCCAATTCAATTCAACTCAAAAGGCATTTCTCAAGCACTAACTATATTCAAAGAGCTAAGGAAAAGATAAAAATTATATGGTCCCTGCCCTCAAAACCACATACACATTAATAAGTAAATATAAAATATGCTCAAATATATATGTATGTATATCTATCTATATCTATGTGCCTTTCTATATCTATCTCTATCTCTAAATAGATACGTGTGTGTGAAATATATATATACATATATACATATATATATATATATATATATACACACATATAATAGGGAAAAGGGAAAGGGGGCAGCTAGATGGTACAATGGATAGAGTGTTGGGCCTGGAGTTAGGAAAACCTGAGTTCAAATACAACCTCAAACACCTATTAGCTGTGTGACTCTGGAGAAGTCATATAGCCCTGTTTGCCTCAGTTTCCTCATCTGTAAAATGAGCTGGAGGAAGAAATGGAAAACTATTCTCGTATCTCTGCCAAGAAAACCCTAAATGGAGTCACAAAGAGGCACACATAACTAAAAAGAATGAACAACAAAAAAGCCAGAAAAAGCAGGGGTTAGCTTCAGGTAAATGAAAGTTCTCTCTCACTAGATTCTGGATTGACAGAGAAATTATTTTTGAATCCTCTGTTCCTTAGTCTCTTCAACACTTATCCCCACCATTATTATGGACAGTTGAGTATAAACCGCAAATTAAACCTCAAATCTGTCTTTGCAATATTTGGAGCCACTTTTTCAAGTCTTCTGGGAAGTTGGGAGACATTTTCTCTTCTGTTGCCTCTTAAAAACTACAGAAAAAAAGGATTTTTTTTTGTTATTGGCTCTTCAGCAACCCTAAAGACATTACACTTAATGTTTCCCAGTCACTTGAATATTCTAAATCTTATTCCACCCTTGCATTCAAATTTCCTACTCAACTTCTTATCCTACTACAATATGTTCATGCCAACACAGGCAGCAGAGCCCCCCGGAGTAGGCAGAATCTTCACAGATGAAGATAAATATAAACACCCAGGCAGCCATTTACACTGGTAGAATTTCACGTACACAGGCAGATTATTTTTAGTCATGGAGCTCAGTCAAAACTTTGGAAAAAGCAGAATCAATTCAATAACAAATTGGTAGACAAAGTGATGATGTGCCTATTTTTTCTTTTTGCATCTTTTTAAAGATTTTGTTCTAGACACTTCTAGACATAAAACAAGACTGTCAGAGAGACAGCTACCATATTGGTGAATATTTCCTTTTAATAACAGCGGGGACATAGCAGCAGCCAACTCGTCCCCTTTCTTCTTTCCACTTTGTTACCCAGTAGAATCCTTTGGTTCATAAAGTCATGGAGAGCTATGAGGCTTCTGAGACAGAGTTAATCCATAGGCATTTATTAAGCACCTACGTTGTTCCAAGCACTGTGCTAAGCACTGAGGATACAAAAAGGGGCAAAAGATAGTCCCTGCCCTCAAGGAGCTCACAGTCTAAAGGAAGAGACAATATACAAATAAATATGTAGGAACAAGCTACATATGGGAAAAAATAATAAATAATGAACTGAGGGAAGGTGCAGAATTAAGAGGGGTTGGAAAAAGGCTTCCTATAGAAGAAGGGATTTTAGTTAGGACTTGAAGGAAGTCAGGGAAGCCAGAAGTGGAGATGAGGAGGGAAAGAGCATTCCAGGCATGGGGGACAGCCAGGAAAAATGCAAAGAGTCAGAAGATGGAGTGGCTTGTTAGAAATACAGTAAGGAATATGAGGAATACTGGTCTGGAAATCAAGGGACTTGTGCTCGAATCCTGTTCCTTCAACTTCTGCTTGATTCCACAGAACAAAATTAAGACTAGTGGATAGACGTTACCAAGTAGTAGTGGGGATTCTTTTGTTGGGATATAGTTGGACACAATGGCCACTGAGGCTTCTTCCAAGGCTAAAATTCTGTGATTTTGTAAACTTGGTATATGACTTTGGACATATGACAACAGCATCAGCATCATCACCACTGACCATAACATTTTAATAACTGTAAAGTTCTTCATATACATCATCCCATTTAAGCCTCACAGCAACCCCATGAAGTCAGAGGGACTCCCTCTACCAATGTAGCCAGCACCTTCTCAGAAATGTGTAGTCTTAAAGAGTTGACCGGGTTATGGAGAAATTAAGTGATTTGCCCAGGATCACAGTCAGTATGTGTCAGAGACGGGACTTGAACTCAGGTCTTTCTCTTTCCAAGACCAGCCCTCTATGATTTCCCCTATGCTGCTGGGTGATTCTAGTATTATCTCAGTTTTATAAATGAGGAACCTGAGACTGAGAAAAGCAGTTAGGAGGTATAGAGAATAGAATTCTAAACTTGGAGTCTAAAAGGAAGGAAACAAGCATTTATCGTGTTTCCCCGATAATAAGACCTATCCCGAAAATAAGCCCTCCCCTTACTGTGTAAGATTCCTCTAAAATAAGCCCTCCCCCAAAAATAAGCCCTATTGAGATTGCTACTGTAGTGAAGGTGATCCCCTGCGCTACACGCTACATTACGGTACCCTCTGTATGCACCGTCC
>NW_027187460.1:59986598-60028572 GCF_028583685.1 Petaurus breviceps papuanus | reverse complement strand
GCCATTGAGAGCAGTGCCGCGGAGGAGAGCTGAGGCAGGACAACATAAGCCATCCCCTGAAAATAAGCCCTCTGGTGTTTTTCTTTCCAAAAAAAATAATAAGACAGTGTCTTATTATCGGGGAAACACAGGGTTGAGCGCCTACCATGTGTAGCAAGCCCTTTGTTCGGGGCTCTACATATATTTTCTCATTTGATCCTCACAACAACCCTGGGAGGTAGAAGCTGTTATTACTACCATTTTATAGAGGAGAAAACTGAGGCAAATAAGATGAAATGATTTTCCCAGGGTCACACAGCTAGTAACAGAAGCTGGATTTGAATTCAGCTCTCCCTGTCTAAAAGCCTCTATCTACTGTTCTACTTAGATGACTCTAGAAAGAGCTGAGTTTCAATTCAGCTTCAGATGCCTCAGACTCTAATTGTGTGGCTCTGAGCAAGTCATTTCATCTCAGTCTTCATCTATAAAATGAGGATAATAAGACCACCTCCCTCCTAGAGGTGTTGTGAGGATCTAATTAGAAAATATATATAAAGCCCTTTACAGGTCTTAAAGCACAATATAAACCTTAACTATTATCATAGTGTGACTTGCTAGTTGTTACATAGCTAATGAGTTAAATCATTTGACTTCCCTGTGCCTCAGTTTCCTCAATTGTAAGATGAGAGGGTAGACTGGATAAGTTTTAAAGAGTTCTAAAATTCTGTGACTTCTCCATAATTCTATGAATCTAGTCAGGGTAACACTTCAAAAATAGCATAGTATAGTAAATTTACCGCTTTAAGCATTTTCAAGGACTCTTTTAAAAAAGATAAGTGCTATTTCAGCAAAGCTACCCAAATAGCTACCCAAATGTATACAGTACAAGGTTGTCCTGAACTTCACTCTTTTAGCCCTAGCTACATACAAGTCTGCAGCTGACTAACTCAGCTCATGAGCATTGTTTAAGAAACTGTGCTAAGCAATGGGGATACAGAGAAAAGAAAAAAAAAAAGGCAGTCCCAGACTTCAAAGAGTTCATAGTTTAATGGGGGAACCAGCGTGCAAACAATTATGTACAAACAAGTTGCATTCAATATAAACTGGAGATAAACAGCAAAGAGAGAGGCAGTTAGGTGACAGTGAATAGAGCACTTGCCCTGGAGTCAGAAGGACCTGAGTTCAAATCCAGCCTCACATACTTAACACTTCCTAGTTGTGTGACCTTGGGCAAGTCACTTAATCCCAGCTGCCCTGCCTTCCCCCCTCCAAAAGGACAAAAATATAAAATAAAATAATAAACAATAGAGAGAAAGCATTAGCATTAAAGACTGAGAAAGGTTTCTCTTAGTAGGAAGGATTTTAGCTGGAAGCCGAAAAGCAGAAACGAGGCATTCTAGGCGTGGGCGACAGCCAGAGAAAATGTCTGAAGTCTGGAGATGGAGTGTCATCAACAAGGAGGTCAGTGTCACTGAATTGCAGAATACATGAAAGGAGTGAGGTGTGAGAAAGCGAGAAAAACAGGAGGAGGTCAGGTTGTGAAGGGCTTTGAATGTCAGGCAGAGAATCTTATATTTGATCCTAGAGATAATAGAGTTTACTGTACTTTATTGAAGGTAGGCAGAGGGAGGGTGGAAGAAGAAAAGATAAAATAGTCAGATCTGTGCTTTAGGAAGATTAATTTGAAAACAGGATCAAGGATGGACTACAGATTTCTGGCAGGGAGGCCAATCAAAAACAATAGCCAATGACTAAGGTGATGAGGGCTGTACCAAGTTAGTGACAGAGTCAAAGGAGAAAAGTGGGTATATAAAAGAAATGTTACAAAGATGAAATCTACCTGACTTGGCAACAAATTGGATGCTGGGGGGGGAAGAGTAAGAGAGGTTAAAGAGTCAAGGATGATACCTGGGTTAGATGCTTGAATGACCAGGAAGACAGTGGTATCCTCAATAATAAGAAAGCAGTTCATCCAGGTCATGCCCACTGATGGTGGGGCATCTTCCAGAGCTCCCTCTGTGGGGCTTCTTCTCTTCTCTCTCCATACTTTTTTTTGGAGGGGGGAAGGCAGGCAATTGGGCTGAAGTGACTTGCCCAAGGTCACACAGCTAGTAAGTGTGTCAAGTGTCTGAGGCTGGACCTCTCTGTACTTTTTCAAGCGACAATCCCATCGTGGATTCATGGATTCACTTATCCTTTCTTTGCTGATGATTCTCAGATCTACTTATACAACCCTAATTTCTCTTCTAACCTCCAGACTCCCATCTCTAACTGCCTATTGGACATCTCAAACTGGATGTCCCACTGACCTATTAAACTCAACATGTACAAAATTAAATTTAAAATCTTACATGCAAACATACACACACAGCAGCTAATAGTCATTACACTAATCAGTAGCAAGAAGACAAAAAGTGCTTTTATTAAAAAACCTTCAATGGTATACTATCTCCAACCAAGTTTAAATAAAATCTTTCAATCTGGCATCCAAGGCTTTGAAAAAAGAGTCTCATTCTAGGGTAGGGAGGGGGGTAAGGGGGAGCAGAGTCAAGATGGCAGAGTAAGAAATAGCATTTTTATCTTAGCTCCTCCACAACCTCCTCCATAACAATACAGAAAGCACTCCAGACTGAATTCTGATTGGGGAAAGTCAAGGAAGATAAACAGATAGGTCTGAGGACACTGGGGTGGAGGCTGGCCAGGAGCAAAGTACAGCAGTAGCAGCACTGGCATTAGTGGAAAGCATTCCAGTGCCCAAGGATGGTAAGGGAACTAAACACCAGGGTGGGAAATAGCTGGGCAGAAGAAGATCCCTGGTGACCCCCTGTATTAGCACTGGGAGCAGGAATGGATGCCATCTGGCAGCTCTGTCACTCATTACGCAGTCTCAGGTCACAGTTCCAGGGTCAAGAGAAGTGATCAAGAGGAAGCAGGAGCCCTATCTGTGCAAGAAATAAACAAGTTCCAGAAACAAAGCTATGTGACTCTTAGCCAAAAAAGCAGAGTGGGAATTTAGCTCTGACCTTTAGCCCTGAACATAAGCCTGAAGTAGAATAAACTAAAACAGGAGAGTAAATGGGAAGCCAACAGTTCAGTATCTCTGAACACACAGAAACTCCTAGTGGACTAACTGTGACAGAATCCATCAGCAGTCTACAGAAATTCAACTACACACAAGCCAAAAGAAACAAATCAGATCAGGAATTTGCAGAGCACAGATCAGGAGTGCAGTCAACTGACCTCTCCTTGGAACACACCACTTTGGGTTCACCAAAAACTTAAATGATCCACAGGCAGAGCTGTGAAAGCAGTAGAAGGACATTTAAAAAGACAGAAGTTCAGGCTAGACATACTCCCCAGAAGTGAGCAGAGATCAACACTAACATAAAGTCCAAAGTCAAGAAATAGGCTGGAAAAATGAGCAAATGACAAAAAACTCAACCATAAAGAACTGCTATGGTGACAGAGAAGTTCAAGGCACAAATAGAGAAGGAAACAATGACTTGAAAATATCAACAAGCAAAGTCACAAAGAAAAATGTGGATTGTATACACACCTGATAAGAATTTCTAGGAGAATTAAAGAAGGTTTTTTTTTCTTAAGCCAAAACAAAAAAGTTTTAAACAAATAAGAGTGGTAGGGGAAAAATTGGAAAAAGAAATGAGAGCTATCTAAGAAAATTCTGAAAAGAGAATTAACAGTTTGGTAAAAGAGGAACAAAATGATACTAAAGTTATTTGCCTCTTAAAAATTAGAACTTGTTGGGGCATCTAGGTGGTGCATTGAATAGAGCACTGGCCCTGGAGTCAGGAGGACATGAGTTCAAATCTGGCCTCAGACACTTAACACTAGCCATGTAACTTTGGCCAAGTCACTTAACCCCAACTGCCCTGCCTTCCTCCCTCCAAAAAAAAAAGAAAAATTAGAACTGGTCAAATGAATGCTAATGAATGCCTTAGACATGAAGAAACAATAAAACTAAGTCAAAAGACTGAAAAAATAGAAGAAAATGTGAAAAATCTCAGAGGAAAAACAAAATGATCTGGTAAACAAATCAATGGGAGATAATTCAAGAATTATTGGACTACCTGAAAACCATGAACAAAAAAGAACCTAGACAAAAGCTAACCAGATATAGAACCAGAGAGCAAAGGAGGAATTTAAAGAATTCACCTCCTGAGAGAAATCCAAAAATGAAACCTCATATTATAAACAAAATGCAGAACTCCCAAGTCAAGGAGAAAATACTGAAAGTAGCCAGAAAAAATAATTCAAATACCATGACACCACAGTCGGGATCTCACAAGATTAAGGAGCTACAACCATAAAGAAAGGAAGGGCTTGGAATATGATATTTCAGAATGCAAAGGAGCTAGGTTAGAACTATGAATAACCTACCCAGAAAAACTGAGTATTATCCTACAGAGGGAAAATCTGATAGAGAACTTTTAAGCATTATTTTTTTTGCTTTTTGGAGGGAAATTGGGGTTAAGTGACTTGCCCAAGGTCACATGGCTAGTTTTTGTGTTAAGTGTGTGAGGCTGGATTTGAACTCAGATCCTCCTGACTTCAGGGTTGGTGCTCTATTCACTGCGCCACCTAGCCTCCCCTATTTTTAAGCATTCTTGATGAAAATACTAGAGCTGAATAGAAAATTTGACATTTAAACACAAGATTCAAACATAAAAAGTTAAACATGAGTGAGTGAGGAATCATAAAGGACTAAACAAGGTTAAACTGTTTATATCCTCATAAGGAAAAATTATATATGTAACCCCTCAGAACTTTAACATCAGCATGAGTTTTAAAGGGAGTCTACTAAGATAGAGGATTTGGGTATGATTCCATTATATTGGGGTGATCTCCAAAGAAGAATGGAAGAGTGAAAAAGAGAGAGGTACTAAGAGTGGGAAAGGGAGAGGAAGAATTGGGAAAATCATCTTACATAAATGAGGTACTCTAGGAAAAGTTTATACAGTGGAGGTGAAAATGTAGAGGAGGAAACAAGGAACACTTGAACCTCACTCTCATCTTAACTGAATCAAGGATAGAAGAATATCTAAACACACACAATTAGATGCAGAAATTCTTCTTATGCAACAGAGGAGTAATAGGGAAATGAATAAGAGAAAAAGGGGGAGAATAAGAGAGAGAGAAGGGAGGCTATGGGAAGAAGCAACATAGACTCTTGAGGAGAGGACAGGGGAAAAAAGAGAAAGATAATTGTAAGAGAATAGGATGAAGGGAAATTAACAGTAAGGAATCATAGCTGTGAAAGTGAATTGATGAACTCACTCAAAAATAGAATAGGAAAGCAGAATGGATTAGAAATCAGAGTCCAACAATATGTTATTTATAAGAAACATACTTGAAAGAGGAAGATATACATAGAGTTAAAATAAGGAGCAGGAGCAGAATCAAAGAGAGATAATCTAAGGTAAATAAATCAAGGAGAGATCATTTAAGAATGATCTGACTACCTGAAAACTACCTAAACAACCAAAAAAAAGAGCCTAAACATCATATTTCAAGAAATTATAAAGGAAAACTGACCAGATATCTTACAACCAGAGAGCAAAGCAGATATTTTAAAAATACAACTCCTGAAAGATATAGCAAAATGATATCCTCATCAGTTCCCTAGGAATGTTATAGCCAAAATCCTGAACTCCCAGGTCAAAGAGAAAACACCAGAAGTAGCCATCATGAAATATGCTTCAGTTGAAGTAAAAATGGTAGGGTTAGCAATCATGATCTCAGACAAAGCAAAAGCAAAAATAGACCTAGTTAAGAGATAAAAAGGGAAACCATATTCTATTAACAAGTACCCCACACAATGAAATAAGATCAATACTGAACATATATGTACCAAATGACATAGCATTCAAACTTGTGAAGGAAAAGTTAAATGAGTTACAGAAAGAAACAGTAAAACTATAATAGTGG
Source organism: Petaurus breviceps papuanus (assembly GCF_028583685.1). Classification (NCBI taxonomy): domain Eukaryota; kingdom Metazoa; phylum Chordata; class Mammalia; order Diprotodontia; family Petauridae; genus Petaurus; species Petaurus breviceps. The sequence goes on along the minus strand of NW_027187460.1, from coordinate 60,022,647 downwards.
GGGACTTCAATATACCTTTCTCAGATTCACATAAATCTAACCATAAAATAAACAAGAAAGAAGTTTAAAAGGTGAATATAATTTTAGAAAACTTAGATGTGATAGAGTTCTGGAAAATGTTGAATTGGAATAGAAAGGAGTATGCCTGCTTTTTCAGCTAAATACCTAGCTGAACCTACCCAGCAAAACTAAGTATCATCCTACAGGGGGAAAATCTGATAAAGAGAGAACTTTTAAGTATTCTTAATGAAAATACTAGAACTGAATAGAAAATTTGACATTTAACATTAAACATTAAACACAAGACTCAAACATAAAAAGGTAAACATGAGTGCATGAGGAACCATAAGGGACTAAACAAGGAAGGAATCCTTCACAAATACTGACCATGAATTAGGCATAAAAACTTCAAAAACAAATGCAGAAAAATATAAATATTAAAATAATCTTTTCCTAACCATAATGCAATAAAATTACATCAATAAAACCTTGGAAGCATAGATTAAAAATTAATTGCAAACTACATAACCTAACTCTAAAGAATGAGTAGATCAAAAAACAAACCATAAAAATAATCAATAATTTAATTAAAGATAATGACAACAATGAGAAAACATACAAAAATTTGTGGGATGCAGCCAAAGCAGTACTTAGGGGAAATTTTTTATCTCTAAATGCTTACCTCAATAAAAAAGAGAAAAAAATAGATCAATGAATTAGGCATGCATCCAAAAAAACACTAAAAAACAACAAATCTTAAATCCTTAATAAAACATCCAAATAGAAACCCTGAAAATCAAGGAGAGATTGATTTTTTAAAAGGAAGCAAAATAATTTAAACTAATAATTAAAATTAGGAGTTCATTTTTTTGGGGGGGGGAACCATAATATAGCTAAACCATTGGCTAATTTGATTTTTTTAAATAGAAGAAAACGTAATTATTAGTATCAAAAATGAAAAGACTAAATTCACGAGCAATAAAGATGAAATTAAAGCAATTATTAGGAGCTATTTTTCCAAACTATATGCCAATAAAACTGAGAATCTAAACAAAATAGATTATAAAAATATGAATTGTGCCCACATTAACAGACCAGAAAAAAAAGAATACTTAAATAACTGTATCTTAGAAAAAGAAATTGAAAAAGCCATAAATTTGCTCCTAGGAGAAAAAAGAAAAAACACCCAGGACTAGATGGATTTACAAGTGACTTCTACAAAACATTTAAATAAAAATTAATTCCAATACTATATAAACTGTTTGAAAAAAATAGATAAAGAGTTCTACCAAATTTCTTCTGTAATATGCAAATATATCTTGATACTTAAACTAGGGAAAGCAAAAACAGAGAAAGAAAACTATAGACCAATTTCCATAAAATACTAGCAAGTAGATTACACTATGGTACAAAGATCATATACTATAACCAGGCTAGATTTACCCCAAGGAAGTACCTTTTTTTCAATATTAAAAAACTATAAACATAACTGACCACATGAATAACGAAAACTACAAATATATAATTTCAATAGATGCAGAAAAGGCCTTCGACAAAATACAGCACTTATTCTTGTTTAAAAAAAAAACACTAGACAGCATAGGAATAAATTGAGCTTGTCTTAAAATAAGTAGTATCTAACTAAAACCAAGAGCAAACATTATCTATATTGGAGGTAAGCTAGAATCCTTCCCAATAAGATTAGGGGTGAAGCAAGGAAGTTCATCGTCACCATTATTATTCAATATTGTACTGGAAATGCTAGCTATGACAATAATCAATCCATAAATAAACATTTGTTAACCACCTAATATGTGGCAGGCACTATGTTAAGTGCTGGAAATATAAAAAGAGGGGGAAAAAACAGTCCCTTGCCTTCACGGAGCTTATAGTCTAATGGGAGAGACAACAGGCATACAAATATATACAAGACAAGCAATATACAGGATAAATAGGTTATTAACAGATGGAAGGCACTAGAATTAAGAGGGGTTAGGGAAGGTTTCCTATAGAAGGAAGCCAGGGAGGTCAGTAGTCTGGGTGGAGGAGGAAGTGTGTTCTAGGCATAGGGGTAGTCAGAGAAAATTCCCAGAGCTGGGAGATGGAGTCTGTTGTTTGTGGAACAGTGAGGAAGCCAGTGTCACTGGACCAAAGAGAATGGGTTGGGGAGTAAATTATTATAATAGATTCCTAAATATCCTGCCTCTTCCCCTCTCCAATCCATTCTCTACAAACTGCCTAAATGGTGATTTCTGAAGCACAGGTCTGGCCATGTCACTAAACTAATCAAGAAACATCAGTGGCTCCCTATTGCCTTGTCTGGCATTTAGAACTCATTACAAGCAAGCCCCAAATCTACCTTTCCAGACTGGTTTCATCTTACTCCCCTTCACTCATTCTATGTTCTGGCAAACAGGGCTGCCTGCTGTTCTCCAAATACACCAGCCCATCTCCTTTGTCTATGTCTTCAGAATATCCCCATGCCTGTAATCCCCACCCTCCTTGCCTATTCCTTTTGGGATTATCTGGAGCAGCTCAACTGCCACCACCTACATGAGGACTTACTCTGATTCTCCCAGGTGATAGCTTCCCTTTGTATGTATTCTGTATTTACTAGCATTTCTTGTTTTTCCCCAGATAGAATGTAAATTGCTTGAGAGGAGGGGAAAAATCAGTTCTGTTTTTGCTTTGTTTTGGTTTTTTTGCATCCCTAACACAGTGATGTGCAGCATATGGGAAGTGCTTGATAAAGGAAGGAAAGAAGCATTTATCAAGTGCCTACTGCATGCCAGACACTGTGTTAAGTGTTTTACAAATATGTTATTTGATCCTCACAACATCTCTGGGAGGTAGGTGCTATCATTACTCCCATTTTATGGGTAAGCGAACTGAGGAAGACAGGATTTTTCCAGGGTCACAAAGCAACTAAGGCAGAATTTGAACTCAGTCTTCCTGTCTCTAAGACTATGTTCTATCCACTGTACCACCAGCTGCCTCTAAAATAAATGTTTAATGCAATCAACTTTGTTCCATCAATCATCCTCTCTTTCACCCATATTCAATCTTTCCCTCTCCATTGATTCTTTCCTATCTGACTAAAATATGCTCATGTCTTCCTAATCCTTTAAAAAGGAAAAAAACCCTCTTCCTTGGTTCATTGAGCTCTCATCTCTGGGCCTGCTGCCAGGGTTTTTCCACTAAAGGGGGAAAAAAAAGAATTATTTGAGTCAAAATTACCTCAGCCTAGAAAGAGCACCAAGGTTGGAGTTGGGAAAAATCTGGACTGAAATCCTGTTTCTGCCACTTACTAGCTACAGCCCCCTGGGCAAGTAACTTAGTCTTCTTCAACCTCAGTCTTCTCGACCCTCAGTTTTCTCATCTGTACAATAGGAATTTTAATACCGTAGTATCTAACTCATAGGGTTGTTGTGAGGCCCAAATGAAATAATATATACGAAGCCCTTCGAAAATCTGAAAGCATTATATAAATGTCCATTTTTGTGGGTTGTTACAGACTGTTATCATAGTTGTTGTTAAAGAGGTGAAGTCCAGGATTCAATTGTTGCCTCCTACAAACTCTGACTGTTGCCTCTGCATGAATTACAACCTCTCAATACAAGGCAAGTGCTAATGTGCATCGCTATAGGAAGTTTTCTCATGGGCAGTTGGTCCCCTGTACCAATGAAATCACAGTTCTGGTGCACACAAAGGAATGATACCTACAGGATACCTGCAGGGGAGGCAGCCCCAACATTTACCCACAGTCCTGTAGAGAAGCTTTGAGGAGGGGTTCCAGAGCTGAAAAGGCAACAAGATGAGAGTAAGGAGGGAGGGACAAGCAAGCTGGAACTGAGAGGGAGAGCAGTGGCCTTCTAGCCTTCATAGAAGTTTGAAACTAGGGAGAGGAGATTATTCTAGCAGGCTCTGGCATGAGGCACAATGTTTTGGCAAAAGTAGATGGTCTGTCCATGGGGAATTCCTCAATGGTAATAAATAGCTTTTAGATCTGTAGCCTGGCTGGCATGAAGGCAGTCTAAAATTATGACTACAGAAGGTATTTCAACATTGCAAGAGCCTCCTAACTGTGCCCAAAAAGCTAAAAGTAAACTGCATTCCCTTTGACCCAGAGATACTGATAACAAGTCAATACCTCATAGAAATCAAAGAAAGAGGAAAAGGGCCCCTAGGCAGAAAAATATTTATAGCATCTCTTTTATATGGTGGCAAAGAATTAGAAAGTGAGGGGATGCCCATCAATTGGGGAATGGCTAAACAAGTTATGGTATATGAATGTGATAGAGTACTACTGTGTTATAAGAAATTATGACAAAGATGGTTTCAGAAAGACATGGGAAGACTTGTGTGAACTGATGCAAAGTGAAGTGAGCAGAACCAGGAGAACAATGTACACAGTAATAGCAATATGGTAAAGAAAACTAACTATGAAAGACTTTTAGTAATTCTGATGAACAGTTCCAAATGACTCATGATGAAATATGCTATTCCCCTTCAGATAGAGAACTGGTGAACTCAAAGTACAAATGGAAGCATATTTTCTTCTCTTTCCTCTTCTTGCTTTTTTTTTAAAAAAAACATTGCTAATGCAGAAATTTGTTTTGCAAGACTATATATTTGTAATGGTTTTTGTTTTTCTTGCCTTCTCAATGGGTAGGGAGAAATGAGGGGGAGAGAGAGAATTTGGAACTGGAAATAAGATACTGAATTTAATAATTAATGTCATTAATTAATTATTTAACTGATTATTAAATTAATAAATAAAAATTGAATTTCTAGGGAAAGACATCCTTCTAGACGGTATTCCTACCTCAACTCAACAAACAACCATTATTAAATGCAGTCTTTAAAGGCACTGTGCTAGGTGCTAGAGACACAAAGACAAAAGTCAAACAGCCTCTTCCCTCCAGAAGGTTAGGCAATCAGGCTGCATAATGAAAAGACTATGGGGTTTGGACACAATAAATCTTCAGTTGGAATCTTGTCTCAGACATTCATCAGTTGAGTAACTCTGAGAAATCTTTCTTGTGCCCAGCTTCTTCATCTGTAAAATGAGGATTGTAATGATACCAACTTCTCAGGGTTTATTATGAGAATCAAAGAAGTAAAATTCATACAGCACTTCACAATTCTTAAGGTGCTACATAATGATAGCTCATATTACTGTCAGAGATTTAGATCTGGAAGAGATCACAAAAATCATTTGCTTCAACCCCCTCTTTTTTACAAAGGAGGAAACTGAGGCCCAGGGAAGTAAATCCACTTGCCAAAGGTCACAAAAGTAGTCAGAAGCAAAGCTGGGAATAGAAACTAGGTCCTCTGATTTCAGATGCCATATTCTTTCCATTTTTGACTTCTCCTGAGAGAAGCAGCATGTTACAGTGGAAAGAACTCTGGATTTGGATTCAGAGGACCTGAATTCAAATCTGGACTTTTCCATTTCATACTTTTCTGACTTTGGCAAGTAATTAAAATCCTCTATGGACCTCAGTTTCTACATCTGAAAAACTGGACAGATTAAAAGGCCTTCTCAGGCCCCTTCAATTCCAAATCCATGACCTTCTAATCCTACAGATCTGGCCATACCTCCCCTTAAGAATATACTATATACATAGAAACAAGTATGCACATTGAGGCAGTTGGGTGACACAATGGACAGCGTACAGGTCCTGGGGTCAGAAGGAGCTGAATTCAAACCTAGCCTCAGATACCTAGTGGCTGTGTGACCCTGGGAAAGTCACTTAACCTCAGTTTCCTCAACTGTAATACAGAGATAAATGCACTTACAATGCAGAGTTGTTGTGAGGACCAGATATGTGTAAAGATCTTAGCACAGGAACTGGGACATAGTAGGTGATATATAAATGCTCATTCTCTCCTCTCTCCCAGAGTAAATTACACAGTCATTTGAGGAAGATGACAGCAGTATTGAGGGGAACTCAAGAGATCAGGGAGGCCTGTAAAGAGGAGGTGGCATCCAAGCTGAGGTTTAAAAGGATTCTGAAGGGTAAGACTGAAGAAGAAGTTCCTTCCGGGCCCAGGGAATGACTTCCATGAATAAACTGCAGCAAGAGATGGAATGTGCCTTTTAGGAAGTAGGCCAATTTAATTAGACTCAAGTGTGTTTGAAGCTCTAAAGGGAATAATGGGAAATAAGTCAGGAAAAGTCAAAGATCACAAAGGCTAAAAATTAAAAAATAAAAACAATAAGGAGGCACTGAAGGTTTTTGAATGGGAGAGTAATATGGCCAGACTTGTGTCTTAGAAAGATTAAGTAGCTGTGCAGAAGTTTGAATGGAAACAGGAGAGATTAGAAGCAAGAAGCCAATTAGGAGGCTGCTAGAACAGGTCAGGTAAGAAGAAATAAGAGTTTGAACTAGTACTGTTGCCATGTGAGTAGAAAGAAGAATCAAAGGAGGTAGTGTCTCCAGGACTTAGTATCCCATTGGATATAGGAGATGAGGGAGAATGAAGAGTCTGGGATAAGTCTTACCAGCTTTATTGCCTGGCAGGATGCTAATGCCTCAATTCCCCTTCAAGTATTACTTGATCATGTTATCAAAATCCTTCAATGTCCCCTCACCTACAGAATAAAGTTAAAACTCCTCATCCTGGCATTCAAAGTACTCATAAAGGTACCACCATTCCTCTACAGTCTTATCTCCACATTACATCCCAACCTCATCCCCTCACACTCAATATTCTAGTAATACCACCATCCCCTGTCCATATCCCACCTTCTCCTACCTTCTACCTTTGCTCCTGTGCTTACTTACCTCTGTCTGAAATGCCACCTCTCCTCCAAACATTTCTATTTAGGATGCCACCATCCTTCTAATCAATGAGCTTAATAACTGCATAGTCATCCTAAACTTTGCCTTATCCCTCAACCCCCTCTCCTATAGACAATTAATTAACGTCTCATCAATTCTATTTCCACAAGTCTGGAATCTACTCACAAAGGCAGCATCACCTTAGTCAGGCCCTCAATACCTCTCACCTCAATCTTTTTATCTTCTTAACTGGTCTCCCTTTTTCAGGTACTTTTTTTATTTTTTTTTTCAAATGAAAATCCATCTCTTCTCCTCTCTTCCCCCCTCACTAAGAAAACAAGAAAAACAAAATTCCCTATTACATATGTGGTCAAACAAAACAAATTCCTTCATTGGCCATGTCCAAATTTTGTTTGTTTCAATCTTCACTCTGAACTTGCCACCTCTCTTTCAAGGAGGTGGGTAGTAGCCTGGTTCATCATGAGTCCTCTGGAATCCTGGTTGGTCATTATGTTGATCAGGATTCCTAAGACTTAAAAAGTTGATTGTTTTCACAATATTGTTATTGTAAAAATTATTGATTCTGTTCATTTTACTCAATATCAGTTCACATGAATTTTCAGATATATTGTTGGGGAGACTCTCATTCAGGTGAGGGTTAAAGTAGGTGAATTCTGAGATCCCTTCCAACTCTGAAATTCTGTAATATTTAAGAGTAAAAATATGCAAGCTACTTTCCTTTCCAGAGGAGAAAGTGAAAGGACTGGAACAACATGTATGAGAGAGAGACAGAGACAGAGACAGAGACAGAGACAGAGAGAGAGAGAGAGAGAGAGAGAGAGACAGAGAGAGAGAGAGACAGAGAGAGAGACAGAGAGAGAGAGACAGAGAGAGACAGAGAGACAGAGACAGAGAGAGACAGAGAGACAGAGAGACAGAGAGAGAGAGAGACAGAGAGAGAGAGAGACAGAGAGAGAGAGAGACAGAGACAGAGAGAGAGAGAGAGAGAGAGAGAGACAGAGAGACAGAGAGAGACAGAGACAGAGACAGAGAGACAGAGAGACAGAGACAGAGACAGAGAGAGAGACAGAGAGACAGAGAGAGACAGAGAGACAGAGAGAGACAGAGAGAGACAGAGAGAGAGGCTAGGGAGAAAATTATTACTTGAAAGGAAAGAATTGATTTAAAAAAAGGAAAATTATTTGAAGAGCAAAGGGAAATTAAAACCCATGTCAGGAAATTGCAGGGTAGAAAATGTGATAGGAGGACCACCAGAATCTTAAACAGCTGAAAACATTATATCTGAGATTCTTCCAACAAAAAATGGAGGCAGACCCTTAGAGGAGAAAGCAGTTTACTGAGCTCCAGTGAATGATGATAAGAATCCACAGGTTCTGCTGGAATAAAATACATCTTCATCACAGAAATAAGAGTTGAATCTTGCTGTCTGGAAACTTCCAACAGAGAGATACCAAGGCAGATACATGCCAACCTGATGTGAATGATCAAAAGGCATGGCCCCCCCTGTAGCTCCTTCGAGGATCTGATTGTGTCCCTTTTGAGAATTTCTGGACTTACTAACCAATAACCACTTCTGGAGATTAATGTGGGGATCAATAATACTTAGAAAGCCACTCTAGGGATTATGTGTATTTTCTGCCCATTAAATTATAAGCTCAAAAAAAAAAAAAGAATGTAAGCTCCTAGAGGGCAGAAGCTGTCATTGTTTTGATATAACCAGTGTTTATAGCCCAGTGTTTGACTCATAATGAGCACTTAATAAATGCTCTTTCATTCATTCATTATGCACTCCTGAGCAGAAAACTAAAGATCTTAGGAGTTTCAGACAGTATTATTAACATGAGTGAAGGTATTATTGATTACAATGTAATATGATACACATATTTATTAGATATCTTGTGCAATGCTAGGTACTGAACACATAAAGTATTCAGAAAGGAAAGGTTTGGTATGAGAAGAGAACAACCAGTTAAGAGAGTTTCAGAAAATGGAATTTGAATTTCTGGGCCTGAGTTGCTGATGTAGGAATGACAGGCTCGGGCATGTAACAAAAGTCAAGAAGAATGTATTTCCCTGAAGACTTTTGAGTCTGAGCTAACTGAAGAAAATAATTCCTTAAAAATTATAATTGAAAAAGTGGAAGCTAATGACTCTGTGAGACATCAAGAATCAGTCCAACAAAATCAAAAAGATGAAAAAAAGAAGAAAATGTAAAATACCTCATTGGAAAAACAACTGACCTGGAAAAAAGATCCAGGAGAAGTAATTTGAGAATTATTGGACTACCTGAAAGCCATGATCTTCCAAGAAATTATCAAGGAAAACTGCCCTGATATCTTAGAACAAGAGGATAAAATAGTAATTGAAAGAACCCACCAATCACCTCCTAAAAGAGATTCCAAAAATGAAAACTCCAAGGAATATTGTAGCCAAATTCCAGAATTATCAGGTTAAGGAGAAAATACTGGAAGCAGCCAGAAAGAAACAATTCAAATATCAAGGAGCCACAGTCAGGATTATACAGGACTTAGCAACTTCTACAGGGTCAGAGGGCTTGAAATATGAAATTTCAGAAAGCAAAAGATCTTGGATTATAACCAAGAATCAATTACCCAGTAAAATTGAGCATAATCTTTCAAGGGAAAAGATGAATATTCATTGAAATAGGGAACTTTCAAACTTTCCTGATGAAAAGATGAGAGCTGAACAAAAAATTCAGTCTTCAAATACAAGACTCAAGAGAGGCATTAAAAGGTAAACAGGAAAGAAAAAAATACATATTATTTAATAAAGTTAAACTGTTTACATCCCTACAGGATATAAAGGGGAAGATGATATTTGTAAATCTGGAGAACTATCTCCATTAGGGCAGATAGAAGTATACATAGAGGGTGTGAATATAAATTTATTTTAAGGTGACAAATTTTTTTAAAAAAATTAAGGGGTGAACAAAAAGAATTGTACTGGGAGAAAAGAAAGGGGGAAGAGTAGGGTAAAGTATATCACATGAAGAGGCAAAAAAGACCTATTACAGTAGAGGAATAGAAGGGAGGGGGTGAGCATTGTTTGAACCTTACTTTCATCAGATTTGGCTCAAAGAAGGAATAACATATACACTCAGCTGGGTATAGAAATTTATCTTACCTTATAGAGAAACAGAAGGGGAAAAAGGAAAGAAAAGGGGGGCTGTTAGAAGGGAGGGGAGAAGGCAAGGCAGAAGTAGGAGTATAAAGGGGAAAGAAAAGGGAAGAGGTGCTGATAGATGGGAAGGCAGATTTAGAGGGGCAGTGGTCAGAAACAAAACATTGGTGAGGAGGCACAGGGTGAAAGTAGGGAGAAAAATATAAACTGGGGGAAAATAGGATGGAGGGAAACCAGTTAGTAATCATAACTATGAATATGAATGGGATAAACTCTCTCACAAAATGGAAGCAGATAGCAGAGTGGTTTAAAAACCAGAATCCTACAATATGTTGTTTACAAGGAACACATCTGAAGCAGAGAAATACACACAGAGTAAAGGCAAAAGGCTGGAGCAGAATATATTATGCTTCAGCTGAAGTAAAGAAAAGCAGGGGTAGCAATCCTGATCTTGAACAAAGCAAAAGCAAAAAAAGATCTACTTGAAAGAGATAAGGAAAAAATTGGGACATGACAGGTATCTTCAAGTTTCTAAAGGGCTGTCCTATGGAAGAAGGATTAGCTATATTCTGCTTGTACCTAATTGGCATAAATAAAAGTGATGGGTAACTATATTCAATAAAAGGAAACATCCCACCAATTAATATTACTCATAAGTAGAATTAACTGCCTAGGGAGGCAGCAAGTTCCCTATCACTGGAGATTTCTAAGCGAAAACTGAATGATTTATCAGAGACATGATAGAAGGGATCCTCGTTCAGGTCTGAATTGGACAAGATGGCCTCTGAAAGTCTTTCCAACTCTCAAGTCCTACGATGGATGCTGTAATGATTCATCTTTGTCAACTTTGCAATGTTGGTCCTTAGGAACAAAAGGGGGGGAAAGAAAAAAAGGGCTATTGAAATCTCAGTTTCCCTTAAGGATGAAGCTTTGAAAATAAGAAGCAACCCCAAATACATTTCCTCATTGACTCTCTGCCCAGAAACACCTCAAAACTCAATCTGCTGTCTTCCCCTGTCTCTTAACTCAATCACTAGATCTTTATTGGTGCCTGCTATGTGCAAGGCACTATGCTGGGGCCACTGGGTTCTCTTCAAAGTCACTTCTTGGGATCCACCCCCACACTGAAGTATCAAATGATGTAAAGCTCTACAAAACCCTGCCCAAGATCAAAAGGGCTTCAGACATGGGACAGCATAAGTCAGGTCTCAGGTCAAGCAAATATGAGTCAAAACAAAAAAAAAAGGCCGTAGAAGCTGCTGAGGCTTTGTGGGGGTAAGGAGGGAGGAGAAAGAGAGAAAGAAACAGTTGGAATATGGTTCTCCCAGCCCTAAATAGAAATGCCAGGTTCTTTCAAGAGATTGCAACCTGCTAATCTAAAAAGCCACATTTGGTTTTCATTGGGTGGATCAGTCAGACTTTTCATTCTCTTCCATTTGTTACTGTTTCTCTGTGCTCATGAAACACCTCTCCCTGTGGTGGCTGTTCAAGCTTCCCAGATATATTACCTTGTTAATCTGAGGGAGGTGGCCAGCGGAGGAGAAGGGCTGACTGCAGGGGCCTGGACACCCACTGTCAACGTGGGGGATAGAATCTGGACCCACAGTTTGCCAGGAAGCCATTAGGCCATTCTTCACCGAATTTCCCTGCCTCGAAAATAAAAGCTCAGAATGACTGATTGTCACCAAAATAGGAGAAACCAGAGACCAAGGGTATGATTTGTTACTGGCATCAAATCAGTGACCTTTGGGAGCACAGATCTTTGCATTTATTTTCCAAATATGCTCCTCTGAGAGCTCATTATGAAGTTTCTTTCCCTGAGGCATATCTAACCAGATTCACTGGATATGAATACAAGACCACAGATGAATTAAAATAATAGTAATAATATCTAACATTATTTAGCACTTTGTTTTGCTAGACATTTTACCTATGTCCTCTCATTTGATCCTCACAACAACCCTGGGAGGTAGGTGCTATTATTATCCCACTTTACAGCTAATGAAACTGAGGCTGAGCAAGGTTAATCATACCCAGCGTACTACCTTGCACATAGTAGTAGGCAATTAGTTAATATTGATTGATTGAAGTTCCTTTTTCATTTGTTTGCCCTAAACAACTCCTAATATCCAAATATGTCCCACTAAACTGTAACTCATCCATAAATTATAGTGTTAGAGAAATTCTTTAGTGACTTGCCCAGGGTCCCACAGCTACCATGTCCTCCAAAGCCAGCTTTCAGTTGATTACAACATTTTGGCCCCCCCCTTTTGTTCTGGCTCTCAATAAAGTCCACAGTATAGCCACAGGCATTATTAATTATGCATGCTTCTGAAAAGTAGGGGGAAATAGCTCCAAGGGGCCCATCTGAGCCCTGTTTCAGTTACTGGCTTTCACTCCCCCTCCTCAACCAAAGGAGAGCTGCTACCAAGTTACAAGCTTAGTCACTTGGCTTTCCCCTCCATTCCCTGAGCCTGCTCATTCCCATGGAGATGTTAATAAACACTAAAATGACCCCAAAGCACGCAGCCAGGAGGGAAAAGAACGAGAAGAAAGGGCACAGATATAATCAGCTCCTGAGTAATTGAGTCTTGGCTGCACAAGCAATGCTTCCGGTTGGTTCTCAGGGAAAGCTGTCACTTTCCTTCTTCACACTTTCTAAAGAACATTTAATTTACTAGATTCTGGCTTCCCTGGGTGTTCCTTCTTTGCTTTAGGGCCAGAATATGGCCATTAGATTGGCTCCCAAAGAGCTGAAGAGAACCTCTGGTCCAGAAGCACCTTTCTCTTTTCCCCACCCCCTCCCTAGCCTTTGCAGAATCTCCAGGCTGCCTGGGAACACAAGAGTTTAGTAAAGCACAGCAGCCATCTAAAGGACTGAGAAGTTTTTGATTCCTTCACCAGCTGTGGACTGAGCACAGGCACGTGCTCCCAGGCAGGATGGCTTCAGAGCTCCCTACCAGACCCCACTCTTAAAGCATCCTCTCTTGAGCATGTTATGAAAACATCAGGTGAGATTAATATTAAGGGGGCAGGGAGAGATACTGTTCGTTTTGGCTAAGAAGAGATCCCAATCCCTGCCTCTGGTCCAAGGCTGCTCAAGTCACCTGAGTTTCTTCTCTCCATCCCTAGGAATTCTGCAGAAATCTTGCTAGATGAGCATCACCCACCACCCCCACCCCCAACACCCCTGCCTACTTAGTTCTCTCAGATATCTGCCTCTAGGCTGGCTCCAGGCACTACCCCAATCAGCCCTAACTTGGATTCTTCTAAAACAGATGGGGAATTTTTCTGCTGCAGACAGCATGTCCCAGTCCCAGCACAAACCCTGGGACATTTCTCAGTTGCCTAAGAACTGCTTGGATCAATGACACAAGTTGTCAGGGCGACGGTCCAGCACCTTGCTTCATGCAGGAAGTGAAAGCAGCAGAAGCTGTAATCCAGGAAATAAAATCCCAAACTCAAACTTTTTAAAGAAACAAAACCTGTGTAAAGTATTTGCTTCCAGCCTAAGACATGAAACTATAAATGGTGTGGAAAGGGGAAGGGGGGGAGAGGGGAAGAAGATGGTGGGATCTGCTTCAGAATGAAAAACATTAAGTACAGACATGTATCTACATACAAGAAATAGAGACCCTGTTGATTAACACGACTAGATAGGAGGTGCACTGTTGATAATATTCATCCCCAACTTCCCTTAAAAAGAACTTTCAATTCTAGCCATCCCTCTAAGAGATACAAATGTAAAGATGCAGCATGTGGAAGGAAATCTTTAAATCAGGGTGCTGAGACAAAGAAAAGCCAGCAGGCAGGGCCAGAAGCCATATGGCTCCCTTCTATATCCCATTAATTTGCTCCTCTTTCCTTCTTCCTACCATTATCATTCACTCCTAGAACCTCACCAAACAAGCAAGCAAAACACGCGTTAATTAGGCACCTACTGTATACCAGGCACTGGCTAAGCACTGAGGATACTCTGTGTATTCCTTCCTCTATAAAGGAAGGAATACTCTATGAAGTATCTCTCTATGAAGGAAGACAACATACATACCCATATACATCCGTACATATGTAAAAATGTATACATGTACATATTAGAGGGGAAAATACAGCCAAAACATAAGACAGATGCAAAGTAGTTAAGGAGGGATGGCACCTAGTGGTTGGGGAGAGCAGGAGAGATTTCCAGTGGAAGGGAGAACTTAAGTACATCCTGAATGTACAGCTCAAAGCTAAGTATCCCTCTAGTCTCCCAGGTCTCTACTCTTCACTCTTGCCACCCTTATCCCTGTACTTCTTTGTCCCAGGATCTGTAAAATGGGGGAATTAATAACAGCATCTACCTCAAAAGACTGTTGTGAGACTCAAAGAAGACAATATATGGAAAGTGCTTGAAGCCACATATAAATGTTAGCTATCATCATTGTTGTAACTCCATACAATCAGTTGGAAGTCTTGTTAATTCTTCCTCAGCAACATCTTTTGAATGCACCCCTTTCTCAGTATGCCTATCGGGCACCACCCTGGCTCAAGCCCTCATCCCCCTCATCTGGACTACTTCCATGGCCTCCTAACTGGTCCCTCTGCTTCATATGTCTCTCCTCACTCCAATCTACGCTCAAAGTAAGAGAAGGCTGGGCTTAGAATCAGAAAAATCTGGGCTGAAATGCCTTCAGATACTTATCAGCTGTGTGATTCTAGATAAGTCACTTAATCTCTCTATGCCTCAGTTCCCTCATCTGTAAAATGAAGTGGGGTTAGACCTAATAGCTTCTAAGTCTGCTTCGAGCTGGGAATCTATGATCCTGCGACCATACCACAATCCAGTTTAAAAAAACTCCAATGGCTTCTTACTGTCCCTAGGACAAAATATCAATTTCTTTGCTTAGCATTTAAAACCCTTAAAATCATCTAACTTCAGCCTTCTTCTTTAGGTTTATTATGAATTATTTCCCTTCTTTTAACCAAACTGGTTCACTTGTCATTCCTCACATATGACATGGCATCTCCTGTCTCCACGCTCTTCCACAGACTAAGCCACCCACCTATGATAGATGTCTTTCTCACCTCCACCTCCCTAGCTTCCTGCAGGGCTCAACTGCAGTGCCACCTCCTTCATGAGACCTTTTCCTGATTCTGCAGCGACTAGAGCATGCTTCATTGAAATTACTGTGTATTGATTATGCATACATTTCCATTTACTTATATGTGAATGTTTCCCCCCAATGGAACATAAGTTCCTCGAGGGAAGAGAATGTTTTGTTTTTGTCTTCATATCCTTAGCACCTAGTGCAGGTCCTGGTTATTACAGGAATCTAAATTTTTAAGATCTTCCCTGCCCCTAGGTTAAGTGCACCTGGAGCTTGTGGTAGGAGACTTGTTTTTCAGGAACACCCACATCTTGGTGCTTTGTGATTGGGCAGTGGGTCAAGAGGATTGTTACATTCTCTGAGCCAGGAGAAGGCTATATAAGCCCTGATGGGAGGCTTTGCTTTGGGGCGCACTTTGAGAAATGTTGTGTGATTTGACCAGGTGAGACTTTGGGCAGCCCCGCACCACCACCACCCCCCTTCCCCCCGGCTTTGAAAATCCCAGATGTTGATGCTTCCCTCTCTGGTAACTGTGATTTGGTATAGATGTAATGGTTGGACAGTTTGGAGGCCTGTCTGCTTGATATGTTTTTCTGTTTTCTTGTAACTTCTGTCTGTATACTCTGAAGTTCGGAGTGCTGACCTTTTTCCCCTGAACTAGGTAAATATATGTTTGATTGATTAAAGCAAGATTGTTAACCCATTTTGAGTTGCTTTCCTTTAGAAAAGTAGATCTAAGAACCTGTGTTCACAGCCACCCTGGGGATGCTGGGGTGCTTGCTACTACACTGGTCCATAGTACATGTTTAATAAATGCTTATTGACTGATTAACTGATTGAGAAGACAGCACTGGACATAACCACTGGCTCCATTATTGCTTTTCCCCCAATGTACATCACATTTTTTTCCAAGTCCCTAAAATATCTCATCTTTTTTTTTCCCCATCAAATAACTTTGACATCATTTTCTTATAAGTAGGATGGTCCTTCTTCCCCACTGGTAAGTACCATTTGGGGTTTTTTTTCTGAGTCATCAGAACTGACTCCTGATGCCATAAATATGGTAATTATTGCTCTGTGGAAGCATTGAGACTGGATTCAGAAAGTTAATTGTGCATCTTTCAGGCAAACTGAGCCATATTATCTGCAGAAACCTCATCTCACTCTGAGGAAGGCCATACCCCAAGACCTCCCTGCAGATAGGATTTTATTAACATGTACGTACTCCCCATTCCACAGCAGGAAACACAAACCAGCTGGTAAGATGGAGGAGGATACTGAGTGTGCTTTCAGAATCCATCTATAGAGGAGGAAACCAAAGGAATCCAAAGATTAAAGACAAAATTTGTGAAGCAACTTTCCCTTTAGAGTCATGTTTAAGCTTCATTTTCTAACACAACCTCCCTTACTGCCCCAACCTAAGTCTCTTCTTTGGCAGTGAAAGTTCCAGTTCTCTAATTCTACTGCTATCTTGCTATTTTATCACTGCTTCCTTCCTCCCTTCCTTCCTTCTTTCCTTCCTTCCTTCCCTCCCTCCCTCCCTTCCTTCCTTCCTTCCTTCTTTCCTTCCCTCCCTCCCTCCCTTCCTTCCTTCCCTCCCTCCCGTCCTTTTTCATCT
Organism: Petaurus breviceps papuanus; assembly: GCF_028583685.1. Taxonomy (NCBI): domain Eukaryota; kingdom Metazoa; phylum Chordata; class Mammalia; order Diprotodontia; family Petauridae; genus Petaurus; species Petaurus breviceps. The sequence continues at coordinate 60,005,989 of NW_027187460.1, read as the reverse complement.
ATCTATCCATCTTTCCAGAGACAGCTAGGTGGATCACTGGAGAGCACTGGGCCTGCAGTCTATAAAGACCTGAGTTCAAATCTGGTTTCAGATACTTACTAGTTATGTGACCTTGGCCAAGCTTTCTAACCTGTGTTTGTCTTAATCCACTGGAAAAGGAAATGGCAAACCATCTGAGTATCTTTGATAGGAAAACGCCATCAGCATTGGCCTGATATGGTCCACAGGGTCATGAAGAATCAGGCGTGACTAATCAACTGAGCAGCATCAATCTGTCTGTCTACCTACCATCTATCATCAATCTATCTAATCATCTACAATGACATAAATTTTATACAATGTATAAGATACATATTAATATGTACACATTATTATACATATACATATAGCATTATTAGACATATACAAATTTATCATATACAATGTATATTATATATTTCTAATGTATTCTATATTATATGTAATATATCACATATACAATGTATTACATTTATTAAATTATGTACATCTATTATGTCTATATAGCATGTGTATGTATGTACATATATACACATGCATATATACATAGCCACATATGTGTATATGTGTGTACTGTGTGTTATATATACATGTATACACATATATGTACATGTGTGCATGCGTTGCATAGACTCTGTTGTTCATTTTCAGTTGTGTCCTCTTTGTGACCCTATTTGGGGTTTTCTTGGCAAAGATAGTGGAATGTGTTACCATTTCCCTCTTCAACTCATTTTACAGATAAGGAAACTGAGGCAAGCAGGGTCACACAACTAATAAATAGCTGATACCATTTTCCTGACTCTAGGCTGGGTGTTCTACCCACTTCCCCATTTGCATAGACTTACCCCACTGTTATCCCTGTGATTTTACAGCAGTGAAGAGGCTGAAGTACTTAAAAAACATTGACGGTGTGTCTTCATGTGGGAGTCTACACATAGGGATACATAATGGATACTCCAAAGTACTGAAAGAGCAAGGCAGAACAGAACAATCCCACCATTCCTTAAAAATAAAAATTAATTCCAAAATCTATGAAACCCATAGTTCATCCTTAATAGCCCAGGAGCCACAGCTGGTAGGCAGCGGTCAAAGGGTCTTCATGAGTAGATTAGATGGCCTTTTGGAGATGTGCTTTCCCGAGCTATCTGTCCTTACATATTACTGTGTGAAATGCCACTTTTTCTGGGGAAACAGACCCACATTCTTGATGCTGATGGGTCTACCACTGAAGTGGTTTTGGTTGCGTCAGGAGTTCCTCTCAAGCATCACACAAACAAATCTGCTTCCTATTCCAGTGCCCAAATAGAATCCTTACATGCTTATGGAGGTTTCATATCTTTTACTAAGACCGAAATGTAAATTCAAATAAGACTTTTAGGAGTACACAGAACTGATCCTAGAGGATGGGGGCTATTTTGGGAGGATTTTTTGTTTGTATTTTTGCTTCTGTTACTGTTATTAGGTGAAACAAAGAAAATGAAAAATGTGTTTTAGGTTAAAAAAAAAAAAAGACAACTAGGTAGCTCAGTGAATAGAGCCCTAGACTTGGAATCAGGGAGACATGAATTCAAATTTGACCTTGGACCAATGCTGTTGTTTAGCCACTTAGTCAAGTCCAGTTCTTCTTGGCAAAAACCTGGAGTGGTTTTCCATTTCCTTTTCCAGTGTGTTCCCATTTTACAGGTGAGGAATTGAGGCAAATAGGGGTTAAGTGACTTGCCCAGGGTCACAGAGCTACTAAGTGTCTGAGGACAGATTTGAACTCAGGAAAATGAGCCTTCTTGACTGCACTCTATCTTACTGTGACACCTACCTGCTCCATTAGATTCAATAGCCATTCTCTAAAAAGACTGTCACTCCATCAGTATCAACCTGGATAGAAGTTTCAAGTGGCTTGTTACAGGGCTCTGTCTTTAGCCCTACCACATTTAAAATTTTTTGATGACATGGATGAAAATATGGAAGGTGTGCTTATTGATTTGTGGATACCCTACAGTTAATTTTTGTACAGTTTTGTACATATATCTTCATCTCCATGATCATGGAAGAGATCACAAAAAAATCACATGCTACTAAAATAGAAGTATGGTCCTCATCAAGTCATTTCCCCTTCTCTCACATTTGTTTCTGGGCTTCTATAAACACAATAGTATAGTTTTTCTGCAAAATTCTTCATTAAAAATGAAAAGGCAGAGTAGTAGCAGGGGCTGCTTCCAGAGCTCTGGCCCCACAGACAGTGAGGGGATTGAGTGACTGACCAGAGGTGGATTGTAGGGATCTCTTTGCTGGCGCTGAGGCAGGATTCTCTTGCTTTGCCCTGCTTAGATCTGGGTCACAGTCCTGGGTGGCAGTCCTGGGGTGAGGAGGAGTGCTGGCATGGTAAAGCTTGTAGCAGCAGTGGAGAGGGAATCCTCTTCATAGTTCCAAGGCAGAAAAGTGTGTTTGTGGTCACTCATAGACCAGAGCACAAGCCAGGGGAGGAGTGAACACCAATCCTTTGATCATACCACCTTGGAAGAGCTGAAAATTTACAGGTCCCTAGAAGTATCTCTGAAAACAGCTGTACAAAAGCCCTGAAGCCTCGGACAGTACACCCACACCCACATCCACCCCAATGGAAGCAGAGTCTTACCTTGACAAAGAGTTAGAAAGACAAGAATTTGGCTGGGAAGATGAGCAAACAGTGTAAAAAAAATCAGACTATAGAATCTCACTTTGGTGACAAAGAAGATGAAAACATATAACCAGAAGAAGACAACAAAGTCAAAGCTCCTACATCAAAAGCTTCCAAGAAAAATATGAATTGGTCACAGGTCATGGAAGAGCTTAAAAAGGATTTTGAAAATCAAGTAAGAGAAGTAGAGGAAAAATTGGGAAGAGAAGTGAGAGTGATGCAAGAAAATCGCAAAAAACAAGTCAACAGCCTGCTAAAGGAAACCCAAAAAATACTCTAGATTGACCCAAATGGCAAAAGAAGTCCAAAATGCCAATGAGAAGAATGCCTTAAAAAGCAGAATTGGCCAAGTGAAAAAGGGGGCCCAAAAGCTCACTGAAGAAATTAATTCCTTCAAAATTAGAATGGAGCAAATGGAAGATAATGACTTCATGAGAAATCAAGAAATTATAAAACAGAACCAAAAGAGTGAAAAAAATAAAAGATAATGTGAAATATTTCGTTGGAAAAACCACTAACCTGGAAAATAGATCCAGGAGAGATAATTTAAAAATTATTGGACTACCTGAAAGCCATGATCAAAAAAAAGAGCCTAGACATCATCTTTCAAGAAATTATCAAGATTCAGGGGGGCGGAGCCAAGATGGCGGAGTAGAAGCACGACCTTCCCGCTGCTCCGGCTTCCACCCTCCCCAATCCATGTAAAAAGGGGACTCTAAACAAACTTTGGAGCTGCAGAACCCACAAAATGACACAGAGAAGCTAACCTGCGGCTGAGGACAGCCCGGCAGGCCCGCAGGAATCGGCCAGCGCAGCGCTCTGGGAGCCGAGCCCAGCTCCACGCCGAGGCTTTAGCCCCAGGGCGGGCCTGACCAGCCGCCAGCCAGAGGGACTCCAGATCAGCAGCAGCTGTGGCCGTTTCCAGATTTATCAATACATAGATGCGAAGGACAAGGTGAGAGGCCAGTGCAGTCTGGACTTTGGGACCCAGGAAGTGGGAGTGCGTGGCTTTTACCCCCGGAGCGAGAAACTGCTGAGACGCCAGCACAGCCTGCCAGCGCCATGTGGCAGCTTCAGCTCCTGGCCTGCAGAGTGTAGGGGGACCAAGCACCAGTCTGAGGGGTAATCGCTCTTGCTTTAACCTGCTTGGATCTGGATTGCAGTCTAGAGTGGAGGTCCTGGGGTGTGTGTCCAGCTTGCCAGAGCGTGTGGAGACCTCAGAGAGGGCACGCATCTAATACCTCCGGCAGCTGAGAAAACCCCAGCATTTGGGACGAAAACTCCCCTGTCTGGTGGCACAGTCCTACTGTGGCAAAAAGCCCAAAAGTCAAATCATTGAATGGCAAAATGAGCAGGCAAAGGAAACAAAGCAGACAGAAGATTCCAACATTACACTCCTATTTTGGGAATAAGAAGGAGCAAGGCATGGAACAGGAGGAAAACAGTGAAGTCAGAACTCCTGCACCAAAAGCTTCAAAGGAAAATACAAGCTGGTTACAGGCCATAGAGGACCTTAAGAAGCAGATAAGAGAAGTGGAGGAAAAATTGGGAAGAGAAATGAGAACAATGCAAGAAAATTATGAGAGTCAACAGCCTGACTGAAGAAAATAATACCTTAAAAAACAGACTGACTCAAATGGCAAAGGAGGCTCAAAAAGGCAATGAGGAAAAGAATGCCTTAAAAAGTCGAATTTGCCAGATGGAAAAAGAATCTCAAAAGCTCACCGAGGAGAATCATTGCTTCAGAATTAGATTGGAGCAAATGGAAGCTAATGACTTGATGAGAAATCAAGATGCTGTTAAACAGATCCAAACAAATGAAAGAATAGAAGGCAATGTGAAATATCTCATGGGAAAAACCACTGACCTGGAAAATAGATCCAGGAGAGATAATTTAAAAATTATTGGACTGCCTGAGAGCCATGACCAAAGTAAGAGCCTGGAAAGCATCCTCCAGGAAGTTCTCAAAGAAAACTGCCCTGATGTTTTAGAACCAGAGGGCAAAATAGAGGTTGAAAGAATCCACCGATCACCTCCTGAAAAAGATCCCAAAAAGAAAACTCCTAGGAATAATATAGCCAGGTTCTGGAATTCCCAGATTAAGGAGAGAATATTACAAGCAGCCAGGAAGAAACAATTTGAATATTGTGGAAACACAATCAGGATAACCCAGGATCTGGCAGCTTCTACACTGAGGGATCGAAGGGCCTGGAATGTGATATTCCAGAGGTCAAGGGAGCTGGGATTAAAACCAAGGGTCACCTACCCAGCAAAACTGGGTATCATGTTTCAGGGGAAAATATGGTCATTCAGTGGAATACAGGACTTTCAAGCATTCTTGCTGAAAAAACCAGAGTTGAACAGAAAATTTGACATTCAGATACAAGAAGCAAGAGAAGCATGAGAAGGTAAACAGGGAAAAGAAATCATAAGGAACTTATCAAAGTTGAACTATTTTTTTTTTAAAAGCAATCGGGGTTGAGTGGCTTGTTCGGGGTTGCATGGCCAGTTGTTGTTTCTGGGTGTGGTGCTGAGTGTCTGGGCCTGGATTTGTTCCGGGTCATCCCAGCACTGGAGCCAGTGCTCTTGCTCACTGAGCCACCTGGCCAAAGTTGAACTATTAACATTCCTACATGGAAAAACAATAATTGTAACCTATGAAACTTTTCTCAGTAGTTGAAGGGATTAGAAATATATATGTATATGTATATATATATACATATATATGTGTCTTTATATGAGGGTATGCAGGTATATGAATACATATGTGAATGTGTGTATATACATTTACAGGTATACATAGATAGAGGACACGGGACCAATTTAACAGGAAGGGATGATACTTAAAAGGTGAAATTAAGAGGTGAGAGGAATATAATGAGAGAAGATGGGGAGAGACAGAGTGGGGCAAACCATCTCATACAGAAGAGGCAAGGGAAAATGTTTACAATGGGGGGGAAGAATAGGAAGGCAAAAGGGAATAGGTCAACCTTATTCCTATTGAATCTGGCTTGAGAAGGGAGGGAAATACACACTAAATAGGGGATCTCACCCTCCAGGAGAATAGGGGGGGAAGGGCATGTGAGGGGGGACGATGGAAGGGAGGGCAGGCTGGGGGGGAGGGAAGTTGGAAGCACCCACTTTTGAAAAGGGACAGGATCAAAGTAGAGAATAGAACAAGTGGGAGGTTGGAGGGAGGGAAAAATAAGTCAGTCTTTTACAATACATCTACTATGTTATTGTTTTGCATTAGCCACAAATGTACAACCTATACTGAACTGCTTGTCCCCCAGTGGGGGTGGGTGGCAGGGGGGGGGGAAGGGAATGAATCTGGAACTGAAAGTTTTAAAATCAAATATTCAAATAAAAAAAAAGATCTGTAAAAACAAAAAAAATAAAATAAAATGCAAGCTGTTCAAAAAAAAAAAAGAAATTATCAAGGAAAACTGCCCTGATATTCTAGAACCAGAGGGTAAAATAGAAATTGAAAGAATCCACAGATCACCTCTTGAAAGACATCCCAAAAAGAAAACTCCTAGGAATATTGAAGTCAAATAGCAGAGTTTCCAAGTCAAGGAGACAATATTGCAAGGAGCCAGAAAGAAACAATTGGAGCTTGTGGAAATACAATCAGGATACAATAAAAATCTAGCAGTTCCTACATCAAGGTATCAGAGGGCTTGGAATATGATATTCTGGAGGTCAGAGGAGCTAGTATTAAAACCAAGAATCATCTACCCAGCAAAACTGAGTATAATACTTCAAGGAAAAAAATAGAAATTCAATGAAATAGAGGACTTTCAAGCATTCTTGACAAAAAGACCAGAGCTGAATAGAAAATTTTGACTTTCAAATACAAGAATAAAGAGAAGCATGAAAAGGTAAACAGGAAAGAGGAATCATAAGGGACTTATTAAAGTTGAACTGTTCACATTCCTACATGGAATGATGATATTTGTAACTCATGAGAACTTTCTCAGTATTAGGGTAGTTGGAGGAAATAGAGAGAGAGAGAGAGAGAGAGAGAGATGGATGGATGGATGATAGAGGGCACAGGCTTAGTTGAATATGAATGGATGACATCTAAAAAATAAAATTAAAGGGTGAGAGGAATATAATGGAAGAAAGAAAAAGGGAGAGATAAAATGGGATAAATCATGTCACATAAAAGAGGCAAAAAAAAAGGTTTCACAATTGAGGGAAAGAGGAGGGAGGTGAGAGGGAATAAGTGAACCTTACTCTCATCAGATTTGGCTTAAGGAGGAAATAACATAAACAATCAATTGGGTATCTTACCCTACAGGAAAGTAAGGGGGAAGGATATGGGGAGGGTAGGGATGATAGAATGGAGGTCAGATTATGGGAGGGAGTAGTCAGAAGCAAACACCTTTGAAAAAGGACAGGGTCAAAGGAGAAAACAGAATAAGTGGGGGTCAGGATAGAATGAAGGGAAATATAGTTCATCTTTCACAACATGACTATTATGGGGGCAGCTAGGTGGTGCAGTGAATAGAGCATTGGCCCTGGAGTCAAGAGGACCTGAGTTCAAATCTGGCCTCAGACACTTAACACAAAAACTAGCTGTGTGACCTTGGGCAAGTCACTTAACCCCAATTGTCCAGCCTTCCCTCCTCCAAAAAGAAAAAAAAAAAAACATGACTATTATGGAAGCACAACTACATACATATAACCTACATTGAATTGCTTGCCTTCTCAGTGAGGGTAGGTGGGGAGGGAAAAAGGGAGAGAATTTTGAATTCAAAAAGTTTTCAAAACAATTGTTTTTACATACAACTTGGAAATAAGATATACAGGCAATGGGGTATAGAAATCCACCTTGCCCTACAAGAAAGTAAGAGAGAAGGGGGCAGGCGTGATAGAAGGGAGGGCAGATTGGGGGAAGGGGTAATCAGAATGCATGTCATTTCAGATTGGGTGGAAGAGGAGAGATGGGGAGAAAATCTGGAACTCAAAATCTTGTGGAAATGAATATTTAAAAAATTAATTAATTTTTAAAATTAAATTAAAAATTAATTAATTTTATTAAATTAATAAATTTAAAAATTAAAAACTAAAAATTAATTAATTTTAAAAATTAAAAGGTAGCCCATCTTTGTTCTGATATAAAAACTGATAAAGATGCAATTTCCTAATTATGTTCTAAAAATCAGAGACTATTCAATTGATAGGCTTTTGAATCCACTATGTAGCTTCCCCCTTTACTGGACTCAGAAGTTTGCTGCTTATCAGGAACTGAAAAAAAAAAAGCCAACATCTGTATAAATTCATTCCTTTCTGATGTTGGCAGCTTTTCTCATTCTCATTCTCTCAGCTGCTGCCAGTGGAAAACAAAGGCATGTCAGTTACTGGGTGCAGAAAGAGAAGATTCCTTCAATCAAAGGTTGTCGATAGAAAGGACTGCTTTAATTTAGCAGCATCAGCACCACACATGTACTGCACTTGGTTAAAAAAAAAGCAGAAACTCATCTATAACACTATAAATCATGCATCTATATAACTCTATTTTAATAGTTATTTTATTTCTGCCAGTTACATATAAAGACTATTTTTCAACATTCATTTTTGAAAGATTTTGAGTTCCAAATTTTTCTCCATCCCTCCTTCCCTTTCTTCCTCCCCAAGATGGCAAGCAATCTGAAGTCAGTTATACATGTGCAGTCATGAAAAACATTCCCACATCAGTCATCAGACATCCACATCAGAAGAGAAACACACACACATACATACACGTGTGCAAAAATTAAAAAGTAAGAGTAATATGCTTTGATCTCCATCAGTCCTTTCTCTGGAGGTGGATGGCAATTTCTATCATGAATCCTTTGGAATTGCCTTGGATCACTGTATTGCTGAGAAGAGCTAAGTCTGTCACAGTTGATCACCACACAGTGTATAGCTATGTTTCGTTACTGACTAGAGACAAATCCTTGCCTTCGCCCCTTTGAATTCTTTTCCTTACGCTAATTTTCAGCTACTTTGAACAAGAGACCTTTCTTGATTTCCCAGATTTGTTGATGCCTCTCCCAAATTTTTTGGCTTGTCTATGTATGTTTTCTATCCACATCAGCACAACAGAAGCTCAGAAGAAGATAGTGACCATTTTAGTTTTTTTGTTTTAGTTTTTTTATCCCCAATGCCTAGCTAGCACAAGACCTGGCATATACTTCATAAACTTCCTTGTTGAATTGAATTAAATTCAACTGACCTAGGTGCAAATCTCACCCCTGCCTCTAACTAGCTGTGTGATCCTGGGCAAGTCATTCCATCTCTCTAAATCCGTTTCCTAATCCAAAAAGCAAGGTTTTCAGTTCTGCATCTAGGATCCTATGGTCCTATGAATTTTTAAAAAGGAATTTACATTCACTCTGCTGAGAAACAGAAGCATCTGAATGCCAAGTGATTAAGAAACAAACTCTTCCAGCCACATGGCTAATGAAATCTGGAAAAAAACAGCAATGACCCACTGCAGCTGGAATGTACACATGGGTGTCAAAGTCCCAATAGCGCTGTTTCCCCTGCCCTGAGGGCCATCTTTGGCTTGGAATCTGCCCTTTCCCCAGATCATTGACTGCTCTGAACTGATAAGAGTAGATTCCCACTGAAGACAAAGCTATCTCCCATTCCCTTCAGCCCCGACCTGTGCTCCCTTAATAACCATTTTGCTCACAGTCTTCAAGTGCATAACAGAGACCTAAAAATAGTCCACTTCCCTGGAATCTGGAGGGTCACAACTGAAAACTTCCCAGGCTTCACTCCAGCATTGCTAAAAATGCAGAAAAGCTGTTTGCTCTGGTAGAGGAATAGAGAAAATGGGGCTGAAGGTACTAGATCTGGTTTGTCATGCTGTTCTAAGGTGAGATTTTGGAAACTCTAGAGAGAACCTTACAAGTGGGCACACTGGCTACATAAAATCTATTAGCCAAGCTGATAATGGGCCTTTGGAGGAATCTCAATATGCCTAGATCTCAGATTTACAAATAACAATTTACCAACCCACACAACATAGCAATAGTTTTTAAACCAGCCTCCCTTCCTTTCTCAGCAGATTTACTGATTCTCCTTATTTCAATACCTTAAGGATACATCACTTCATCTATACAGGTAAATTCTTCTACCAATATAGACAAACTGTCTACACCTTAGCAAATGGCCTTCATTTACTAGGAAAAAGTCAACACCTGATGACTAATCTTTTTCTTTTTTTGAGGGAAGAAAAAAGCAATTGGGGTTAAATGACTTGCCCAAGGTCACACAGCTAGTAAGTGTCAAGTGTCTGAGGTCGAATTTGAAATCAGGTCCTACTGACTCCAGGAGGAGTCTATTCATTGTGCCACCTAGCTGCCCCACCTAGGGCTAATCTTCATGAAGTTTGGGATCATAACAACTAAATGCTAATTTTGGAAAGTGTATACATACATATATACACACACACACACATATATATATACACATCTATACATATATACCTATACCTAAGTATATGTATGTGTTTATGTGTGTGTATATACATATATATATGGAGAGATTAGGAAACTGACATTTAGAGAGATGGAATGACTTGCCCAGGGTCACACAGCTAGTTAGAGACAGAGGTGAGATTTGAGGTATGCATGTATGTATGGGATGTGTCCAGATACATATCTCTCCTACTCCCAAAAAAGTATTTTGTCTCTTTGTAAACTCAAGGTAAGTTATAAGCATTTAGTAAGTGCCGATTATGTGCTAGGTACTATGCTAAGCCCTGAAAATACAAATAGAGGTAAAAAAAAAAAAACAGCTCCTGCTCTCAAAGATCTCAGGTTAATAGTGGAGGCAACATGCAAAGTAAAATATAAACAGATGATCCAAAATAATCTCCAAGATAAAGTGGAGGTAATCACAGAGGGAAAACACTAGCATTAAGGGGACCAGGAAAGGCTTCTTGTAGGAAGTAACATTTAGGAGGACCTTGAAGAAAGGCAAGAGATAGAGATGGGGATGGAGAGAATTCCAAGCATAAGGGTCAGGGAAATGCCTAGAGTCAGAAAAGGCAGCGTCTTATCTAAGGAACAGCAAGGAGGCCAGTATCACTCAATTGAAGAGTACTTGAAAGGGAGTCAGGTATGAGACTGTTAAAGGAGAAAAGGGCCAGGTTACAGATGGCTTTAAAAGATTTAAAGGTGGGGCAGTTAGGCGGTACAGTGAATAGAGCACAGGCCCTGAAGTCAGGAGGACCCGAGTTCAAATCTAGCCTTAGATACTTAACACTTACTAGCCATGTGACCTTGGGCAAGTCGCTTAACCCCAACTGTCCTCCAAAAAGCAAAAAAAAAGATTTAAAAGTAAATTTTAGTTGTGATTTTTTTAATTGTTTCAGGTTCTTTAGTGTGTTTGAGGAATAAAAATAACATCTTTTATGAATGAGTATTCAATAATCACTGATTTTAAAAAATAAAATTCCTTGGGTATGCATCCTAATGAAACATGTTTCTCAAGAGTATGGTGGGAAAAAAATAGCTCCTTGCACACCCAGCTGCCAGGATGCTAGAAAAGGTTGTGTATGCAGGGGTTCAACCACTGCCAGGATGCTAGAAAAGGTTGTGTATGCAGGGGTTCAACCAAAGCCAGGGCACATGCAGGAAAAGACAAGAGAGAGCTCAAGTACCCCAGTTTTGTGTTTGTTGTGTGAAGTTTGAATTTAGTCAAAGGGCTGCACTTGAGGACCTAGAGGGGCACACATGGCCTTGAGGTCACAGTTTCCTCACCCCTGTTCTAGACAGCTCAATTCCCTTTGCAAACCTGGAACATTGCCCAAAATCTTTTTTGACATTGTAGTGACCTTCCCATGAATTTCTATCTCAACAAGTTTACCTATTTGTGTTTCTGGGATATATCTGCACTTAATATTCCTCTTATTTCTTACTTCTCTCTCATTCTCTTCTTTGTGTATTCCTAAGCTTTTTTCCTTTTTATTTTCTGTCTCTGTCTCTGTCTCTGTCTCTGTCTCTGTCTCTCTCTCTGTCTCTGTCTCTCTCTCTGTCTCTCTCTCTCTCTCTGTCTCTCTCTCTCTCTCTCTCTCTCTCTCTCTCTCTCTGTCTATCTCTTTTCTCTCTCTCTCCATCCCTTTCCCTCTCTCTTTCTCTTTCTCTCCTTCTCCTCCTCTGTTTCTTTCAAAACAGGGTTAGATGATTTTACTTGTAGTAAAGAAAGGAAAAAAAGAACTTGATATCAAGAAAATGGAAGAGAGAGAAAACAAAAGAATAGTTAAGCAAATGGAATGACAACTTTTTTAAAAAGGTTTATCCTTTGTCTGTTCATTTCTCATTTTTTCATTATTTTGGACCCAAGGTTCTTTAGAACAAGGATCCCCTCTTCTGAGCTATGGAATCTGAAAATAATCTTCTTTTGCTTTGGCTTTTATCACCAAGCTTTTGTCTACATTGAGGCGCCTCAGAATGACACTCTTCCAACCTCCCTCCAAATGGGAAGAAGTTTGGGAGTGAGCCAGAATAACACCAACCACTCCTTCAGGGAAAACTGCTTATCATTTCAGAGGTGGTTTCAAACATCCAGTCTTGACCACATCTCAGTCAACTCATTCAGTCACTCAGCCTTCCTGAAGTATGACCAAGATACTGAAAAAGGAGGTTTCAGAAGACATGGCACAATAAATATAAAGGATAGGAATACAATGCATGTATCACGCTCGGACTACATGAAGAAACAAAATTGCAAAAATGTTATACTATTAAGAGACACAACAGCAGGCCTTCTCATCTTAACATTTTGGGGTTCTTTCCCTGGCTACACCCCTGGAATTTTTCTCTCCTCTACTTTAATTAGATAGTATTATAAGGTCAAATGATTTGAAACAGTTTGAAATTATGCAAGCAGCATTTAATCAAGCCATGCTTGTTGACTTGAAAATCCTTGTTGATATGCAGGAAGAAAAGTTACTAGATTGTTCATACATAATCTTTGACCCTGAAATCCCATTCCTGGGCTAAGACCCCACCCAAGGAGGTGACTGTTAGCAGGAAAGAATCCATATGTAGAAAATTATACAGAGAAATATTATCTACAACAGCAAAAAGCTAGAAACAAATTACGTGTCTAACAATTGCAGGATAGATCAACAAACTGACACAGGAATGTGTCTTATGCCCAAATGATTAACGTGAAGAATCCAGATGGATATGGGAAGACTTGTAGGGAATAAACTAGTGAGAAGAAAGCCGACAAAAGAAAAACAGCCACAAACAACTGTATCAGTGCAAACGCAGACACCATTAAAAAGCAACAAAACCCAAGTTAAATACAATGGATGATTCTGATACTAAATTGTTGAAGCCAAAGCACTTATCTTTGCTTTCTGCTAACAAACAGTAAATGACAAAAGGGGAGAGTGGTGTGTACTACCAATTGTGGTCCCTCTGCTAGGCGGTTTTGCTTACCTGTTCTCAGGAAACACCCTGGCAACAGTGGGAAGACTTATGGGAATATCTGCTGTGTCGAAACAAAAAGCATCCCGTGTAAAAGAAGTTTAAATTTTATCATCAAAATTCTGCTGAGGGAACACTGGCTAAGCTTCTTTCCACTGACTGTTTTCATTATTCCTAAATAAAGCCAAGATAGTAAGGGGCAGCTGCAGCAGAGAGGGTACTCACAACTTCCTGAGGGACGTGCTAAACAGTTTCCTTGCTCAGTTAGACATTTGTTGTGCAGGGCCACAAATCTTCATCAAAACAAAACTGCCAGGTTGGGAGGCCCAGAGTCAGAATAATTGCTATGCAGCCTGCCATCATGGGGGGAGTTGTACTCAGTAACCTGAGGGAGGGAGGCCGGTTTCATTATCCTCTCTTTTGCATGTGCAGCTGCAAACAGGACATTTCACATCAGGTACATGAATACAAGGAAAATAACACCAGTCTATCTAAGCAGCTTCTCCTTCAGCTAAGTAGTTCCATAATATTATCCAAGGACATACAAATAGTCGTGGTCAGTTGTCTTGATTATTAGAAAATTGATGTCCTATGGTCTTGCCTAAACCATGAATGGGCAGCTAGGTGTCACAGTAGATAGAGCACTAGGTCTGGGGACAGGAAGACTCATATCTCTGAATTCAAATCTAGCCTCAGACACTAGCTGTGTGACTGTGGGCAAGTCACTTAACCCCACTTGTCTCAATCTCCATAAAATAAGTTGGAGCAGAAAATGGCAAACCACTCCAGTATCTTTTTCCAAGAAAATTTCAAATGGGGTCACAATTAATCTGACACAACTGAAACAATGGAATAACAACAAAACCATGAGTATTTGGGTTTGTTCTACAGAGTAGAATAAATTCATTGAGAGTATGGTATAGTAGAAAATGATAGAATTTGAGTCAAAAAGCCTACTGATGGGGGAGGCTAGGTGGCGCAGTAAATAGAGCACTGGCCCTGGAGTAAGGAGGACATGAGTTCAAATGCAGCCTCACACACTTAACACAAAAGCTAGCCATGTGACCTTGGGCAAGTCATTTAACCCTAATTGCCCTCAAAAAAACAAAAAGCCTACTGATGTATATACTAATGAAGGGCAGCTAGGTAGCCTGGAGTCAAGAAGGCCCCAGGTCAAATCCAGCCTCAGACATTTACTAACTATGTGACCTGGGCATGTCAATTAATCCTGTTTGCCTCAGTTTCCTCATCTGAAATAAATTGGAGAAAGAAATGGCAAATTACTCTAGCATCTTTGCCAAGAAAACCTTAAATGGGGTCACAAAGAGTCAGACATGACTGAGGACAAAGACACCAAATACTCATAGCAGTCATTTTGTGGTGGCAAATAAAACTAGAAATGAAGCAGGTACCTATCAATTGAGAAATGGACAAATAAACTCAGTTTCCTCATCTGTAAAATGAGCTGGAGAAAGAAATGGCAAATCACTTTAGTATCTTTGCCAAGAAAACCCAAAATGGGATCATGAAGAATAGTAGGACATGACTGAGAAAGCAACAAACAAAAACCATAAAACATTTATAAAAATGCAATAATGGGTTCAAGTCCAACTACCTTCCCCTGATTACAATGAACCCTTGGACCAAATCTCGGTTCCTCAATTTTCCCTACCTCACAGGGTTACTCTGAAGATCACATGAAACAATCGATTTAAAGTGTTTAATGAATCTTAAAGCACTCTATGTGTGAGCTCCTATTGCCATTAGTAATCACACTTTCACCCATTCCCTCTTGTGACTAAATTTGCATAATGGTCAGTTGATCAAATATGGGAAAGAGGAAGAGAGCTCCATGGAACAATAGTCATTCACTCAGTAATTTAATGTAACTGCTATGGGAAAAACCCAGTCCTGTGATGCCAAGGTATGCCATGGAGGCAGACCAACAGGGGAAGGCAGGGCAAGGAAATTTTTTTAAATAAAAGAAAGATTATGAAAAAGAAAGGAAGAAAACAAATATTTATTAAGTGCCTACTGTGTGGCAGGCATTCTCTCAAAGAATTAAAGGATGGAAATCAAGTACTACTGGGCTCAAAGGATCTTTGGGAAAACTAAATATTATAGGGGCCTGATCAACATCAAATAGAGTCAGGGTAAAAAGGAGGAAACTCTGCAAGATCCTTAAAAGTCTGACAAACTGGCAGAATATCAGCTAACAGCAAAAACTGTCCTTCTCTGCTCATGCCCTATCTGGCTTTATTTACAATGTAGGGGCATTGGATCATAAAATCTGGGACTTAGAGACCTTAGAAATCACAGTATCATAAATTCAGAGCTAAAAGGAACCTTAAAGGTTATCTATCTAGTCTCACTCCTTCATTCTACAGATCAGGAAACTGAAGCGCAGCGAGGATGACAAAGGCAGGATCACCTAGTTCAATTCTCTTTCTTTATGGATGAAGCCCAGAGTGGCCGGGCTCTAATCTGCTGTATTTGCAGTAGCTCCAAAGAAGTGTAACATGCACACATTTAGAGCCATCTCCACTCCAAATGTTCATATAGACTCTTTGTGTCCAACCTGTGGTAGAGCCTTCCAAGCTCAGACTGGTCTGATCAGCCACAGTCAGACACAATGTACCTTACCCCAGACATAGTGATGTCATTTTGGTCCTCTTCCAGCAGACAGGATAACAACCATTTGTCTCTTTAATGTTGGAAAAACTAAGGCGCAGATGAGACACGTGTCTCTCTTCAGTCACCCAGGTAATCAGCAGTCAAAGACAAGGCAATTCTTCTACTGTCCTAACCATCCACTGTCCTAATACTTCCTTTGTGAAATAGTATCTCTTAAGTGGATTGCATAAAATTCATCTGTTTACCCCATATAGCTCTTCTTTGCATGTTGTCTCTCCCATTAAACTGAGAGCTCCTGGAAGACAGGCACTGTTCTGCTGCTCTGCTTTGTGTCCCCAACTACTTAGTTAAACGCCTGGCACTAAATAGGCACTTAAAAATGCTAATTAATGCCATCCACACCCAGAAAAAGAACTATGGAGTCTGAACGAAGATGGAAACATACTATTTTCTCTCTTTTTTTCCTTCTTGTGGTTTTCCCTTTTGTTCTGATTCTCCTTTCACAACATGCCTAATATGAAAATATGTTCAATATGATTGTACACGTATAGCCTGTATCAGATTGCATGACGTCTTGGGGAGGAGAGAGAGGGGAGAGGGGAAAAAATTTGGAACTCAAAGTCTTATGAAGTGAATGTTGAAAACTAAAAATAAATAAAATTTAAAAAATAAAATAAATATGAATTAACTTGACCAGAAAGGTAATCCCATCACTGTCACCATCCCTCTCTAAAACAGAAGTAAATACTTTGCACACCCATAAATATGATTTTCACTAAAGGAGATTTTTTTTTGACAACTTGATGAAAGCTCTTTAAAAGGTTAGAGTAACACTAAAAAGCCACTAACTATAGTAACAACTGGGGCTGTTTTAATAGTCCTTTTTCTCTCACACCTCCTACTCCCAACCATTTGACAGCTTTAAGAGAATATTATTTGTAATGTGTAATTAAGATATTGTACCATTTCCATTTCACACATCTGAATACACAAAAGCAATCTGACAACATTGAATAAAAGCTCACCATGACATAAGGAGTTAAATCATATTTCAGGAGGTGAGAAACCAGAGCACAAAGGTAGTAATCAGTTTCCTCAACATTCCAGAAAGCTTTGGGACCAGAAGATAGGCCTAAGGATTCTTTTCCCCTACTGTCAAATCTCTCCTACCTTACCAATTATCAAGGGAGGGAAAGAGGAATGTCTGCAAAATCAGGTCCATTACACTACTATCGGTTTTTGGGGTTGGGGAGTTTTGGGTGTTTTTTTTTTTTGTTGTTAAATAAAAATAGATTCTAGCTGTCAACTACCATCTTTTTAAAAAATCCTACCAGGGAAACTGTATTCATCTCTTGTCCAAATTCTACTTATGAAGAGCATTTTTATGTCTCTTCTAATTTAGGATTTCCACTCTTCTATTCAATACCAAGGAAATACTTTTATTTAAACCACCCCCAGGTGACCTTTATAGCCTAAATATTGGGTTCATCTTGATGGCTTCCTACAAGCACTTCACTTCAAAAATGACCTACAGGATTCTCCAGAAACAATGTACTCCCTCACACAGTGTTCTTGCAGACAGCCAGGCTCAGCAGGAAGGAGAGCCAAATATTTCACTGCTGACTTGAAGAGTTGGCGTCCGCCTGTATTATTGTTCCATTTCTGTCAGGGCTGGTCACGGAACTTCAGGGGACCTCCTCCAAAACTGCCTTCAAGGGCTTGCTCTGAGCCAGGCCAGGGAGAGGGATCTAGCAGGTGTTTTCCACTAGTAAAAAGGGAAAGCCTTCAGGGGGTTTCATTTCATCAGGAGAGGAGATCACAAACAAAAGCATATTTTCTCTAGCTCTCTGAGGTCCACTAAAACTCCAAAAGCTCTAGCACAGAGGGCTTGAGAATCAGAGGGAAACAGCAATTGCAGGTGACATTTGGGGTTGTGTTTTTTTAACCACTGCTCAGTGGTTCTGTTCAGAATGTATTCCATAGACTCGTGGTTCATTACAGTCGTCCAAGTGGGGAATTTTCCGGATGTCTGACTTACCCTCTAGGTCCATGAACTTTTTTTTAATGTATATTTGATAATAATGGTTTCCTTTGTAATCCTATGGTTTTTTTTTTAATTTTATGCATTTAAAATATATTGAAAAGAAGGTCCATAGGTTTCACTGGACTGCCAAAGGGGTCCATGGTATAAAAAAAGGTTAAGAATCCCTGCCCTAGAGACTTCTCCAGACTGGAAAGTGAACAAGACCCAGAATGGATTCCCAGGAAAGAATCATGCCAAAAACTACAATTAAGCAGTCAGCAAGCATTCTGGGATACAAAGAAAGCCAAAAGCAGTCTTCTGTTGATTATTTCCTATATAAGGGATAAATGTATCCTGTATATAGCTTTTTTTGTACTTACTTACTTGCATGTTGTCTCCCCCACTAAATTTCAAGCTCCTTGAGGGCAGGGATTGTCTTTTGCCTTTCATTTTATCAGCAGCACTTAGCACAGTACCTGGCACAGAGTAGCGGCTTAATAAATGTCTATTGACTGATTGGCTAACTGAATACATAGAAGCATGGAAAGATTTATATGAACTAGTACAGAGTGAAATAAACAGAACCAGTAAAACAACATACGTGACTTTGCTGTTGTTCAATTGTGTCCAAATCTTCATGACTCCATTTGGGGTTTTCTCAGCAAAGATACTGGAGTGCTTTAGGCATTTCCCTCTCCAGCTCATTTTACAGATGAGGAATTGAGGCAAACAGGGTTAAGTGACTTGCCCAGGGTCACACAGCTAGTAAGTGTCTAAGGCCAGATCTGAACTCAGGAAGATGAGTCTTCCTAACTCCAGGACCTGTGCTCTATCCACTGTACCACCTAGCTGCCCATATATGACTACCACAATGTAAATGGAAAGAACAATAGAAACAAAGCAAATGAAACTAATTGCTGTAAAATAATGATCAAGCTTGGTCCTAAAGAAGAGATATGAGAATGTACTTTCCACAAAAGTGGAAGACTATGGGGGTGGAACAAACCACAGTGAATGTCAGGCTTGGTTGGTGTGTTGGTCAGTATTGTTGATCTGTTTTCTGCACCCCCCCCTTTTTTATTCTTTTTCATAAGGAATGGCTCTCTGGGAAAAGGAAATAAGAGTAATGTATTAAGAAATGTAGGTGATGTAAACAAAAAGATAGCAATAAAAAAATTAATCTGAATCCTAGTTCTTGTATTTCCTCTCTGTGTGGCTTTGAGTAAGTTACTTAAGCACTCAGATATGATTCCTATGTAAGATGAAGGCTATAATAATATAATCTAACTCACTGAGTTGTTATAAGGAAAAGTGCTTTGTAACCTCTGAAGTACTGACAATTCTCACTTTAGGTAAATATGCATTACACAGAGTCATAAAGAATTTCTGAAAGAAATCTTCATTCCAAAAAACCACCTATGTTAACTTTGCAGTACTGTGTTCGTTCTCTCTCTCTCTCTCTCTCTCTCTCTCTCTCTCTCACATCATACTATTATAGCCTTCATCTTACATAGGACCCACCCCTGAGCGCTTATGCCCCCCCCCCCCCCCCCCCCCCCCCCCCCCCCCCAAAAAAAAAAAACACCACAAAAAAAAAAACCAC
>NW_027187460.1:59841061-59986498 GCF_028583685.1 Petaurus breviceps papuanus | reverse complement strand
TTCTCTCTCTCTCCTTTCTCTCTCTCACTCCCTTCTTCCCTCCCTCCCCCACCCACTGCCCTATAGGTCAGCACTCCACAGCCTCCCACCCACTCCCCACCAAAAAAATTAAAACCCTAAAAAAAAAAAACCTTGTAAGTGAAAACTGAAAAACAAACCTTTGGACTTGTGGAAGCTGAGCAGCAGGATCAGAGGCTTGGCTTGACACATTCTACCAGAGAAGAGAACTTTGCTCCATTCTGCCCACCTATCTTCCCATATTCCCCCTGTCTGGCCAGCTTGTCTGTCTCCACCTGTGTCATAGCAAATGTCTGTTCCCTAGCCCCTGTGTCGCTCATCCTCTCCTGCCTGTGTCTGTATCCAGCCCCCACATGTCTATTCTCCTGTGTGTTGTCATCTTGGTTCTGGTCAGGCCCATAAGTGGCTGGCCCAGTCCAGTGTTCCTCCTCCTGTTCTCTCTTCTCTGTCCCTGGCTTTCTCAGGTCCTTGAACCATGTACCAGCCCCCTCCCAGACTCCCTCCCTCCTTCCCTTTCCCACATCCCAGGGTCAGTTCACATTACATAAAAATCAGTTTGGTAGAAATCTGAGGAATGGTCCACTTACATAAGGTGGGAACTGTCTATAAGTGAGCCTTCCCAGTCACATGATCTGCAAGGTGGAAGATTAGAAATTTTGCTCTGGTCTCCCTAACCTCTCAGACTTCTCCAAAAGGGTTAATTATGTGCCAAAGATAAAGAAACTTCAGTTGTATCCATGATTTAGGACTCCTGGAATCCAAAAAAAGGTTAAAAACACAAGCAAACAAACAGACAAGCCAATCCATAAACTGACTTCTACACTGAGCTCACTCAGTATTCCTCTGCATCATCCCAAGCCAACAGCAGCTAGCAAAGCTGCGCCAGCAGCTCCATGCCAGGTCCAAACACAACCCCATCACACACTGGGTCTCCCTTCCCTCTTTCTAGTCCCATGGAGATCCTGACTCCAAGCTGTGGAAGTCTGCTTGAGTCAGGACAGAAACCCAATGCCACTAGAGAACTCCAGATGATGGAAGGGACTACACAGCATGAGCTGTGGCCGGCATCGATTGTGCTGCAAAAGATCTCTGCAGGAGAGACAGGAACAGAGAGAAAGGAGTAGGACATGTGTCGAAGCTTAGAGTAGAGCTTAACACCGCATCCCACCAACCCCTCAATCCAAAGTTCCACAGACACACTACAAAAGTCAAGCCCGCGGCACCAGCATGGCCTGAGAACTGAGGAGCAGAGGGAATGGGACTGGAGGTAGGGACAGGACACAGTGGGAGTGGTAGCTGGTAGTACTCCACTAAGCCTGAGGGAAAGTGCACAGCATCCACACAAGTCACTTAGGACTGGCATACTATGAATTGTCCAGCATAGCAAGAGGCTGGAATGCTTTGAGATTCAGCACCAAGGAAATCATCAGAGGGGAGCAAGTCAGAGACTCAGAAAGTAACAGGGAAAATAAAGATAAATATTGGAATTTCTAAAGATCTCAGAAAGAAGAAAGCTCAAAGACCTTGACCAAAAGCAAATAAATTAACAGGAAATCTTTAAGAGTAGAAAGAAACGTCATCTCCAGATCTAATATATGAGTTCAGGCATCTATGAACAAAAACCACAAAGCAAAGGAAAATGATCCAACACTTCATGAAAAAGAAGACCCTATGGAATCTGAGAACATGGAACTACAAACCACTGTTCCTCATTGTTTCTGAAGAGAAATGAAAATTATTAGAGCAGAATTTGTGGCCTATAACAGCAAAAATAATGGAATGGGCAGAAGAGAAAAACTATGATATGCCATGACAAGTCTCAGAACAAAAGAGAGAATAATGGAATGAGAATGCAAAGACATAGAAGCGAAGGACAATCTACATGAAAAGAAGGGAGAAAATATTCAAAGAAAGTATGCTCATTATAAAAGCAAAACACAGTTATCAAAGGCAAAATGAAAGCATCATAGGTCTCCCAGAAGAACGTGACAGGACAAAAACCTTAACAATATAATGCAAGAAATAGTACAAGAGAAAATGAAATACCAATTGAAAGAACTCACCAAATTCCTCCAGAAAAAAAAACACAGGCCTGGAAATGCTGAGACATATGGAGGTCAAATTTAACAATTCAATTCTGAAACAAATTTTGTAAGTGATCTGGAGAAAGACCTTAAAATACAAAGGAAAAGGAATTTAGATAACACAAGACTATTATTCTTCACCTGCCAGAAAACACAAGAGGGAATGGAATAATGTGCTTCAAAGAGCAATGTCACCAGGGCAGCTAGGTGGTACAATGAAAAGAGCACTGACCCTGGAATCAGGAGGAATTGAGTTCAAATATGACCTCAGACATTTGACACTTACTAGATGTGTGACCTTGGGCAAGTCACTTAACCCCAACTGCTTTGCCTTCCATCCTCAAAAAGCAATGTGATCTACCCAACAAATCTGAGCTTAACCATAAATGAAAAAAGATGGATATTCAGTAATAAAAAAGCATTTGAAATATTTTCACCAAAAAAACAGATTTAAAGTAATTATTTGTTTCTTGAAGACCCCCCCCCCCACAAAAAAAAAAAAGAAATGTAGGAGGAATAAGCAGAGGCAGCAATCAAGGCCATCAACAGTAACAGAGTGACAGCAGAGAGATATTTCTAAATGTGCACAAGAAGACAAAAAAGAAGGTGGAACTCAGGTGGAAATAATAGTCAAGCAATAGGCCTAGGGCATTATGGACAGAACACCCTGCCTGCAGGTGGATCAGTGTTTTTTGGAGTACGGTAATATACATGAAAGAAGTAGAGGGATAGAGAGGAAGATGTGATGTGCAGAAGTCAAATCAAGGCCCAGCAATCAGGAAAAGGTGACCCATGTGGTCTTAGTAAGGGAAAGTGGGTGAGGAGGATGGGAGGGGAGGATGGAAAAAGGAGAAAGGAAGGAGGCCTTGCTTTGGTGGTAGGACAGGGTTCCACTGATGCATGTTCCTATGAATGAAGTGAAAAGTTTTATGAAGGGAGATGAGGAACTTCTCATCTGAGTGTGGTCCAAGGGATTTAGTGCTCAAAAGTCTACCTTGTCCTCCCTCAGGAAATTGGGGAGTTAGAACTCTTGGAAACAACTAGCAGGAAAACATGGACTCAGTGGGAAATTTTGAGACCAATGGGGAGAAAAAGTAACTGGGGGAAGGTCTGGGTCATTGATTGTATGACCAGAGACATGGTGGGGTGGTGATATGATGGCACAGTGTCCTTTTTGTCATCTGCAAGAATTTGGCATTGTTCTAAGAATAAGTAACAATGGAAAAGGGTAATCCTTGGGACAAGTTATACAAGGCAATGGCAGAAACTACTTAGAAAGAAAACCTAGAATAGACACCTTGGCAGTTTTGATTGCGTGAGGAATACAGAGAATATAGAGATTAGATAACTGGAGGGCAGTTACATGATATAGTGGATAGAGAGACTGGCTCAGAGTCTGGAATATTCACCTTCCTGAGTTCAAATCTAGCCATAGACACTTATTAGCTGTGTGACCCTGAGCAAGTCACTTAATCCTGTTTCCCTCAGTTTCCTCATCTATAAAATGAGCTGGAGAAGGAAATGGAAAACCACTCCAGAATCTCTGCCAAGAAAACCCCAAATGGAGTCATCAAGAGTCACATGCCATGGGGTCATGAATCAGAGAATGAGGATCTAGAGGAGACAGAAAGGAAATGAATAAAGAATAAAAAGGGAAAAAAATCCTTTTTGGAAAGGAACACCAAAAATAAATAAATAAAAAATCTAACAAACAGGACTAGTTCTAGGGGAGGAAGAGGAAGAAAGAATCTACTTCACTAAGTAAGAGTAAAAAAAGGAGAGGGAAGAAATATATAACCAGAAAAAGGCAGAAGAGAAAAAGAAAATTAAACAAAACCCCAAAGGGAAAGAAGTAACAAATGAGAGAATAGGATTAGGGGTGAGGGCAAGAGATCCAGTGAAAAGATCCAGTGGGAATAAGATCACCTTCAAAAATATTAACGTAACTGAAGGAACATAGTTCTGTGTTTACATCAGAAGAGAGAGAAATATCCTAATTTGGAAAAATATATGTATTAAGAGACAGATGGAGGAAAATATAAACCTAACTCTCATAACTTTAAATGTGAATGGATTAAATGATCCAATAAAACAAAAGAGTGACAGATTAGATAAGAAAACTAACTTTATAATCTGTTGCTTACAAGAAACAAATTTTAAAACAAAGACATACACAAAATAAAACTGAAGGGATAAGAAAAAATTATTATGTATAAAGTGTTATATGAAAGTGAGCTGTTACACATTAGCCCTCTGGGTGTCTAATCCCACAATGTGAATGATTAAGGGATTCCAGATGGCACCAATACCCACAAAATGTAAAAAGATGAGGTGTAGAGATGTGAATAAAGATGTACACATCTGAGTATCTATGGGAGGACATGAACAAGAATCACACAGGTCAAACAGGTGTTGATAGGCTACAAAGTTACCGTAATACCAATAAAACATCTCCCATGACTTCCTGACCTCAGGGATTGCATATCAGGCCCCCAGTAGCATGCAATCTCAAGGAAAACTTTCAGTTCCAGCCCAGCTCTTCCCCATGTTCTTCTATAAATTCTACACCCAACATCCTAAGAATCTTCCTCTAAAACTTTTGACATTTTATGGGTACCAGTGTAGCATTCACACTGGCCATCCTTCTATTACTCTTCAATCTCCCTACATAAATAACCAAACTCCCTTTCCTATCATGTTGTTGTTCAGTCTTTTTATAGTTGTATCTGACTCTCTGTGACCCCATTTGAGGTTTTCTTAGCAGAGATACTAGAGTAGTTTGCCATTTCCTCCTCTAGCCCATTTTACAAATAAGGAACTGAGGCAAATAAGGTTAAGTGACTTGCCCAAGGTCACACAGCTAGTAAATATCTAATGCCAGATTTGAGCTCAAGAAGAAGAGTCCTCCTGACTCCAGGCCCAGCACTCTATTCACTGCTTCACCCAGCTATCCTAACCTGCCTCTCTTGAAAGACATCCAGGCACCAGGGGCAGCTATGTGGTGTAGTGAATAGAGTAACGGCCCTGGAGTCAGGAGGACCTGAGTTGAAATCCAGCCTCAGACACTTTACACAAAAACTAGCCATGTGACCTTGGGCAAGTCACTTAACCCCAATTGCCCTCCACAAAGAAAAAAAAAAGGAACTTCAGATTCTGCATTAATGCATCACGTGCAAAGCCATCCTTCCCATGATGGTCCCCCTATGGGATCACAGATCTGGAGCTAGAAGGGGGCGTAAAGATCATTTCGTTCAACACCCTCATTTTACAGATGAAGAAACTGAGGCTTATAAAAGTAATTTGCCCCAGATCACCAAACCAGGATTTGAACCCAGGTTTTACAACTCCACATCCAGTATTCTTTCCATTGTACAACACTATTGTCTCGGTAGCCTAAAAGTTAAGATCTGGGGAAATCTTGTTAAAATTAAAAAGTACAGAGACCCTCAATGCAGTAGGCACCATATTTGCTACACACCTTACAAACTAACTACCAGGGGAAATAAGAAGATAATGGGACAGGGCATGGAATAATAATAACAATAATTATTATTATCATCATCATCACCATCATTACAGTTATCCCTTCCATATCACCACTTTTCCCATTACTGTTTTTTTCTTTTTTTTTTTTTTGGAGGGGAGAAGGCAGGGCAATTGGGGTTAAGTGACTTGCCCAAGATCACATGGCTAGTAAGTGTTAAGTGTCTGAGGCCGGATTTGAACTCAGGTCTGGTGCTCTATTCACTGCGCCACCTAGCCACCGCCCCCCCCCATTACCATTTTTATATATCATGGGTAGGTTTAAGAAATTAAATGGGAATTTTAGGAGAGTTTTGTAGAAGCCACAGAAAACACACAAACTTCAGCAGACAGAAAAAATTTAGAAACTCAGAAATGCATCAAATAAATGTATAATATCAATAATGTCAACATATTTTATATTTAAATACTGTAAACACTCCATAAAAGAAAAAGAAAACATTCAGACTTTTTCTCTGGTACAAAAGGAGGGCCAAAAAACTTTACACAGATTTCAGAGGTACCATGCTTCCAACCCCTGTGATGTGCAAGGGATAACTATATTATTATAGCTAAGATTTATGCAGCACCTACTATGTGCTAGGCAAAGTGCTAAGCACTTTACAAATACATCACAGCAAAGAGACCAAGGAACCACTTCTGTGTATTCACCAATGCTATCAGCTCTTTCCCTAACCCTTCTGCCGATGGTATCCAATAGGAATTCAATACTCATTCACCTCACAGCTGCCAGGTCTAACAATGTCAAGATGCTACTCAAGGGACCTATAGCAGCTTACTAAGACCAAAGGATATGTAGCCTGGTATTTTGGGCCCTCTACAATCTGGCTCCAACCACCTTTCCAGACTCTTTTATATACACCACCTCACACAATTGAGATTCCAGTCAAATTGGATTACTGGGATTACAGGACCAAAAATTTAGAACTATAAGGAAACTTAGAGGCCATAGAGGCCAGTTCCCTCATTTAACAGGTAATAAATTTAAGGCTCAGAAACTGAAGTGACTAACTGGACCATGATCTCACAGTTGGTTAGCATCTGAGGTAGGACAGGATTCAAATTCTTGTCTTCCTCAGTTCTATCCACTGCACCACGTGGCTGCACCCCAATCTCAACCAGCCATCTCTCATCCTTCTGAATTTATGAAATGCATTAGCCCCTTATACATTACACATACATTATTCACTCTGTAATCAGCTTCACCTGTTAAAGTCCTATGAAATCCTTTTCTTTCTTTCAAGGATTAGGGAGAAGCCTTCCCTGATTATCCCAGACGAAAGTGTTATCTTCCTCCTCTGACCCTCTCCTTTGCCCCATCTTCTATCCCACTTCATATCATATTTCTGTATAGTACATGTCACATTCTCACACACTGCCACCTTTTTTTTTTACTTTTAGTGTCTTAAACTCAGAAACTGCTATTTCATTTATCTTTATGTTTCCTGGTGCTTATGTCCAATGAATGGGACATAGCTGGCTTAGCTGCTGTGTGACTTTGAGTAAGCCCTTTCTGGGTCTCAGTTTCCTAAGCTATAAAGTGAAAGGGTTGGCCTCTGTCCCTAGCTCTGCCAGCAAGACTGTATACACCCCTTTTCCCATCTCTCATCTCTGTGCCTTTGCTCCATATCTGGAATGCTCTGCCCCTTCAGGTCCACCTCTTAGTTCCATTGTCTTCCTTCAAGATTCAGTTGAAATCCCATCTTCTTCTAAAGGTCTTCTCTGTTCCACTCAGCTTCTAGTGCTTCACCCCCTCATATTACCTTCTAAATATTCCATATATTAAAAACACGTGTATCTGGTTATTTAGATATTGCATCCCCCACCTTTGCTGCATTAGAATGTAAGCAGTTTTTGTTTTATCCCTAGTATTGAGCAGTGCCTGGACCATGGTAAGAGCTTAATAAATGCTTCATGTCCAGAACTGTGCTAAATGCTGAGGATACAAAGACAAAAATGAACCAATCCCTTCTCTCAAGGTGCTAAGATTCTAGGCAGGAGGGGGAAGGAAGAGGAGTCAAGAGACAACATATCTACATAAGGGAATTTGGAGAGAGACAGAAACAAGAAAGGGGTAACGTGAACTAAACTCTGAAGAAGGTCCAGTAACTGGGTAACCTCTAAGGTTGCTTACAGCTTTAATCCTATCTAAACATTTAATAAAGTATTTGTTAGCTTTGTCCTTGAATGTAACGAGACTGCCATGTTTGCTACATGGTAGGGAGGGAGGGAAGGAGGGAGGATAACTATATTACCTAAGCACACTCAAGCAAAACATATTCCCACATCGGCCATCTCCAAAAATGCATCTCTTATTCTGCAAGTTAGACCATTATAATATTGGTGTCATAGCACAGATTGTTCTTCTGATCATGCTCCCTTCTGTCTGCATTAGTTCATAAAAGTCTTTCCACATCTCTTTGAAATTGTCTTTTTCCTCATGTGTTACAGCACAGTAATATTCCATGATATCCAAATACCACATTTGTTCAATCATTCCTCAATTGATAGGCATTCCCTTAGTTTTCTAGGTTTTGTTTTGTTTTACTACCACAAGTAAAGATGCCATATATATAAAACCTTTTTCTCTGATCTCTTTGGGTAGTATAGCTGGGTCAAAGGGTACATACTATTTAATAAGTTTTTGTGTATAATTCCAAATTGTTTTCCAAAATGACTAGACCCATTCACAGTGCCACCAACAATGTATTGCTTGTCTGTTTTCCTGAAGTCCCTCAAATAATTGTCATTTTGTTTTCTCTTTTTTTTGCCATCTTTGATAATTTAACAGGTGTGAGATGGAAGTTCAGAATCACTTTATTTTGCATTTCTCTAGTCAGTGATAATTTGGAGTACTTTTTTTATATGATTATAGAAAGCCTGGGTTTCTCCCTGTGAGAACTGCCTATTTATATCCTAAGATCATTTACCAATTGGGTAATGAATCTTATTCTTATAATTCTGAATCCATTCCTTATATATCTTGAAAATGAAACCTTTCTCAGAGAAACTTGCTATAAAGATTCCCCCCACACACACTTAACTGTTTCCCTTCTAATCTTAGCTGTATTAGGTTTGCCTATGCAAAAACATTTCACTTTTATGTAATCAAAATTGCCCATTTATCTTCTATTTTCCTCTCCAGCCCTTGTTTTGTCATGAGTTCTTCTCCTATCCATTGATCTCACAGGTAATCTCTTCCTTGTTCCTATAAAACATATGAATAAAGGGTCCTTCCCTTAGTATGATAAATAGTATATGTCTGAAACCAAAAGCCAATGTCATACGTAAAAAGGGGAAACCAGAATCCTATCCAATAAGATCAACAATAAAAATGGATGCCCATTATAACTACTTCTACTTAACAGAGTGCTGGATAAGACAAGAAAAAAGAAATGGAGAGAACTAGCGTTGGCAAAGAAAAAACAAAATTAACACTTTTGCAGATGATATGATGATGCTTTACTAAAAGAACCCTGGAGAGTCAACTAAAAAATTAATTGAAATAATAACTTCAGCAAACTTGCAGGGTGTAAAATATATCCATGCAAATCATCAATGTTTCTGTACAATACCAATAAAACCAAGAAGGCGCAGACAGAAAGAAATTCTACTTAAAATAACTACAGAATGTATAAAGTACTCAACAGTCCACCTACCAACGTACACAAAAGAACCATATAAATACAACTATAAACCACTGTTTACAGAAATGAAGACATATCTAAGTCATTGGAGAAATAGCAATTGCTCCTCTCTAGTCTGAGATAATGAAATAAGAATGACAATATTATCCTAATGAATTTACTTATTCAATGCCATACCAAACTACCAAAGGATTACTTTACAAAATTTATATGGCAGCACAAAGAATCAAGAATCTCAAGGGAAATAATGAAAAGGAAAGTGGGAACAAGAAAGGACTAAAAGTACTTTCAAACCTATTCTATAAAAAAGCAATTCTCAAAACAATTTGGTATTAGTTAAAAATTAGAGATCAACCAATGTAACACCAAGTATACAACAAATGAACTTAGTAGTCTTTTGTGCAGTAAAAAAGGCCACAAGAACCGGTACTATTTGAGAAAAACTCCTGGGAAAACCATATAGCAACATGACAGAAATTAGATTCAGAACAATATCTCACGTTTTTTTTGGAGGGGGGAAGGCAAGGCAATTGGGGTTAAGTGACTTGCCCAAGGTCACACAGCTAGTAAGTGTGTCAAGTATCTGAGGCTGGATTTGAACTTGAGTTCTCCTGACTCCAGTACCGGTACTCTATTCACTACTCCACCTAGCTGCCCCAACATCTCATTTCTTATATGGTTAGCCCTTCTACAATTGTGGGAATTAGGGGCATGGGTCCCCTACATCTGGAAAATCTGCATAAAAAATTTTGGCCCTGCCTTCATACCAGAGAAGAAGTCTCATTATCATGGTATTAAAAGTTAAAATACATTGATATTACACATATATTTTATGGCATTTATGAGTTTCTGTAATCTAAACTTTCTCTGTATCATCTGCTGGCTTTTACATGTTATCTGTGGCTTCTGCAAAACTCCCAAAAAATTCCCATTTAACTTCTTATGACAACCCACAATATGTAGAAAGTTCAATGTGGAAAATTGCGCTGTGGATGGGATCACTGTACCAAGCTAAATTCTAAACGAATGTTACAGATATAAAAGATCACATTGTAAACAAATTAAAGGAGCAAAGGAATAAATTACCTATCAGATCCATGGATAGTGAAAGAATTCATGACCAAATGAGGGATAGAGAAGATCAAAGAAGATATAATAGATAATTTTTATTAAATAAAATTTAAAAGATTCTGTAGAAATAAAACAAATGCAGCTAAGATTAGAAAGGCAACAATTAATTAAAAAAAATCTTTGCAGCAAGAATCAGATTTTACATAGATTCAATTACAAAATAACCCTCAAAGAAATAAAGAACAGCCTAAAGAGTTGGAAGAATATTCAGTTTATATTTTATCTATTATATTGGCTGATCCAATATAATAAAATTACAATACTAACAAAGTTTATTTTCAGTTTTAATGCTAAACCAAATTATCAAATGGATGCTTTACAGAACTCCATAAAATAATAACAGAATTTATTTGAAGTATCAAAAGATCTAGCTATCAAGGGAAACAATGAAAAAAGTTAGAAATGAAGAAGGAATAGCATTTTCAGACCTCAAACTGGAAAATAAAGCATCAATCATCAAAAACATTTGATATTGGTTTAAAAATAAGAGAAGTAGATCAATGGAAGAGACTAGACAAGAGAGAATCAGAAATAATGGAACTCAATAACCCAGTGTCTGATAAACCTGAAAACAAATAACTTAGGAAAAAATGCTCTATTGGATAAGAACTATTGGGAAAGCAGTCAGGCAGAAATTAGGCTTAGACCAACATGTTGCACCATATTTCACAATAAATTCAAAATGGATTTTAGAGTCAGAAGAGACCTTGATGAATCACCTTAGTCAACCCCCTTCACACACAGCCAGTTCTTCAACCTCCAGAGCAATAAACAAAGGAATCTTTCATACTTTTAGCATTCATCTCTGCTTCTTTGAAAACAAAAGCAAAATTCTAACATTGTCAAACAATGTTCCTGGTTTTCAAAGACATTTTAATATGTGATCTGAAAATTAAATCATCCTAACAGAAAAGGACAGCCAAGGCCAATCCATAAGAGCAGTCTGTTGGAGGAGAAAGCCCTTAAACATTCATTCAGTTTCAATTGTCAACCCTTTCATTAATGTTGCTGTTGAGACCACAATCCAAACCAGCCCATCCACCAGATGTTATCACCACTTAAAAATGTTTTTTTCTCATTTTCTTCCCATTTTTATTTAAAGCATGAAGGAGCTTTGGAACAACCAGATGGTAAAACAAACAAACAAACAAAAACAATATGTGGAACACTCCACTGTTTGCTTTTCCAAGTCAACAAATACTTATTAAATGCCTTCTATGCACAAAGCAGTCCTCTCTTCTACTGAAGGCAACATTGGGTGGTAAAAAGCAGTGTTGTGTGGTAGAAAGAATTTTGGACTTTGGAGTCAAAGGAACAAAGCCTGAGGCCCTATTCCACATGCTACCTGTGACCATAGGCAATTCACTTCAGCTCTCAGCCTCAGTTTCCACATTGGTAAAATGGAGAAAACATTAGCACTCACACTACTTAACTCATGGGGTTATAGAAAGGACAGTAAAGGATTTTTAAATGTTATATAAATAAATGTGATATATAACATATATTATACATCTTAGAGAGGAGGGAGAGGAAGGAAGGAGAGAGAGAAAACTTTAGAAATCAAAATCTCATTAAATATGAATGTTAAAAGATTTCTTTACACATATTTGGAAAAAATAAAATACAATTTTAGTAAATAAATATATAAGTGAATGAATGAATGTGAGTAGTTATTCTTGAGTAAAGGCCATCTTGGAAGAATGGATAGAAAGTTGGCTTCAGAACTGGGAAAATCTAAGTTTTAAAGTCCTATTTCCAACACATATTGGCAACGTGACCATGGATAAGTAACAACTTCTTAGAGTTCTAGACAACTTTGTATGTCTACAGAGAAAGTGCAGAGCTGCCTCTCTCGATAGAAGGACTTTGTTCATCTGCAAGGCCTCTCTATCCCTAAACCAATGAAATCCCAGGTACAATCTCTATCCCTATCCATCTGATAGATACTGGAAAATCACTTAACCTCTCCAAGATTCCCAAGTAACTCTAAAAATCTAAGCAGTGAAGCAAATGCCAGTCTTTACCAAAAGAATATGTTTCCTCACCAGGAACTCTCTAAACCAATGAAATCACAGGTCCAGACCTCTTCCCTCAAATTATTATTAGGAATGAAAAATAAGAGAGTCAAAGATAAATATCAAAAAAAGAACCTTATAAAAAATTCCTTAGCTCTTAGCCCTGCTCCAAATTTCACAGGAACATTTTTCTAAGTACTGGTGATCACCATCATCATTGTGAAATATGTTTCTAAAACCATAGATTTACAGCACCAGACCAAATAATGCTGTTTCCTTTGATGGTTAAGAAGTTAAGCTCCCAGAGTATAATCATTTGATTTTTTAGTGTACCTAAAAGAATGCCACATGCTAGTGGGCACATAGTGTATTCACTAGGATAGAAGGACTGGGGTTTTGACCCAGGGTAACAAATTTAGAAAGTCTGACAGGCCTTGTGGTCTTTCAACAGGACAGACCTTGTAGACCTTCAAAGCCCTGAAAGAACAGTGCTTAAGATCTAGATCATGAGAATAATTTGTTAAAATAAGAAACTTTAAGAGCAGAGGCTGGTATGAATTCTTCTCTTACCCTCCCCTGTTTCTCCTCTCTCTCCCTCCTCATTCATCTGAAGATGGGTTTTGAGCTGCTTTCCCTGGACATGGTTATTGGTATCTATCCCAGGAATGAACAGTTCTAATTGTGGCTCTCTGGGCACATAGGTATGGTTCTATATCATCCTTCATTCTGTCATGACTCACCAAACTCCTAAAGCTGCTTTTACATTTATCTTTTATTCCTTCCTGTTTTTCCCCTGCCTAATAATAATAATTCACATTTATATAGCACTTTGCTCATAACAACCCCCAAGAAGTAGGCAATATAAGTATTATTATCCCCATTTTACAGATGAAGAATGGGGAATGAAAGATTTGAGCATGCGGTCCAAATGTACTCTTTATATGTGTTTTCCTAATAGAATAACGTAATACCCATTATATGGTGACTCAGCACTGTTTACTCCCTATCACCAAGATGGCAAAAAGAGCAAGAAACATCAGTACCAGTCTGAGCAACGTTCACTTGCCATGGGTTTTCTTCAAATTGTAAATGAATAACACTTTGAGAAATAAATCTAGCTTTGGGGATATCTTTGACATATTAAATAGCTTCCATTTCACAAACTAGTTCTCCTAGGAAGTCCTCTGCTCACACACTAAAAGAGAGATCAAGAATTCCTTCTGACCAGCTAGCTCCCTTCCCCTTGGCCTAAGCATCTGACTTCCATGACTGTCAACAAAATGAACTTATCCCTCTACTGGCATGACCCTTGTGGGAAGAGCACAGAATGTGAATTTTGAGTCTGAATCCCTGAGAAGCTATTTACTAGCTTTGTCGCCTTCAACAGGCAGGTGCTTCTGAGTCTGTTTCCTCATATCAAAAGCTGGATGGAGCACAGGGTGGTTGTGAGAATCAAATGAGTTGACTTGATTTAAAGTGCTTTGTAAACTACAAAACACTAAACAAACCAGTTATTACTAATACATCATAAGCAAGAAGTGACATGAAGGATAACCTCCAGGAAGCATGGCTAGAAAATAGGCTAAAAATGTAGTCAATGGACAACAAGTGAATACCCTATGTCCTCTACTGGTCCCCATGGAATGTTGAAAGATCTAGAGGACAACCTTTGAGGCACTGTTGTTCAGTCGGGTCTGACTCTTTGTGACCCCATTTGGGATTTTTTTGGCAAAGATACTGGCATAGTTTGCCATTTCTTTGTCTAGATCATTTTATAGATGAGGACATTGAGGCAAACAAATTTAAGTGACTTGTCCAGGGTCACACAGCTAATAAATTTCTGAGGTCAGATTTGAACTCATTAAGATGAATCTTCCTTATCCCAAGTCCAGTGCTCCATTCACTGTACCACCTAACTTCCCCCTCACTTCATGAGATAGATGCTATATGGATGATTTATATAAGTTGTGAGCTGCACCAACAGGAATACCCACACTGATAAATCATAGTGCCATTCAAATATTAAATAATCCATTATTTAATATATAATATTGATTCAGATGCCCATTTAGGATCATTGCAGCTATTTGTGTCGGTGAGTCGTCTACCTTAAATCATAACCTTCTAAAAGTCATTGATTGGCTGTGTTTCTTAATTCTTGCTTAAAACATTGCCCACCATAATGCTACAAATAAGTGCTGATGCAAGGAAACTCAAAACCTGGAAGGCTTGCTGCTGGCTACATTTGCAAGGGAAAGCTATGAATTTAAAACAAATAATCTGAGATGCAGGAATAGAGTCTCATTGCAGTCCTACCTAGTCTTCATTGTTATTTTTTGCTCCCACCCATTCATTTGCATAGTAAGACCAGAGGTTCTAGAGAATGACTAGGGCTTCATAGCCCATCCTCCACCGTGGGTTTGTGGGCTGTGTCTCCATAAGGGATTAAACGAGAGTGACACAGAATCCCTAACCCTTAGTCAGTTAGTTGTCTGAGACAAAGAATCGTGATTCATCTCCAGACATGAGGCGCTAAGAGTTTTGGAGGCTCTTTATCTAATCTTTGTGGATGTGGTGGCTCACATGCTTAACCATAAACTAAAGGAGTTATCAGCCTGTGCTTGCCATGAAGAGGCTTTCTAGTCACTGTGCCTTAGCAGACAGGGCCCAGGTGACCCTAAAGGAATGAATCCCAGAAGCTGAGAGCAGAAATAACCCCCCCAAGCTGGTCTATGAGACCAACAGAGCAAGCAACATAGTCATCACAGAGCAGCAGCAGCCCTGCAGTGTTGGCAGCGTGAGTTACCCTGGACACACATTATCCTTGTGCATGCACCCTGACCACAGAGACTCTTCAAATGTGCCCATTGTCATCTGTACCCTGGCCACATGTGTGTGTCTCATCCACTTTGTGTGGAAGCTGACCCATGGAGCACCTTGAACCTGGGGTGCTTTTCTGGAAGTTCATATGCCAAAAAGGTTATCTCAAATGCCACACACACACACACACACACACACACACACACACACACACACACACACACACACACACAGTGTGGTATTATAGATAGAGAGCTTAAAGCCCAGAAGACTTACATTTGAGTCTTACTTCTAACACCTATTGACTATGTCACCTTGGACATGTCACTTAACCTTGTGATATTATAAGAAACTTTTTTTTTTAAGCAATCAGGGTTAAGTAACTTGCTCAAGGTTACACGGCCAGTTATTTCTGGGTGTAGTGCTGAGTATTTAAGCAAGGATTTGATCCAGGTCATCCCAACACTGAAGCCGGTGCTCTTACTCACTGAGCCACCTGGCCACCCCTAAGCAATTGGGGTTAAGTAACTTGCTCAAGGTTACATGGCCAGGTGTTTCTGGGTGGGTGCTAAGTGTCTGAGCCTGGAATTCGATCTCCAGGTCATTCCAACACTGGAGCCGGTGCTCTTACTCGCTGTGCTACCTGGCCGCTCCTATAAGAAACTTTCTAAGATTTCTTAAGTTGCAAAGAAGGTACCAACATGCATTAGTAAAGAGAATTTCCTTGCCCAGGAATTGCTAAAGCCAATTCATGCCAATGAAATCACAGGTTCTGCTACCAACTGTGTGTGTGTATGAGTGTTTGTACACACATATATATGCAGGGCATCCCAAAAGTCTTAGTGCAAACATATACTGTATGTATGTGCATATAAACTATTTATATATGTATATACAAGAAGTCATAAAAATCTTGGTGCAAATCTATACTGTACATAAACTATATACACACATTCATATACATTTATGTATGTATATGCATATAAACTATATATTTTATAAACTATATGCATATACAGGGGATCCCAAAAGTCTTAGTGCAAATCTATACTAAGACTTTGGGGACCCCCCCATATAAACACATATATAAGCACATAGTTCATATGCATATATATGTTTTATATGCATGTGTATGTGTATATAATATATACATACACAGAGCAAGATAAGTTATTAACTAGAAGAGATCTTATCTGAATCCCAGGAAATTGGTAAAAGGAAAATAGTTTTTTCCTTAATTAAAAAATTGTTTTAAAAGATATTCTTTAGGAGCTCTGTCATCTCCACCTAGGTCCATGGGATCATAGCTTTAGGGCTGGATGGGATACAGAACAGAGACTAGTCCCATGTTGGCCACTGGTAATGTTAATGAAATAGGAAGATCTTCCCCCCCACCACCACCTGGGTATTACACATGGAAC
The DNA here is from genome assembly GCF_028583685.1 of Petaurus breviceps papuanus. Taxonomy (NCBI): domain Eukaryota; kingdom Metazoa; phylum Chordata; class Mammalia; order Diprotodontia; family Petauridae; genus Petaurus; species Petaurus breviceps. The sequence goes on along the minus strand of NW_027187460.1, from coordinate 59,969,819 downwards.
CTGTGAACACATGGAGTCTGAGTGATATGGAGCCTGGGTCACATGGAGCTCAGTGTGAGAAGTACTTGCCCAAGGAGGAGAGAAAGAGCAGAGAGAGAGAAGCAAGCTGTGAGGGGGTGGAGGGAGGAATTTGTCTAGGGGACCTTGTTTGTGGGAAGGCCCGACAGAAAGGTTTAAGATGTCGGCACCCCCTGGATTAGTGATAGGTACCCTGTTAAATCTTACCTCGTGGTATCCTAATGATGTTCCAAATAAATATTTTGGTTTTACCTTTGAGGAAGAAAGTTTATTTTATTTTGCAAATTTACCCTAGAAATACACGTGCATATTCATAGCAGCTGCTATGGATATCATATTGGCGTTACACCACAAGAGTGAAGCTTCCACTTGAGAAACTTGCTCTCCTAAGGCGAACCTGCACCATCTCTCCCACCTAAAGTCTTAGAAAGCTGCCTAGTCAAAAATGTGTGCTGTTCAACTGTGAATATTTGTTACAGGGGGTTTGTTTTTCTTTTGTTCTTTTCCCAATGGAGGTGTGGTAGGGGGCAGGAGAGTCAAAGTGAAGCAGTAAATGGGAGAGAAAAATAATTTTTGTCAATTAAAAAAATCAATATAAAAAATGTTGCTTAGAGCAGAGGTGTCAATTATAGGGCCCACAGGCCCCATGCTCCCAAGTGCTGCCAGCCAGATTAAAATATAATGGCAACTATTTAACAAAATAAATAAAAATGCAATAAAATATAGATAATGCCAATATGTGGTTTTCTAATTACATTCATGCCCTCAGGGATCTTATATAGGAGCATGTTACTAACTTTATGTTATAATTAACTAAATTGAATATCACAACAACCTTATGTTATCTTATACAGTGAAACTCTTTTATTATTTTTTCCTTTTGCCTTTTGGAGGGCAATTGGGGTTAAGCAACTTGCCCAAGGTTACATGGCTAGGTGTTTGTGTGTGTGTGCGTGTATGTGTGTGTGTGTTAAGTGTCTGAGGCCGGATCCGAACCCAGGTCCTCCTGACTCCAGGGCCAACACTTTACTCACTGTGCCACCTAGACACCCCATACAGTGAAACTCTCACATAAGTTTTAGTGACTCTTTCCCTTTAAGTTGCCACCATTGGCCTGGAACAGGGGGAAGTTAGATGATTTGCCAAAGATTGCAAAGCCAGTATTTGTCAAAGGTGAAACTGAACCCTGGTTTACATAGTCCCCAGGACAGCTTCCTAACCACCATACCTACTGCCTTAGAACTAGATGATTCCTTAAATGTCATCTATTTCAATCCCCTCATTTTGCAGATGAGGAAATGGAAGCCAAGAGAGGTTCATGGATGAACCCAAGGTCACACGGGTTATAAATGGCAGAGCTCAAGCTAGAATCCACATCTTCTGACTCTAAATCCCTCATTCTTTCCCTAGCACAAACTTAAGTGAACTGAAGTTCTAATTTTAAAAAGTCAATTCCAACAAAAGTATTTCAAATCTGAGGAAATAAATTTCCTTGGGTTTAAAAAGAGTAAAATTTTCAAGGAGACAAGTAGTTAATAAGATGAGTGTTCCCTTATGGCCAATTTTTCTAGGAAATAAGATCCTCATCGCAGGTCCAAGCAATAAGTAAAGTTTTAATGAGGCTGAAAACTCATCATTAGCATCAGACCTGCCTTTCAATATCCAGTTCAGAATTGTAGTAACTTAGAGCTGATTCTAATAAATAATTCATCAGTCCAAGGATAAATTTCTCAACAGAGACCTCAGATCAACAACAACAAAATCACTATTAATCAGGGCTACCATCTCCAGGGGTGTGTTGAAGCTGAAGGGACCTCCACCAGAGACAATTGTGAAATTTTTAGTGTGAGCATTTACACTCAGAAATCAGCAAAAACTACAAATCAAATCTTGATTTATTGATTCTTAAGACTTAAGAAAATGATGAAGCAAATATTAATAACAGATTGAACTTAGAAGTGTGTGGTAAATACATTTTATAGGGGAAAGCCAATTATTAAACACTAGTGAAGCCCTGACAACCTCCCTACCCTACCCCAATTCATCTCTAAAAGGGGAAAGAAAGGCATGAGTAAGATCTGACAAAAGTGAATCTCGCCTGGTGAGGAGAAGAGGAGGAATGTGAAAATGTAGGAGCAGAAGGAACATAGGAGATTAGAGGAGGCACCACTTGTAAAAGAACGTTTAAACACAAGTTGTCTGCTGTGAGCATCAGTTTATAAAACCTGACTCCAGCCTTAAAATAACAAGCGGATCCAGGACTTTGTCTCTGGACCTGTCTCACTTCCTGTGATGGTGATAAGCAAACCATTTTGAAATTCTGTTAGCTTTCTCAACACAAAACACACCCTGATGTCTGAGGTCCTTTTGGTAAAACAGGGCACAGGCACTGAAGAAATAGTATGTCTATGGAACTGGAACCCACTGAACCTTGCAGACTATAGACATGGATTTCAAATGTATCACCCAACACACACATAAATAATGTGCTACAATCTATTCAAATATTCTTTTCCCCTGAAACCCTGGAAGTCTAGTAAAGGTCAAATCTATGGATGGCATTTATAAAAGTCACAGCTTATAAAAAAAGGAGAAACTCCATTTTGGTAGCTAGGTGATTCAGTGGATAGAGGGCAGGGCCCCAAATCAGGAAGACCTGAGTTTAAATCCAGCCTCAAATACTTACTAGTTACATGGTTCTGGGCAATCTGTTTGCCTCAGTTTCTTCAACTGTAAAATGGAGATTGCAATAGTACCTGTCAGCTAGGATTGTGAGGATCAAACGAAATATTTACCAAGTACTTAACATAGTTCCTAGCATATAGTAGGTGCTATATAAATGTTTAGGGCAGCTAAGTGGCACAGTGGATAGAGTTCCAGGCCTGAATTTCAACACAGCTTCAGACACTTACTAGTTGTGTGACCTTAGGCAAGTCACTTAACCCTATTTGCCTCGGTTTCCTCATTTGTAAAATGAACTGGAGAAAGAAATGGAAAACCACTCCAGTATCTTTGCCAAGAAAGCCTGTAGCACCAATGCAATATTCACAGTGCCAACGGTTACTATAAATATACCAGTATAGTGCTCGATTGCAAAATATAACAGACTCTCCATATAGAAGGCAGAAGCAAAACATTTATTCACACACCAGAAAACCAAAGCCAGTAAGATGATTCCATCAAGGTAGCAAAGCAGTTAATAAACCATAACAGCACAGAGTGCCACAGCATCCTTTAGCCTTCCCACAAACCAACACAAGACCAACATTTACTTACAAGCCTATCTGTCTCCCTCAGAAGCATCCTCTCCTCCCAGCTGTCTAGCTTGCTCTGACTCCCAGCTTCCTGTGGGCTCTGCTCCACCCTTCTACAAACTCCTCCCACCACAGGCTCCATGTGATTACATTCAGCTCATTAGGGGGTAGAGTACATTTTCAAAGCAGGAAAGGTCTTCAAATTCCCTTAGGCTTATTAAGAAGCAGAGAAGTTCTTCAAATTACCATTACCATTACAAAACCTCAAATGGGATCATGAAGAGTTGGACATAACTGAAACAAGTGAATGACAACAACAAAAATATAAATGTTATAAAATGTTATAAATGTTTACTCTCTTCCCTCCCCCCCCCACCTGTCCCCAAAGCATTTCTTGCCACAGTATAGCAATGGAGAAGCAATGCAGTATTAAGGATAGTCAGCAGGACTTGTGGGTTCAAGTCTTGTTTCTGACACATACTGGCTATGTGACCCTGGGCAAGTCATTTAACATGTCAGTGATCTAGATAACTCCCTAAAATCATAAATTTCAGAGAAGGTGCCAACACATTGAGAGAATTTCCTATTACAGTAATGTCATCTATATATAGCAACTATGCCTGGACACATCTTTCCTCACACAATCAGTTCATCAGTCAACAATCATTTATTAAGGGCTTGCTATATGCCAGGCCTGGTACTAAATGCTGTGGATTACAAAGAAGGCCACAACAGTTTCTGCCCTCAAGGCGCTTAGATTCTAAGCTGGGTCCAGAGTTGCTTGGCTGGCGGGTCAATAGAATACCATAAGCATAACATAACTTGATTTCATCAAAACATTGAACCAAGTTCTCTCTCTGCCAAAAATAAAGCAAGATAATGATGTCCTGGCTTGCTTTAGGAGCAATTTCATACTTTCAAAGGCGCAAGAGGCAACAAGAGTAGCTGCCACCCTAGATCTGAGCCTCACCAACAAGGAATAACTCATGGCTGAAGTCAAAATAATGCCACCTTGGAAAGAAGAGCCTACTGGATTTTAGAATTTGTGAGAACAGGAGGGAAAAGCTGAACAGAGTTGAACACACCCTTTGGACAGGGAGGACACGTTTCAAAGGGTTCAGAGAAAGGATAGGCAGGACCTTGTGACCTAAAGTTCTTTTGAAATCTGTCTGGGAAGGATGGGTCACTTCAAAAATCAAATTCTAAAGATACAAAGAAAAACAATCTGATGAGGAAGAAAAGGGGCATATAATCAACTCACCTCCTGCCATTCTTAGCTGTAAATGCCCATCCCTGGCTAACTCCCACCATCTGACTTCTTTGTCCTGGAGGTTGCTGGGCATCACCCAATTAAGCTGATTTCATCCACTCCCTAACCTTACAGCAGGTCCCTCACTGATGTGTAACAATTTTTTTCAATCTACCCTTTCAATCTAGATCTCCATCTCAATTCCCCTTGCATCTGCCCCAAACCTCTTCTTCATCTTCTCTCAATAATTATTCCCCCCGCCCCAACCTCCACACTTTGGATCATAGGATTGCAAATTTAGGACTGGAGGGGCCCTAACAGACCATCCAGACCAACCCCATGATTTTACAGTTAAGGACACTGAAGTCTAGAAAAATGAAGTAACCTACTATGAGCCAGACACTATGCTAAGTGTTTTGCAAATATCTCATTTGGTCCTCATAACAATCCTGGGAGATAGGTACTATTATTATCCCTATTTTACAGTTAAAGAAACTGAGGCAAAGAATGGGTAAGAGGCCTGCCCAGACTCACATAGTCAAGTTACCAAGTTACACAAGGAATAAGCTGCAGGACTGGGTCTTCTGACCTCATGCCTATCATAGCTTTGATGCACTGCATTCTTTCTCCTGGAACAGATGACATGAATAGTAAAGTGAGCAAGAATACAGCAGGCAAGCTGAACCTGATAGGGGGTCTTCTCCTACCTAATCAGAGAGAGCACAGAGGCAGAGGTGGGCTTTAAGTTAGACACGAATGAATTCAAGAGGAGGTGGGGAAAGGGAGTGGCTGCTGCTAGGATAATGGGGGAGGGGGAGCAGACAAAAGTTCACAGATGAACTGGTGAGTTATAAACACAGTTTACCACCTAGTCAACTTATTCACTATTTTACCCTAGAAAGGGAAGAAAGAATTAGTTTGTCCACATCACCCAGAAGAGGACAGCAGAAAATGAATTCACTTGCCTCAGAGATGCTCAAATACGACAGACATTGCTGGACCATCTGAAGCCAATAGGACAGGCATTGTCTCCCAGAGGTGGGAAACCCATGGCCTTGAGGTCACCTGTCAAGTGTGGTGCTTTGAGTGAATCCAAACTTCACAGAATTGAAATTATAACCTTACAGAATTGAAGTTTGGATTCAGTCAAAGGGCCATACTTGAGGACGTAGGGGGCCACATGTGACCTTGAGGCCGAAAATTGCCTACCCCTGTATACAATAGTAAGGATACCGCTCGTATGTTCAGTAGTTTCAGCTAGTAAGGCAAATGCTCAGCATCACCAGGGAGAAATTTGCTCAAGATTTCCACAAAAACATATTAATTGTTAACAAACATATATATGCAAACCCAAGCTGTGAGAGATGATCATGGCAGAGAATAAGCCTAGGAAAGCATCAAATGCAACAGCATCTTAGATTTGCTCTGCATAATGGCTCTCTCAGTAGCAGAATGATAAAGCACACACATTTCTAAGTGGTTTGGGAGCCACAAACCGAAATATGAAAATGCTGATCAATATTAACAGCAATTCCGTCTTAGACAATATTGTTTGTTCTTCATTTTCCAGGGAGACCCATGATGTCCTGACTCATATGTGAATTGTATTTAAGCGAGGCCGAGTTGCACAAAGTCCCATAAGCCTTACTCTCTCTTCCAGAGTTAACAAAGTCCAGCAGCAAGACAAAAGCCAGGACTGCTGGAGATGGCCCCAGATGCAGGGGATGATTTTGGTGTCTTTAACATCTGACCACAGCCTCTGAGAGCTCTATGGCACCTGCCTTCATGGCAGCTGACACATATTGTTCTCCTCCAGCCCTTCTGCTGAGGAAGTTTTCACGTGTGGGGTAGACACCCAGCCTAACTCACTAAGAGGTTTCAGGCCTGTCAGTTACCCTGGTTTATCCTGTCTACCAAGACACTTCACTAGAGTGTGACCACTGTGCATGCTACAGCTTCTTGGAGCCACAAGAGAGAGTGAATGGTGGGCACCAAAGGTAGATGAGCAGCTTTGGAAAGGGCTTGGCAAACCCCCACACCAGAGGTGCTAGCCCTCCCTGAACAACCATGCAGGCAATATGGTGAACAGCAAAGAGGACTGGAGTCAGTGGACATAGAGAAATCCAAATATCTCTATGGCCTTGGCCAAGTCACTTAACTTCCCTTGGTGTCAGTTTCCTTATCAATTAAATGAAGGGATTGGGCTAGACGACCACCAAGATCCCTTCCAGCCCTAACTCTGTGATCCTGTGAAAGGTCTAGCGCTTTTTCATTGATGAAAGGGAAAGGAAATAGGCAGTCCCAGTGGCACAGGGCCCTTGAAGGTTCTCTGGCCCACACACGGGGAGCGCTGAAGCTTCCAGCAAACAGCCATAATAACAATAATAGCGCTAATATTTAGCTAGAACTTGAAGGCTTACAAATCAATTTACATATATTATTTCTTTGATCCTCACAACCACCATATAAGGTAAGTGTGGTCGTTATTTTTCTTGTAGTAGTTGTTGTTATCACAATTTTCATCATTATATAAAGACGAGGAAACCAAGGCCCAGAGATGTTAAGTGATTTGCTAGTTAAATGTATGAAATAGGATTAGAACTTGAGTCTTCACTGAAAGTCCAACTCTCTACCCACTTCCTCTAACAAGAATACTTTCAAAGGCTAGGAATGGACTCAAGCTCAGGGTCTAATGGGGCAAGTATAACCAGAGAGTTATACTACCAGAGTTATTACCAACAGGTAAGACTAAAACAAAGTAAAAAAGCAAAGATGGCGGTAGAAAGGGCCAGTTGGTATTGGTGTCAGCACTGTCTATTAGCAAGCTCAAACTTAGTCCAAATTACTGGGAGCAAGTTCTTTCAGAAATTAATATGGTTTGACTAGTAATAAGTTCAATTCTTTTCCATGTCCATAGGATAATTATTTAGCATCCTAATACCTTTAACATATTGGCAAATCTCTTTTTAATTAAAAAAGTTAGATGCCTCAATTCTGACATTTCATTAAATATTCAATAAAAATTGATGCACTCAACATACCCTTTTCCAGGTTTCAAATAACCTGAAAAGTCAGAAATGAAATCCATATTATTTTCTTATTCTCCATTATTAGAAACTACAACTCAAAGGTCACATTTACAAGTTACTAAATGAAGACTACCCAGGCAAGATGAGCCAGGTTCATTCAAATCAGGGAAATCAAATATTTTGCAAGTTTATTTCCTGGCCAATGTCCTTCTGGACTAAATTCAAGATTAGATAAGTTGAAAAAATCTCACTTCTAGATATTTTATCACAAATGTATTAAAAAGTAATTGTTAAGTGCTTATTATCTTCAAAGTATTATGTTAAATGCTGAGGATAAAAGTTGAAAAAACAGACCCTGCTCCCAAGGAGTTCACGTTCTAATAAAGGGACTCAACTCTCATAACAAGGTTCTACTGTAGGGTAGATGGAAAGGCCCAGAGGTCCTTAGGTTTCAGAGGCAAGACAGAGAGCAATGTATTTTCTTTAGGGTTCTTTCCATTTATAGAAACTATATCTGATTTCTGATGCTGAACCATTTGACAGTGAAAAGGACCTTGGATCCCAGAACTTTCTTTTCTGGGTCTTCAGTAGCTAAGACTGTGAAGGAAGTTGGAGTTGCAACACCTACGGAGGCAGCTAGGTGGCACAATAGTTACAAAAAGGACTTGGATCAGTTCAAATCCTATCCCAAGACACTAGTTGTGTGACCTTGGGCAAGTCACTTAATCTCTCTCCGTGTCTAAATTTTCTCATCTGTAAAATGGAAATGAGGATAGCACCTTTATTGTTGTTGTTCAGTAAGTTTCAGTCGTGTCCAACTCCTCGTAACCCCATTTGGGGTTTTCTTGGAATAGTTTGCCATTTCCTTCTCCAATGATACAGCACCTATCTGACAGGATTGTTGTGAGGATAAAAATTAGGTGATATTTGTAAATCACTTTGCAAACCTTACTATTCTGTATAAAAGCTAGTTGTTGTTGCTAATTATTATTTATTTGACAGGTTACATCACAGTCACAGGAAGTGCTACATGATGGCTGTAAGGGCTGGGCTGGAAATAGGACCAGTGGAAGGAAGAGCAGGAAATGCTATTCTGGAGTTCTTGGGCTTATCTGACCTTTGGTGGTAATCATGACATGACTGATATTCAATTTTAAGAATCCGATAATAACATAATTTTCACATTTCTAAAAACTCTAATTTTCTTGAAGTTTACTCAGTTCTTGGGAAAAATTGTTAATCCTTCCCAAAAGAATTATCCATAAAACTGAGACAGTATGGCACAATATAGTGATTAGTGGGTTGGATTGGAATCATAAAGATCTGTGTTCAAATCTCACCTGTGATACTCACTAGAGTTGTGACCATAGGTGAGTCACTTAACTTCTCTGAGCTAAAGTTTACTCATATATAAAATAGAAGTAGTAATGCCTGTTATGGCATTACTATGGCAGCTAGGTGGTACAATGGATAGAGCACAGGACCTGGAGTCTAGAAGACCTGAGTTCAAATCCCTCCTCAGACACTTACTAGCCATGTGACCCTGGGCAAGTCATTTAACCCTTTTGCTTCAGTTTCCTCATCTATAAATGAACTGGAGAAGGAAATGGCAAACCACTCCAGTATCTTTGCCAAGAAAATCCCAAAAATAGTTGGGCACAACTGAACAACAAGCAACAAAAATGCCTGTTGTTCCTACCTCACAGAGCTGTTGCAGGACTCACATGAGATTTCCATACTAAGTCCTTTGCAAATATTAAGGTCCTTTGTAAATATCAGTTATCTTCAAGTAGAGGAAAATCACAGCATATTTCAATTCCAACCAGAGACTGCAAAGAGGTAAAACAAAACTACATGTTGTATGCATGGGGACCCAGACCAGCACTTTATTTCAGCTTCTTAGCAGTGCCAGGTGAATTCACCTGATGAGACTACAATGCTGATGAGGACGTTTTGCAAAGGGTGCCAGTCCTCTAGGTAGGGAGTTGGATCCCTAGGGAGAAACATTCTACATCCACTCAAGAGTGGGATCACGGAGTTCACACAAATTGTAGATTTGGAGGTAGAAGGGACCCTCAACAGAGGCCCAGAGAGGTTGTGGCTTGCCCAAGGTCACACAAGAATTAACTGGGTGAGAATGGGTGGATGGTAGGCACTGGGATTCATCACATCAAACACTCCTAGAAAAACAACTCAAAGAAGATTTCCTTCTGACAGTGGGCCAACACCAACAAGAATTAAGGAAAATATACTTCTCCCTGTGGAGCTGACGGTTACCTAAACAAGTTACATGTTGAAATGAGTTAACCCCAGGCCTTTTGTTGATCTGTGATTAGCAGAGGAAGGCATCAGACTACCTGAAATGAATGGTCATATAATTTTTGGCATATGTAAAAAAAAATTTCCCCAGTACTATTTAAAGGCTCCTTACTGACTACCATACCATGCCACTCTGTGACAGAAAATGAATATCCCATCATTCCCCAAATAGACAAAAAGTTACAAATAACAGAATACATGTATCCAGATCAAACTCAGGGGGAGGGGGAAGGGAATAAGCGTTTATGTAGCACCTACTATGTACAAGACTAGTGCTCTTTCCTCTTGGTCAGTGGTGGGCCCGTACCAACATCCTTTTCTTCCTCTTCTGTGTCTCTCTAGTCCTAGAAGAACTCAGGGGCCATGTATTGCCCTTCCCTTCCCATCAGGAAATGGGACTCATAAGTGTGAATTCCTTTATCAGATTGTTCTTCTCCAACAGCAATGATCATACTCTGCCCAATATTGTTGTTGTTTGTGTAACATTCTTCTCTCATACTAGATTATAAACTCCTTGAAGACAAAAGACAATGTTCTTATCTTTGTGACTCTCCCCAAGGCACCTAGCATGCTCACAAGAAAACTCCTTGTGTTTGCTGAATTGAAAAGAATGAAGGTGGTACAGATAAGTATTCAGTCAATACAAGAAGTTCACTATTTCCTGTCCTGAATAAAGTTATGTCTGTAAAAGACAAAAATAAACCAGCCATTCCAGGAGGAAAAAAAAAAAAGCTTAGATTCAAGGGACCACATAGCCTGACCCTATACCTACAACCCTGAATATTCATTAGTTTTCCCTCTCCTTGGCCTGAAATTTCTTGACATTTTACATTAGCTAAAGCCAAAACATTTTTTCCCTAGTGTAATCTGGGTTTCCTCCCAAAAGAGAGTCTGGAACATGTGTCTCTCTCAAAGAAGAAATAAAGAAAAATGTCTCTGCTCTCCAAAGCTCCTGTGGCAACTCCATCCCACATAAACCCATGAAGTATATCATTATTCTGTCTACCAAGTCTGAAATCCATGCCATACTAGCACACATTGCAGGCAAAGGATGTATAAACTGGGGCCCCAAATCTAGGTACTATTAACACTTGATATAAAATCCAAGACTCTCAACTGGTTTAAGCGATAACTGACTTAGGTACCATTTCAGCCAGAGAAGGCACTCAGTAAAATAAATCTTTTGAGGCTAATGTTACTGAAGAATAAAAAACTAAAAACGGAGATGGGGCAGATGAATATCTTTTCACAGCACTCATTAGAGTAGCACAAAGCCAAGAAGCAAGTTCATTTAAGTTAGGTTATTATCCCTGCCTCACAGGAACATACCCTGAGAAACTCAGAATCCATCTGTTGACCCAGAACCTGCTTTTATTCCAAGAATCAGTGTTGTTCTGAACTGCTGGGCCAAACTTTCTGTCTCTAAAGCTTCTGTTGATAAGAAAGATGAGGCAGAATCCACTCCCCCACAACCTTTGAAAATGTCTACCCAGGCTTCAGAACAAGGAAAGAGACATAAAAGTTTCTCCCTAGCTCCATTTTCAGTTCCCCCAGGAAGAACAAAAGGACCAGGGTATTAACAGAGAAAGTGAAAATCCAGATCTTAGGAAAAACAGGGTCCTCCCCCAGGAATGCTGAGTATATGAAGTTTTGCCCTTTCTTTTTTTTTAACTAAAAGGCAAGAGCTGAACAACAAAACTTATACTCTGGGGGTCTGTCTCCCTCTTCCTTCTTTGCAAAACTCAAACATAGGGCTGTTGGGGAGTGAGAGAGTTGTTTTATTTTTTTTTTTTTAAGCAATCAGGGTTAAGTAACTTGCTCAAGGTTACACGGCCAGTTATTTCTGGGTGTGGTGCTGAGTGTCTGAGCCCGGGATTCGATCTCCAGATCATCCCAACACTGGAGCCGGTGCTCTTACTCGCTGAGCCACCTGGCCGCCCCTAAGCAATTGGGCTTAAGTAACTTGCTCAAGGTTACACGGCCAGGTGTTTCTGGGTGGGTGCTAAGTGTCTGAGCCCGGGATTCGATCTCCAGGTCGTTCTGACACTGGAGCCGGTGCTCTTACTCGCTGTGCTACCTGGCCACCCCAGTTGTTTTATTTTTAAAGCACTATTCCTACTCTATGTTAAGTAGGGGGATAAATAAAGCATTCTTTGTGACAGAGAAGAAAGGTAAGAGAAGATGTGCTGAAAGCCTTCCCTTCAAGTGGTTCTGGGAAGAATCTATAAGGAGACTTACGGTGATCACGGTAGAAACAACCTACCTTTTTATCTTCCTAGAAAGCCCCTAATTTACTTTCATTTTTATTCCAAAAGTTAATTTGGGAATGTGTTTCAACTAAGTTGATCCTTTGGACCATGAAACACATTTTCCATAGAAAAGTTACCTTTGTTCCAAGGGCAGTTCCTAATATTTAACCCATAATATAACATAAACTATGTATGAATGGTAACAATGATATTTTCATTGAGTTCTAAGGTTTGCAAAATACTTTTACATTTTTTATTTCATTTGATCCTCATGACAACCCTATGAGGTAAGTAGAGTTATTAACTCTATTTTACAGATGAGGAAACTGAGACTTAAAGAAGTAAAAAGACTTGCACAGGGTCACGCAGATGCTAAGTGCCTGAGATGGGGTTTGTGCCCAGGTTTTCCTAATACTTGGCCCATTTTTCCATCCACTATGACATACTGAATACTTCTCTTGTGTAACATCTTACCATGGAGTACAGTATTTCTTTGGGGAAAAAAATAAACATTCATCACTCCCACTTGGAGAGTCAGAAAATACATCTTCCCCTGATGTACTGCTCTGTGTGAAAGTAGAGCTCCTTCACTCTCAGCCAGGCAATAAATGGGACTGGAGAGACTACTTTGGCTTCAAACCACTCCAAATCACTGATAGTGGCTCCCTTGCCATGGTAGCTGGGTGAAGGTGAAGGAAGAAACCAAGAGGAATGGGTAAGAGTAAAGAGGAGGGGAGGGATCTCCGGATAGGCTGAAGAGCTGGGGAAGTGGTGGGGCATGCCAGTCATGCTTTACCACCCCCACCCCCTTTCATGTCTTCTGTGACTGTAGAGCCACAGGACTGGAGGAAGAGGAGGAGGAGGAGGAGGAGGGAGGAACATTAGACCAATGATAAGACTATCAGGGGGATGCAAGCCTTTCTCATATTTGACAGTCCTGAAGGCGAATGAGGATAGAAATGGGGCAGAAGCCTCCTCATTTACTTTCTCTTGTCCCATCACCACAGATTATGCTAATTGTCACTGGGTTAAATTAAGAAATAGAGACAGAGAGGACAGAGGCAAAAGTGTTGTTAGCCTTGGACAGGTTTGGGGTTTCTAGAAACAAAGGAGATGAGAAGGAAGACATGGAAGGAGATACACAAGGTCAGCAACAGGGGATATTCAAATGCAATCCAAGTGCATACAAATCATCACAGGGACTTCATGCTTTTGTTTTCATGGTCTAATGCAGTATATAAAATGCAAAAACCAAATAACTGTAGAGCAGCTAGGTGGTGTAGTGAATAGAGCACCCAGCCTGGAGTCAGGAGGACCTGAGTTCAAATCTGATCTCAGACATTTGATACACTTACTAGCTGTGAGACCTTGGGCAAATCACTTAACCCCAACTGCTTTTCTTTTCCCCCTCAAAAAAACAAAACAAAACAAATAACTGTCATGCTGAACCTATGAACATATCTACAACAAAAAAAAATCTTCAAGTTTGAACCTAAGGTTGAACAGGTGACAGAGACAGAATTTAAGCCCTAAACCCCTTATTTCAAATACAGCATTCTTTATGGCTACCATTTCATTCAAAGACAGGAGGACAGACCACAAACAGAAATGAAGGCATATTGTAATTCCCACATTCAATGAGCATTTATAAAGCACATAATGCTCTAGGCACTGCGAATATGAAGCCTTTTAGCAGCTCACAAAATTTCATCAGAAACAGAAAACTTTTCTATGTGATACCAGGGGACATACCTTCTCATATTTGTGTTCCCCCCCAGAAAAGTTGTCATTCCTGGTTTGAGGTATTCTGTGGGTCTGCATTTACTCAAAACTGTAGCTCAGAAGCCCTATTGAAGTGTTTTCTTTTACCAGTCAACTATCTCAAAATGAAGACATTAAGTAAAATAACATGGTAAGAAAAGTAGGAGTAGTAGAAATAAACATTTTCCCCATAAATCTGAGCCATGTTCTCCAAAAAAAATACAAACATCACTAGGAAGAGTGAAAACACATTAGAGATCACACATGAGAGAAAAATGCGTAGAGAATGCACATGACCAGGACACTCTTGTAAAGCATGACACCAATGCCACAAGACCACGGACGTCTTCTGATAAAATATTACACTGCTCTTCCTCGGTATGGGACTGTATTTGGGCATCCCATCTCTACTGAAAAATACAAGAGTCCTGTTACTGCTTGGCTAGTCTCTCAGTTGTTCTGTTTAGGCATCTCTCTCCTAGTTTATTCTCACTGCTACCATCAAATGAACTTCAATTGTAGTGATCAGTTGAAATGACATTGCTTCTTCATAAGAGAAGTGGACTCTGACAATTTCTCTTTTAAAATGGGGCCCAGGGCCTGAGCTTCAGTCCTTTTAAGTAGGAAGAAAAGGCAAGTCCTTCACATACTCAGGAATTGGACTAAGGTAAAAGTCCTTTATCTGTCTCAAAAAAAGAGAAGAAGAAGTCGATTCCCTTAGTCTTAGCCTCCAGGGGCCAGTCTCTTTGGGAACAGGAAAAAATTAGTCAGTTAATTAGCTCCAATAAACATAGTCTGACTTTTGAATTACCTGCATGTGTGGTTAAATCAATCCATTGCTCTAGAAAACTATCTGACTTAAGGTTAGAAACTCCTTACACCTTCTGTTTAACTCCTCAGGGAGATTCAACATCCTCAAGCCCAATTAGAAGGTGGAGATTCTCTGGCAAAAAAATTCAAAGCCATAATTTTTCCTGGTCACAACACACTCTGGTTTTCCCAAATGAACAGGTATAAGAAAGCAGAAGGAGCTATCTGGGGGATGCTTCAAGGTTACCACTTGGCACCTAAAATCCTCCATTCTAAATTCTTGTCTTTATTATGCAAATATAGTTGGCAGCAAGCCTCCCAGGCCTTGAATAAAACAGTCCAAAAAGAGATAAATGCAGTCATTTCATTAATCATTTCCATTTCCATAGCACTGAAAGACTTACAAAGTGCTTCCCCCAACAACCCTGTGAAGTAAATAGTAAAAGTATTATTCTCCTCACTTTTAAAATGGGGGATATGAAACTCTAAGACAAATGACTGACACATCTAATAAATGCGTGTGAAAGAATGAACTACAGTTCCAAAGAATGATTCATGGTTACAAAGAGAAGGAGGACATCGAGCTACTTTCTGAAGAGCCAACTGAAAGTCTACCAAAATTAAACACTGATACCTTTACATAAACGATTTCATTTATTTTTCATGATAACCTTTTAAGGAGGGTATTACAGGTTTTATCACTCCCATTTTACAGATGGGAAAACTGAAGTTCAGAGAGGTTAAGTGACTTGCCCACAGTCACAGAGCTGGTATGTGTTAAAGACAGCAAAGGAGGTCTCTCCAGATTCTAAAGCTCTGTCCACTACACCATATTACCTGAATTAGTTAACTACCAGATTAGGAAACAAGACACCTGGATTCTAGCTGAAGTTCCCATTGACAAATGGGAACCTGGATGGCTCACTTTCTTGGTCTATAAAATGGGGTTAATAATTACTATTCTCTTCTCAGGGATGTTGTAATAAGAATAATGATAGTATCTTAAGATTCTTAAAAAATGGATATGGTAGAAGCAATATCTTAAACCCTCCACTCAAGCAAGTAAAAGTAGTTTTTCCTTAAAAGATATTGCAACTCTCTTTGAAAATTGATACCTCAGGGGAGGTATCAACACCTTAAGTAAAAACTGGCCTAACTTGTGGAGGAGATAAAAGTTGGTACTAAGGAAGCTGGTGGCTGATTCTGAGGTCTTTTCATTGTGCCAGGCTGTCTCTCCTAGAATACAAGGCAATTTGAGGAGAGAGAAAGCATTAAAGTCTGGCAGAATTCAGGATAGGCATCCTAAGGGGTGCCCATGTACTTAGTCTTAAAGAAAATGAAAGATTCTATGAGGCACAAATGAAGAAAGTATATTCCAGGCTTGGAGGGAAGCTTGTCATTCACAGAAACCAGTGGAACAGGAGTGACATTACCATCAATCAACTGGTGAGAGTAGATGCCCTTAGTAAACCACATCACATAAACGCACTTCAGAGTACCTACAATTTAAAGGAAGTTTGAGAATTTATTATAAATTCTTTTATTTTTAAAGCAAAAAATCACAGCTTAATTTATCTACCTGGTAAATCTTAATTTTTAGAATATCATAGCATTCAGAGTTGGAAAAGACCTTGAAGGTAGGTCATTTACTCTGACCCTCTCATTTGATGGACCCAGGTAAGTGACTTTCCCATAGTCATACAGATAGAAAGGATCAGATTCACAGTCAGGTCCAGTGGCTTCAAATCCAGTGCTCTTTCTACTAACCATTAACTTTTTCAAAGTGTCTGCACTGTCTGATCGAAATGACTCTCTGATCAAATCTGTTCTTCCTCCACCAAAATGTACCTAGCAAAGCCTGATTTGGATAATAACCAGGAGGAGGTAATCAAAGGGTCATAGATACAGAGCTGGAAGGGACCTTGGAGGCCATCTAGTTCAACTCTATCAGTATGAGGAAACTGAGGTCCAGAGAGGTTAGGTGACTTGTCTAAGGCCATATAGGCAGTAATCATGAGAAACAGGATTTAATCTTGTGTCCGTCTGATGCCAGAACCAGCCAACAATTCTGAATACATTGCTATCAAATGACTCAGTTGACTACTTTCTTTCCTAATGAAATTAATTCCAGTGCTAGATCCAATCAGAGGAAATGTTGCCTGACCTTCAAATGATTGGGCGGGGGGAGGAATCAATTGACTTGAGAAAGAAACCAAAAAGTTTAGCAGGACCTAGAAGTAAATTATATTTACTGTAATAGTAGAAGATCAGTACACATTCTCTTGAAAAGATCTCCCAGGTAACCAAAAAGATGGACAAAGGATGCTCAGAGCACAACAGGGCACACAAGAAAGTATCAAGGCATCATCTGAATGTAAATGGTCACTAAAGTCAAAGAATGTTAGTAATTAGGAAACCTGGTAAAAGAAAACAAAAGGATCCTCGATAGCACTCTGGGAAATAAGCATCCTGGGTAAAGACTGTGGACAAAGGCAAAGCTCCCCAAAGAAATGACCCAGCTGTATAGCAGAACTTTATCAAGAAGACATTCATACCAGATCCTCTGTCTTCATTTCTTTGTCCCACCTAAACTTCTCCCCTTAGACTATTTTTTTTTTACTTTGAAACTCTGTTCAAGGAATACCATCTATTCTAGAGTAAACCTGGATCTGTCAGCTACTCATGTCTTCCTACCCCCGCAAAAGTGCCCTCTATTTACTTTATATATACACAGAGTGTCCCAAAAGCTTTAATACTTCAGAATGAACTTTGGGGGCATTTTCTCTGACTATCCCCATGCCTGTTATGCTCTCCCTTCTCATCTCTCTCTACTGGCTTCTCTGGCTTCTTTTAAGCCCCAGCTAAAATCCTCTGTCTACAGGAAGGCTTTCCCAACGCCTCGTAATCCTAGTGCTTTTCATCTTTTAATTATTTTCTTTTTATCCTATAAATAACTTGTTTGTAACGAGTTTGCTTGTTATCTCCCCATTAGTGTGTGAACTCCTTGAAGGCAGGGGCTGTCCTTAGTAGCACATAGTGGACACTTAGTTATTTATTGACTGACTAGAACACCATGTACTTACGTGCAAATATGCTCCCTCAAAAGACTATAAGCCTTTTGAGGATAAGGACCATTTCATTCTTTGCATCCTCAGAACCTAGCACAAATTAGGCACTTAATATATGTTTGATATATATATATATATGTTATACATGTGTTATATATAATATGTTGATTGATTTATAGGAAGTGAGTAAAAACTTATGATTCTAGCTAAAGAAGAAAAATATCAATGTCAATTATTTTATTTGTAATCTATCTATATAGCTTGAGAGAGAGAGAGAGGAAGGAGGAGGGGGAGGAGGGGGAGGAGGAGAAGGCAGGAAGGAAGAGTGGGGAAGGAGAAAGAAGAGGAGAATGAGGAGTGAAGAGGAAAGGAGAAGGAGGAGGAGAAGGAAAAGGAAAAGGAGAAGGAGGAGAGAGGAAGAGGGGGGGGAGAGAGAGAGAGAGAGACAGAGAGAGAGACAGAGAGAGAGAGAGAGAGAGAGAGAGAGAGAGAGAGAGAGAGAGAGAGACAGAGAGAGAGAGAGACAGAGAGAGAGAGTGAGAGAGAGAGACAGAGAGAGAGAGAGTGAGAGAGAATGAGAGAGAGAGAGAGTAAGTGAGAGAGAGAGAGAGTGAGAGAGAGAGAGTGAAAGAACTAGTAAAATGTTTCATGGTTTCATGGGCTATTAACATATCACACGTATATTTGCAAGTCTACTTTAACCACCAAATATCAGACACTCATCATATATTTAGCAGACACCTACTACATGTTCAGTACTCATGGGGAAAATAGAAGTACGACCAAGTCCCTGTCCTTAGGAAGTACACAATCTAGCTGGAGAAACAAGGATGAACAATGTGAGTCAGGGTATAATCTGCTAAATTTTGTGGCACAGATTACAAGAAATACAGAGTTCCTAAGAAAGGGTGCTATCCAAGATGAATGCTTCACAATTAAATACAAGATGAAGTCAACAGAGAATATAATAGCCTTTCCTATGGGAAATTTCTGGCAACTAATCACTTAAAATATCAACATTTTAGAACTTGACAAGAATTCCTCTTCATTTTACAAATGGGAAAAAGGACCCAGTGAGTTGAGATGACTTGTCCCAAATATAGTTAGTCAGTGGCAGATGCAGGACTAGAACCCAGCTCTCCTATTGCGAGGTCAGCACTTTTTCCAAGGCACCACAGTTTACTCTCAGACCTATAGGAATCCAGCTGGTCCAGAGTACTGTCATTGTCATCACTGTTTGCCCTTCCCATCCTCCAGAAGCAAAAAAGGTAAATCATAATGAAAATAATTCCCATTTATATGGTGCCTTAATATTTGTGAAGTTCTTTACTTTCTAGGCAGTACAAATATCATTACACCTATCTTACTGATTAGGAAACTGAGGGTCTGAGGAGTTAAGGGAGAGGGCCAAACCTGATTGACGTGCCACTGTACTCACCACTATAGCTTTGGTTCAGCAGAAGTAAAATTAACATTTTTTCCTCTTCAGACATTCTGTATAAATGGAAGAGGAGATCAAAGAAGTCTTTAACATATGTGACCACAGCAACCCACCTGTCTCAGGCGATACTAAAAATAAGTATAAATATAGTGTAACCTGAGTCTCAAAGCCTGCTGATATGAGACTTTCTCCCCATTAGTGGAGATCAATGCCCCGTGCCTGCATAAAGGGAGAGATGGATTTGGTGAGGGTCAGAGAGATGAGAGCTTCAGGCTCTTTCAGTCTCTTCAGGCTCTTCTGGCTTCTAATTTCTTTCCTATAACTTAATATTTCATTTGTCCCCAATTACATTTAAAAACAATTTTATCATTCATTTTAAACAATTTTTAATGCTTATTTTTAGTTTATAACATTCATTTCCACAAGATTTTGAGTTACAAATTTTCTCCCCATCTTTCCCCTACACACCACCCCCAAACAACAATCCCACTGAATACCCCCTCTCCCAATCTGCTCTCTCCTATATCCTCCCCCATCCTTCCTTTGACTTTCTGGCAGGCCAAGATGGATCTCCATACCCCAGTGCCTGTATATCTTATTTCCCAATTGCATGTAAAAAATAGTAATAATAATAATTTTTAAAAAACATTTGATTTTAAAACTTTGAATTCCAGATTCTTTTCCCTTCTTTCCTCATCACCCACCCTTACTGGGAAGATAAGCAATAGGTTGTACATGTGTAGTTATGCAAAACCTTTCCATAGTGGATATATTGTGAAAGACTGACTATATTTCCCCCCTTCCTATCCCACCCCGCCCCACTTGTTCTATTTTCTACTTTGACCCTGTCCCTTTTCAAAAGTGTGTATTTCTAACTACCGTCCTCCCCAGTCTGCCCTCCCTTCTATAATCCTCCCCTCTTATCCCCTCCCCCCTTACTTTCCTGTAGGGTAAGATACCCTATTTAGTGTGTATGTCATTCCCTCCCTAAGCCAAATTCAATGAGAGTAAGGTTGACCCATTCCTTTTTGCCTTCCTGTTCTTCCCCTCCATTGTAACAGTTTTCCCTTGCCCCTTTTATATGAGATAATTTACCCCATTCTGTCTCTCCCTATCTCCTCTCATTATATTCCTCTCTCGCCTCTTAATTTTATTTTTTAAATATCATCCCTTCCTATTTAATTGGTCCTGTGCCATCTGTCTATCTATACCTGTACATATATGTACACACACTCATATATGTACACATATGCACACATACCCTCATATATAGACATATATACGTATGTATACATATATATACATTTATATTCCCTTCAACTATCCTCATACTGAGAAAAGTTTCATCAGTTACAATTATTGTTTTTCCATGTAGGAATGTAAATAGTTCAACTTTGGTAAATTCCTTATGATTTCTTTTCCCTGTGTACCTTCCCATGCTTTGCTTGCTTCTTGTATTTGAATATCAAATTTTCTATTATACTCTGTTTTTTTCATCAAGAATGCTTGAAAGTCCTCTATTTCATTGAATAACCATATTTTCCCCTGAAACATGATACTCAGTTTTGCTGGGTAGGTGATTCTTGGTTTTAACCCCAGCTCCTTTGACCTCTGTAACATCATATTCCAAGCCCTTCGATCCCTTAATGTAGAAGCTGTTAGATCTTGTGTTATACTGATTGTGTTTCCACAATATTCAAATTGTTTCTTCTTGGCTCTGAAACATGGCTATAATATTCCTAGGAGTTTTCTTTTTGGGACCTTTTTCCAGAAGTTATCAGTGAATTCTTTCAATTTCTATTTTGCTCTCTAGTTCTAAAATATCAGGGCAATTTTCCTTGAGAATTTCTTGAAGGATGATTTCTAGGTTCTTTCTTTAATCATGGCTTTCAGGTAGTCCAATAATTTTTAAATTATCTCTCCTGGATCTATTTTCCAGGTCAGTAGTTTTCCAATGAGATATTTCACATTGCCTTCTATTTTTTTTTTCATTTGTTTGGATCTGTTTAATAGTATCTTGATTTATCATAAAGTCATTAGCTTCCATTTGCTCCAATCTAATTCTGAAGGAATTATTCTCTTCAGTGAGCTTTTGAAATTCTTTTTCCATTTGGCAAATTTGGCTTTTTAAGGCATTCTTCTCCTCATTGGTTTGTTGGGCCTCTTTTGCCATTTGAGTTAGTCGATTTTTTTAAGGTATTATTTTCTTCAGTCAGGCTGTTGACTTGTTCTTCATGATTTTCTTGCATCATTCTCATTTCTCTTCCCAATTTTTCCTCCCCTGCTCTTACTTGATTTTCAAAATCCTTCTTGAGCTCCTCCATGGCCTGTAACCAATTCATATTTTTCTTGAAAGCTTTTGGTGCAGGAGTTCTGACTTCATTGTCTTCCCCCCATTTCATGCTTTGATCCTTTTTGTTGCCAAAAAAAGGAATCTAAGGTTTGATTGCTGTGTTTACTTTGCTTCCTTTGCTTGTTCATGTTGCCACTCAATTACTTGACTTTTGAGCTCTTTGACACAGTAGAACTCTGCTTCCAAAGAGGAGAGCTTTATCCCAAATTGCTGGGGTTTTCACAGCTTCCAGAGTTATTAGTTGGGTGCCATCTCTACAGACCCCACAAGCTCTGGCTCACTGGTCACACACCCCAGGACCTCCACCCAAGACCGCGATCCAGATCCAAGAAGTTAAAGCAAGAGCAATTACCCTCTTAATGGTCACTTGGTCCCCCTATGATCTATAGGCCAGAAACTCTGAAGCAGTCATATGGAGGTGGCTGCATGGCTGCTGCACCTCTGCGGCTTCTTGCCTCCATCCCCCCCCCTCCCAATTCCAACAGAGTTCCACACTGACCTTTTACTTTGTCTTTGGCATTTATGGGCTGATAATTCTGGAAACCATTACAGCTGCTGGTGATCCACTCTCCTGAAGTCCGCTCCAGCTGCTGCTGGTCGGGGCCACCCTGGGCCTAAAACCACATCTCATGCAGGGCTGGGCTCAGCTCCCACCTTGATGCAATGGACCCTTCCTGTCTGCCTGCTGGGCTGCCTTCAGTGGGAGATTTGTTTCTCTCTGTCACTTTGTGGGCTCTGTAGCTCTAAAATTTGTTTAGAGTCATATTTTATAGGTATTTGAGGTTGTTATGGGGGGAGCTCATGGAGTTTTCCTGCTTCTATGTCACCATCTTGGCTCCACCCCGAGTAAAACTTAAAAAATTTTTGACTTACAAATTTTCTCCCTTCCTTCCTCCTCTCCCTCCCTCATTGAGAAGGCAATTGACTTCCAGTTTTGAGAGATAAGATGAACAATGTCAGGTTGATGAAGGAAACGACTCTGGGAAGAAGCTAACATGAGAGGAGCTAGTAGTCTCCACTGTACCTCTGTCCCCAGGTTACTATGCTAGAGACTTCAGGGAATCTCCCCTTGGGTGAGATCTAACTCTCTTGGTTGACTTGGAAAGGAGAGGACAGACAGGACAGGAGAGAACAGGACAGGAGAGGACAGGAGAATAGCTATCCCCAGTGCGATAGCTCCTTCACTCTGTATTGTCTGGTATATATTCTCCTATATATACTTTCTCTGATTTCTGTTTTGCCACCAACTCAGATGAATGACTTTCTTTAGTAATTGCTATGTGTATACATAGGAGAACTGATATTTGAGAGAGAGACAGAGAGAGACAGAGAGAGAGGGAGAGACAGAGAGAGAGAGAGAGGGAGAGAGAGAGATACAGAGAGAGAGGGAGGGAGGGAGGGAGGGAGGGAAAAGGAGAGAGAGACAGAGACAGAGAGAGAGAGACAGAGACAGAGAGACAGACAGACAGACAGACAGACAGACAGAGAGGTCAAGTCTTAGATATAAAACTTGAGTTTTCCTTTCCTCCTTTTCATTACTGAATAGACATGAGAAATTTAGCTTATACCTGAAAATCACATCCCCTGCTCCAGTATGTTGCAGGAAGCAGATAGAATTCTAGCCATTACCCCCTTTCTCTAAGGAAAGCAAAATGACCAAGCTTCTGGCTCCAACCTCCTGCTTCCTCTCCAGGCAGGAATTAAAGTCTCTGTCCTTCTCCCCCAACCCCCGCCCCGCCCTGGACAAAGGTGGGTAAGAAAGGATAGAGAAGTTTATGTGTGCCGCCTTTGGAGCCACACAACAACGTTCCCATGATACATGGGAGGAGACAGTCCTGGATTTAATAACAAATGACTATAAACATCACAACTAACTACACCAAGCAACCACCTTTAATACATTTGTTTGGCGTTGGGCATTTTTTTTTTCAACAAGATTTAATCCATTCAGATTTATTTGTTCAGGTTTTTTGGTGTGCTTTATTTTTATAGTTCCAACATGTACAAATTACTACTATGTTAGGAGGTCTCTTGTAACAGAGTCAATCCACTTATGAGGAAGATAAAGAGGATGGAGGATATTACATAGTCCTTTCTTTATCCTTGGTTTTGACAACTGTTCTTTTGAATGCTCCCTTTAAAGCAGTTTAGATGTTAAGAATGTTAAGAGACCATCTATTAGAGAATGACTGGAAAAACTGTGGCATACTACTATAGTGGAATATTAATAGGCAGTTAGAAATAAAGAACATGAAGAATTAGAGAAATATGGACAAATGCAGAGCTAAGTGAGCAGAACAGATATATACATACATATGTATGGATGCATAATGACTATAATATAAATGAAAAGAAATCTTGGTGTTCTAAGTAACAGTACCAGTAATTCTAAGTCACAGTAGTATTAATCTTTGTCCCAGAGAACAGATAATGAAACATATATCCTGCCTCTTTTTTTTGGAGCAGGGAAGACAAGATAATTGTGGTTAAGTGACTTGACCAAGGGCACGCAGCTAGTGTGTCAAGTATCTGAGGCTGGATTTGAACTCAGGTCCTCCTGACACCAGGGCCGGTGCTC
This sequence comes from Petaurus breviceps papuanus, assembly GCF_028583685.1. NCBI lineage: Eukaryota > Metazoa > Chordata > Mammalia > Diprotodontia > Petauridae > Petaurus > Petaurus breviceps. The sequence continues at coordinate 59,945,690 of NW_027187460.1, read as the reverse complement.
TATTCACTGGGCCACCTAGCTGCACCCCCCCCTGCCTTTTTTTAAAATTAAAATTACAATTAAAATGTATAAAGTATATATAAATGTATAAAGTTTTAAAACAAAATTTTAATAAAAAGTTTTACAATTATTCCTGAGAAACGTAAGAAAATGTTTTCAGATTAAAGTTAACAAAAGGTAATAACTTAGGTTTTGTGGGAAAGCCCACAATACTATAAATTATTTTTTTAAAAAGTACCAAATCATTTGTTGCCAGGTTAGAGACCAGGAATGTCAGATGGTCATCAACTCTTTTATTTCCCTCTTGATACAGAAATGATATCCTAACTCTTGATACAGAAGTGGAAAACTATAGGGACAAAATTGCATATACTTTCATATGTGGTCACTGTATCAGTTATTTTTGCTCAACTGATTTTCTTTGTTACAAAGAAGTGTTTAAGCTGGAGACTCAGTAGCATGCCTAGCTGGGTAGCATGTCTAGAAATGATTGCGATGAAAAAAACATAAAGACACCAATTAAGCATTTTTTTAACCAATAATAAGCCCCCCCCCCATCCCTTGCAAAACTGTTACAGACATTAAATTTCTTTCTACACAACACAAAATGATTCCCAGCTCAATGCCTGGAAATTATACCCCTTCCTGACATCTTCCTCTCCAAAGAAAAAGCTAGCTTCTCCCAAAGCCCAGTTCAAGCATCACCTCCTACATGAGCTTGTTCCTTATAGAAAATATTCTATAGCCCACCTTTGAACAATCCATTCTCCACTTCCTATTCACTTTCACCTCTGAAAATCCACATCTTCCTTTCAAAGCACAGCTCAGTAGCCATCTCCTACAGAAGGTCTTTCCTGATATTCCCCCTGATATAAGTGCTCCCTCACTCAAATATTATATCATGAAATTACATGTATTATAATTGCTTATCTGTTAATATGTTGTATCCTCCACTCTTCCCCACCATAGAAAACAGAGGGATGGTGTTTAATAAATGGTTTGGGGCAGGTGGGTGGCTCAGAGGATAGAATGCTGGGCCTGGAATCAGGAAGATTCATCTTCCTGAATTAAAATATGACCTCAGACATTTACTGACTAGGTGACCCCGGGCAAGTCATTTAACCCTGTTTGCCTCAGTTTTTCATCTATAAAATGAGCTGGGGAAAGATATGGCAAACCACTCCAGAATCTCTGCCAAGAAAACCTCAAATGGTATCACAGAGAGTCAGACATGACTGAAGAATGACTTAACAGAAACAACAATAATAAATGGTTTGTTAAACTGAATCTACAATTTATTCATGTAAAGTGATATGGGTGGCAAATGGAGCACTAAACAAGAAATTTCAGCCCTAGGATGGCTTTTCCTAATTGCTTCTACTGGGTTGGCCATAATAATCTAATTAACCTTGCAATAGCCAGTGCAGACAATAGGGAACCTGCAGCCTCAAGGATGCAAGTTTTGATTCAGTCAAAAGGCTAAATTTGAGCACTTAGAGGGCCACATGTGGCCTTGAGGCTGCAGGTTCTGCACCCTAGAGCCAGAGCAACTCATTCTTTTGCCTTAAGGACACAAGTTCAAGATCTGGGCTGCCAACAAAGACACACACACTGGAAAAGGTGCGTTATTGAACAGTAACTTTTACCAATCATTATTCTACCTTTTTTTTTTCTGGAGTCTGGAAATTTAAACATACTATTGTTGCTTCCCTGATCTAAATGACTCTACATCTTTGAGAAGACTAAGGATAACTATATATAGTTCACATTAAATGTGCTATAAATGCATTGAGGAAAAAAAATAGAATTGTCATTGCCTTGTGTCTCACTACACCTCATTCCATCAAACCATTCATCCATCCACCCATCCATTCATCCCCATTCATCTCCTCCAAAGTCATTCTGCTGAGCAAAGTGATTGTTTCCATTCAGAATAAGGAACTTTCAGCCAAGGTAACCATCAGATGTATAACTTGTATGACCTTGTATAACTTACATGCATAGGTCTCAGTTTCTTCACATATAAAATAAAGGAGTCTAACTAAAGGGTCTCTGTTGTCTCTTCCAGCTCTAAATCTATAATCCTATAATCTTTTGATCACATCAGGTTATTCCCTTAATAGTAGTGGATAGATTGCAGAGAGAGAGAGAGAAGGTGACCTTTATTTCGGAGCATTTGGCTTACTCTGAACATTGGGGTTAAATTAAAAATGAAATTTCAATTAATCAAACCAAAAGATATATATTCATTGCATATGCTGTCAGACCTGGTTGGGGTTTATTAGTTTGAATAAATTGTTCCCATCCTGTCCCCTCCTTTTTTATCTTTTGATGCAAGGGAGGGCACACTAGGTAAGAGAGGGATATATTCAGAAATGAATGTGATATAAAACCAAAAAATATCAAAAAATGTTTCTTAAATGTTAAGGGATTTATTGAATGTGTGCTAACTGTCTAGTTTCCTTCCTCTCATCTTCTAGCCAGCCAGTATTTTAACATACTTTCTATTTTTTGTGTTTTATGCTTAGAAATTAAAAGAATGAGAACTTGGTGTGCTAGATAAAGTCTCATTTAAAATTATTTCAAACATTACAGTCCTCAACTTTATAATCAAATAATAGAATTTTTGTTTTCGAGAAGTTTCTAGATTTTTCTCAACAATCAATTAAAATTTTATTTTCTCAAGGCCTTGGTCTTGGTAACCATGGCCAGTGTTGCCAGGCAGAGGAATAATGAATCAGAATCAGATGATGATATCAGAGGACAGAAGGACAGAACCTTCAAGCCCCTCCTCATCTTCAATCCAACCAAACCTGAACAAAAAATCCTCTTATAATATCTCCAACAAGTGGATATCCAGATTATATTTGAAGATCTGCAATGGGGGGGATGCCACTATTTCACAAAGTAACCTGTTCTACTTTGGGATAGCTCTAATTATTAGGAAAGTTTTCCTTTCCTGAATTTTAAGTCCACATTCCCCGCCCCTACTTCATCCTCTGAGGCCAAGCAGAACAACTCCAATAGTCCCACAAAACTCCTGCAGATAGCTCTCTATGTCCCTCTCTTTTCTCTTCTTCCAGGTAAATGTCTCAGTTCTTGCAGTCAAATGGCATGAACCAAAGGTCTTCTCCATTTTAGTTGCTCTTCTCTGGACTCTCTCCAGTTTATCACTATCCTTCCCAAAATGTGGCACCTTCAAATGAGGGCAATGCTTTACATGTGCTCTGAGTAGAGCAGGGTAATGTAGGAATATCATTTCCACAGAAGAAACAGACAGTACTCATGTCTATCTGTGCTCCACATAGACCTGGTTCTAGGCTTGTCTCCTTCATCAGGGCTTCCTGGGAATTTCTATCACTTCTAGAAATGCCCAGGACTAGAATGCCTCAAAGCACACCAGAAGGCAGAAAGGATACTTAAATATCTCAAAGGCATTAATTATTAAGCAGCACCTAGGACAGTGGAAAGAACTACAGAAGACCTAAGTTTAAAACTCTGTTCAATCTGTATGACCTTGGGAAATCACTTAGTCTCTGGGTCTCAATTCCCTCATCTGTACAATGAGGAAGTTGAGCTAGATGCCCTCTAAGCTCCTATATCTTATGCGCTCCTCTCATCCTATGATCCTGTAAGAGGGAGCTCCAAATTCTCAGTACACCAGCCTCTTAACAGACCAAAGTCAGCAAGTAAGGCAGATTGCATAACCTAAAATCCAAGTACTATTTGTAAAGCCAGTGCATTTGGTGACCTTGACTTTCTGCTTCCTGGGCTAAATCCATTCCAAAAGCTCTGTCAAACAGCTGGATATGAACTTCCCTATGGCCCAATCTTAGATTCCAGACTGTGAATCTTTGGCACTTTTATGACAAGAAGGGAAAAGAGAAAGCAAGAGGGAGAAAAAGAAGAGAAGGAAAGAGAACAGGAAAGTTCCATAAGCCTGCAATAAAAACAATAAGCAGAACATCCCTGAAATATCCCTCAAAAGGGCAGTAAACTATAGCTTTATAACAAACTCTCAGTTCCTTAGGATTTTCAGATACTCATTTTTCATGAAGTTTATAATTTTTTGTATTGGTTATAAAGGTTTTTTATTGGTCTTTACCCTTACTCATCCCTAGACCTCTATTAATATATACTATTCCAATAGCAATAGTAATTCTGACTAAATATTGCTTGAAGATTACAGAACCTCTAAAGGAAAAGGGAGAAAAGCGATGGCATTCTGCTTGGGATCAGCTGAACCCTTCAAGTTCTGAAACCTCTGATTCTATGAACTGGAAGAACCTATCACACATTTACAACTCATTTGAGACATAGGCTCTTTGAGGGAAAGGGCTTAGCATTATCTTACTCAGAAACTCCTTCCCAAAACCTTCCAGTATGATCAAATAAAGCTGAGTTCCAATAAATATCATATTTGAATCACTGGCTTTTAAAGCAAGAGTGCCTTAGAGGTATCACCCATCTTTTATGAGTGAGGAAACTAAGATTCTGACAGGGGAAGTGACTTACTCAAGGTCACACAAGTAGGAAGTGACATAGCAGATCTTCTGAATGCTACTCTACTCTCTTACTCTTTCTCCTCCACCATGCTGTCTCTTTGGTGGGAGAAGGAACATTTTCTTTTTTCTTAAAATCCTTTTTAATGTACTTTGGTCCCTGAAACTACAAAATCCCAGATTAAAATTTGGAAGAGACCTTAGAAGTCATGCAGTCCAACCTTCTTATTTTACAGATGAGACAGACTTAGAAAAGCTAACTCATGTATATATTTGTAATAAAATACATCAGAAAATGTATTTTTTCAAAATTAATTTCCTTCAATTTAGTGCCATTAGCAGTAGGCATTAAAATTCATTTAAAAGCTCTTCTTGCAAGAGGCCCTCTCCCATTTTTGTTTCAAATGAAGTCTTAACTCTCCACAATGAAAAGAGTTTAAGTATAATTAATCAGTGTATTTAAATTTTTTTCTCTCCCCCAGAATATTCCCTCCTTCATGCTAGTCTTTTCCCACTGGTGAGTTTCTTTTGGGGGACAGCCCATGCTAGCCTTGCTTTATTCCTAGGCAGATTGTGCTTCTGACTCTCTAGACAAGGGTTCCCAAATTTATTTGTCCTACCACCCCCTTCTTATAAAGAAAAATTCCTCAGCATCCCCTGGAAATCTACTTTCTTTAACCCTTTAATGTTTTTTTATTTACATAATTTAAAAAATAAAATACATATATTTTTAAATGCCACATCTTAAATTCAATAATTTATTATAAATTTGTGGGGTTTTTCCTGCATTGAAATTTTGATGATGTAGTACTGTGTCATACAGCAGTTTAGCGCCATCATATTGTAAATAAATCATTAAATGCATATATTCCTGCCGATATATGCTGGACTTCCTGACGATTCCAAACGCTACACTTGCCTGCCAACACTTGCTTGTTAAGACCTGTCAGCAGATTTGACCACACCTTGCATATTGTTTTTATTTGGAAAATAATGTAATCACTATGACTTTAACTCTGTTACACAACAGATGAAATATGTACAAACAGTTTTTCAAAATTTTCTTCTGCTTCTTTATTTTCATTCAATGCCCTCCAATTGTAGCTAAGGTTCCTACCACCTTCCATCATTCCAGCACACACATCACTCCCCAGGTAGTGGTATCACCTACTTTGGTAACCTATGCTAGAATTTGTCACTATACTAACCGGGCTTATAGTTACCTCTCCCACTCCCATGGCTTTTCAATTATCTTCTCCCACTGGAATGTGAGCTGCTTGAGGGCAGCAACTTTTTTTGTTTTTGTAACTCCAGAGCTTAGTCCAGTGTCTAAAAGAATCTAAGTGCTTAATAAATAATAGGTTTGTCTCCCCTCTCCCACCCCCCCCCAAAAAAAAAAGAAAAGTTAACTCAGGGTCACATAGGGTCAGAGGCAGAATCTGAATGTAGGTCTTGAACTCAGGTCCAGACCTTATCCTTCAATAAAGGAGCTGTGCAAGAACCACAAAATCTCACTATTGCAGACTTAGAGAGCCCACCAGTTCTGCCTCCCTATTCTTGACATGGTTCCAAACTAATCAGCTAAGCATACTCTTTTTATAAGTTATTTTTCAGGAGCAATAATAATAGCTAACATTTACATAGCACTTGCTATGTGCCAGGTATTACTCTAAGGGCTTTTTACAAATATTATCTTATTTGATTCTCACAATAACCTTGGGAGGTAGGTGGTGCTGCTACTACCCTCATTTTCCAGATGAAAAAACTGAGGCAAAAGGGGTGGCTAGGTAGCTCAGTGAATAGAGGACTGGCCCTGGAGTCAGGAGGACCTGAATTCAAATCCAACCTCAGACACTTAACACTTACTAGTTGTATGACCTTGGGCAAGTCACTTAACCCCAACTGCCCTGCCCTCCCCCCTCCAAAAAGCAAAAGAAAGGAAGGAAGGAAGGAAGGAAGGAAGGAAGGAAGGAAGGAAGGAAGGAAGGAAGGAAGGAAGGAAGGAAGGAAGGAAGGAAGGAAGAAAGGAAGGAAGGAAGGAGGGAAGGAAGAGAAACTGAGGCAAATAGGTTAAAAGGCTTGCTCATAAATGTCAGAGGCTAGATTTTAATTCTGATCTTTATGACTTCAGGCCCGACACTATGCCACCTAGCTTCCTGAAGCAGTAGCTAGACTTGCTAGACGATTGACCTGGGATTCAAGAGGACATACTTGGGTCCTGTCTGCTATGATAACCAGCTGAGTAAACTTGAACAATTTATTTAACCACTTCGTGCCCTAGAGCACTCTAAAAGACTTTTAAGTTATAGATGAGATACTCATTTTAGTTAGTGGAAGGAGTTTCTACACCAAAACTGCCTAACACTCTTCGAAAACCCAGGTGTAGACCCAGGGAGGGGGAAGGGATTTCTTACAGATAAATGGAAGTTATCATAGTTCTAATCAGTCCCTTCTCCTTTCATGATTCTGACGGAGGCAGTCTTGTCACCACTTCGTCCCCTCCCTAGCCACCTCTCTTGATGTAGCAACAGGTTAAAAAGTCAGGGTTTCTGGTAAGATCCGGGATCATTTCATCTGTAAAAATACTTATGAGGGCTAATAAATGAGCGTAGCTAGGCAGCTTGACTTCATTATTTTTTAAAGTTGAACTGGGAAAACTTTGAGTAAGCTGATGTGACTCCCTTCAGAATGCCTGAAACCCTGGAGGAGTTGCTTCTCAGTTACACATACATTACTGCTGGGAAGACACTTCAACACATCTCTGGAACCAGAGTTTAGCCTTAGAAGCAGCAGCCACAAACATGTCTGAGGTAAACGATGGAGACAGAAAGAACTTCTGACCGCAAATGGGCTTCTTTTTGCCCCTTAATTTTTCTCATTTGCTGCAAGAAATGAATCTATTTCCTGCGGACAAAAAGACCTCCTGACCCTCTCGGCTGATACAACCCGCTTTACACATCCTGCTTCTCCAGCACCTAAAAATAAACCGGCGTGCAATGAAACACAGAACTCCCCAACACGCCCCTTCCCCTGGGTCCCTGACAACACAACTAACCAATGTTCCAAGTACTGCATCAGAAGCCTAGAATGCACACTTCCTCCTCCGCTACTCTCTACCAGCTCTTTTCCATCCCGGGCCAAAGCACCCTCCACCCCAACCCTGACATTTCTCCTGCGCCACCCACCCCACAGCCAGGCACCTGACGTGAGCCCCTCAGGGGAAGACTACTGGGTGCGGTGTGGGGCGTGTTCAGCCACTGCAGGGCGGGGATTAGGACGCCCCTTCCCCTTCCACTGACCCTAGGCTCCCTTTCCAGAGATGAGGAAACCAGCTGTGCGCCAGAGCCCTGGCCCCCTTCTCCCCTGAGAGATGCACTCCTACTTTTCAGGGGCTTTGAGATCTCTCTGCTACGCCCCAAGAGCTGACCCCTGAGCACTAGGGCCCCCTCCTGCCTCCGCTTTTGCACGTCTCGCCCCGAAGTTCCTCCCTCTTGGCCAACACCCACTCCCCTTCTTTTCCATTTGCTCCCCCCCCTCAAAAAAAAATATGGGGAAAGAGTACACAATTGTGGCCGTGGACTGAATGGGTCTGGGGGTCAGGGTCCCCTCTAAAGTGCTGCGCTTCTCCTCTACTCGCACACCCCGGGACAGCAGGGGCAGCTGCCACCGCTCCTTCCCCCCTACCCCCACCCCTAAAGCCGCCAGACCCGCCCCAGCCGCAACTCTGCCCAGGCGCTCGAACCAAGAAGAATCAGACTCGGAGAGAGAAACGCTGCAACTCACCGCCACGGTCGCTCCTGGCGTCTGCCTGTGTCACCGGGAGAGAGGCGGCGGCGGCGTGGCGGCAGCAGCAGCAGCGCCTTACCCCCGCCCGTCTCTCCCCGATGGCCGCTGCCAGCGCGCCAGGGCCCCCCTCCCTGCAACCAACCAGACCCTCACCCAGTAGACCTCTCCCTTCCCCTGGGCTCTGGCTTTCAGGTGGCCGAGAGAGGCCCACACCTCCCGCCCCAGCCTGGGAGTGGCATGGCCATGGCTAGAGGGTCCGGAGGGACAACTGGGGCCAGATTGGAGGGGCGCACGGGTATCGATATGCGCTAAACCTTCGAGGGCTCTGGGGGTGAGAAGTGGCAGGAGACCGGCTAGTGTAGGGCCCCACTTGGAGCTGAAGCTGAACGGGGAACAGAGAACAGGGAAATAAATTCTGCTGTGGTCACCTTCTCCTCGATGGGTAGTATAACAAGTTTCCCCTGGGATTGTGTTGGTCCCGTGTACCCTGTAGTTAGCACCATATGAAATTCAGGGGGTACCTGCGGCATACTGAAGAATGCCATCGCAATTTCTTATCATAGTCAAGGAAAGTTTGCTACCCTTGCTAATGCGTGTAGGTATTGGAATGGCAGGTGCTACTAACTGCTTGTGTGACCTTGAGCAAATTATTTCCTGTCTCTGGGCCTGTTTTCCAAATCTGTAAAGTGAGGAGCTCTAAGATCTCTTCTAGCGCTATATACTCTGATTAGTAAAAGATACCATCCCTTCCCTCTGTAAACCAAAGGTTCTTAACTTTTGGGGAGGGGGGAAGAGGATCATGGACTCCTTTGATATTCTGGGAAATCCTATGAACCCTTTCTCAGAATAATGGTGTTAAAGGCATAGGATTATAAAGGAAACCAATTACACTAAAATATCGTTATCCATTTTTTTTAAGTTCACAGACCCTAAGTTATGAACTCCTTATCCAGATTTTCTCACTCCTCCTCTCCCATGAAATCAATATTATTTCAATGCAGATGATTTTCAAATCTGTATATCCAGTCTTAATCTCCTTCCTGAGCTCTGGTCTCACATCCCCAGATGCCTATTGGACATCTCCAACTAGACATCTGGTAAGCATCTCAAACTCCACATGCTGGAAATAGAATTCATTAGCCTGCCTCTCCTCCAAACTCCATTGAAGACACTCCCATCCTTTCACTCACCCTAGAGCCATCCTGGATGTCTCCCTCTCCCTACCTATTTTTCCAAGTCACCAAGTTCCTTCAATCCTTCCTCCACAATATATTCACTATGTGCCCCTGCCTCCACTCCTGTGGTCACCACTTTAATTCAGGTACCATCTCCTCTCACTTGAACAATTGTAATTGATTTCTAATGCTCTTTGAAATCTTTCCCCTTTCCAATTCTTACACACAGCTGCCAAAGTTATCATCCAAAAACAGTCCTGACCATGTCACAAAGCTCCTTATAACTGTGATACAAGTTTCTTTTTGACATTTAAAGCTGATCAAAATCTAGCTACACCCTGCCTTTCCAGCCTTAATAATAATAGCTAGCATTTATATAGTGCTTCAAGGTTTGCAAAGCATTTTCCATGTGGTATCTCATTTGATCCTTAATACCTATCATTCCTTTTGTGCACTCTACCATGCTTCATGTTCCAGGCAAACTGTCCTATTTACTGTTTCTCTGCACTGGTTTCTCAGCATTGTGCCTATGGCAGAGCACTTAGGGCACTGACCTAGCGTGCTGACATTGCCTTCCCTTACGTCTTCCCCACAACAGTCCTTTGGACAATCCCAGAGTCTAGTGGTCCTACTCTAAACGGCACTGTGCCTACCTCACCTGTCCCCGTTCCAGGCTGCTACCTCAGTCCCAGGGTCTGTCTTTCCCCACAAATCTCCATAATGTGTACCAAATTATTTTGCCAGGGCAAATTCAGTTGAGGGTGGGGCTAGGGTTTTGGAAGACACTGAGGATGACCCACTTTCACTCATTCCCTCATCCAATAAACATTTATTGAGTGCTTACTATGTACCAGGCATTGTGCAAAGTGTAGGAGATACAAAAAGAAGCAAAAGACATTCCCCACCCTCGAGGAGCTTACAGTCTAACGGGATGAGTGTGTATCTATGTGTGTGAACATTTGAGAGGTTGGCTCATGAACCCCTAGGATCCGGAGGTTTTCAGTGTGACCGTATTGGTGCCATGGTCCTCTTTCCATATTCAGTTGGGAGAATTCAGTATCATGCTGGTAGGATTCGTATCATGACACCCTCTGCTGGAGAATGGACACTAATGATGGTAAATCCTCAGTCACACTTCCCCTCCACCACCTCCACAATGTATTGCTCTGGTTACAAAAAACTACCACCTTGCTGTTGCCCAAACTCAGCATTCCCACACCAATCTCTGTCCCTGGAACAGACTCCCTCTTCAGCCTGGGGTCTTGGCTTAGTACAAGGACTGGATTGTTCCACCTCCTTAGAGGAGCTTTTCCTGATCTCCCAAGACCTTAGTGCTTCCTTCTCCCTCAAATTATCTTGTGTTCATTTACCTCTTGAAGTATTTAATTTCCCCCTCCCCCACAGCAGATTATAAATTTCTTGAGGACAGGCTGTTCTATCTTGGTGTCTTTGCAGTACTTTGCTCTTGCTAGGGCCTCGTTGAATTTAACTGAATTGTCAAGTGCTGAAATTGCCAGACTCTGGTCAAATGCAAAGCTGGGGAACCATTATATATTCAACCCCTTAATACCCCTGCTAAAATTGTGTTGTCAGGTCATTGAGGCCCGGTGGGAATGCTCAGGGTATACTGTTCAGGAAAGTTTTGATGGGAATGGGGGTGAACAAAAGATCTATAGTATAGTCACCCACAAGTCTCAGGCACAGCAGTGGGTAACTCTGGGTAGTCATAGAGCAGTTTGAAGGTTCTGGGCACCTGAAGGAGATGAGGGCCCAGACCTAGAGGTCACCCTAACATTAAACCACTGTACTGGATTATGCAGCTTGCTTACTTCCTCCAACAGGATGTGCCACTCCTGCTTCTTTGATCTGGCTGTCTCCATGCCTGGAATGCCCACTCACCTCTGCTTCTTCCTTTCCCTGGCTTTCTTCAAGGCTCAACTCAAATTCCACCTTCTGCAACAGGTATTCCCCAGTGTTCCTTCCATGCCTTCCCCTTATAGATTACCTTTCATTTACTTTTTAGATAGCTTGTGCCTAATTATTTACATTTCTTCCATTACAAGATATGCTCTTTTGAAGGCAGAGAATGGTATTTGACTTACTTTATATTCCTAGCAAGAAACCCTGATGGTCTTCCCCTCCCAAGCTGATTTTTTCTTTTTTTCAACAGGCAAATGAGGACATCTTTCAATTCTTTTCTTACCCAACCTTAAATCACTGAATAGGTATTGCCACAGACAAACTGAAACCTCAGAAAGACCTTACAAGGAATATAAATTTCTTGAAATAGAGCTCTGGAAAGCCAGGCATTGATAAAGCCATTGGGATTCCAAATAGAGCTACTTAACTATACCTTAAAATCAAATCACTCTGGCTCTCACTGATTGGCCAATAATGGGCCCCAATCCAAGCCTCAATCGTCATTGTTTGGGTTTTGTTGGCTCAGAGGGAGTGTAAATAGCAATTGTCTCTCTGCTGACTAGAAACCCTGAGGGTCTTCCCCCTCCTAGATTAATTTGGGTTTTTTTTTTTTTTAGTAGGTAAAAGAGTCCATTTTTTTGTCTCATTTCTTACCTGTCCTTAATCACTGAATAGGTATTGCTTCAGACAAACTGAGACCTGGGAAAGACCTTAGCTTAAAAAGGCCAAGGTCTTCCATTGCACTTGGGGCTATCTCCAGTCATCCTGATCTTTGCCTTGCCACTGGATCCACATGACTAGAAGAGAGAATAAAGCTAGTGATTTTGCACAGCTCTGCTTGGTTTAAGTTCAATTCACTTGTAAGTGAAGACATCACCTTTCTGATGTCGTTGATCCTCTTCTAGAATGAAGGACAAACAGCAACAATTCCTAGTACTTAGCATGCAGTGGAATACTAAATGCTTCCTGACTGACTGCAACATATGGGACTATGCACAATAGGAAAGCTGGTCTTCTTGCCTCTTCTGAGCCTCATTCTTATAACAATCTAAACTCTGGATACCAATTTCTTAATTGCTTTTGGGGGGTAAATATATATAAAAAATATATATATAGAAAAGCCAGGGATATATGGCTTTTTCCTTGCCTAGGTATCTCTTAAGGTTAGCTGGTTTTCTGACACATTCAAAGAACAAGGCAGTCATTAAAATGTGGTCTTGAAGTTTTTCAGGAAACAGAGTGAAGGTGATTTAAATGGAAAAGCCTGCCATTTGGCATTTGCCTTTTACATTTTGCAGCTTGAAGTAGTTCTGACAACAACAGCCACCCAGAAGCTTTCTCCAAATTCAGGAAAAAATCAGTCTTCACAAAAAGAAGTAAGAGAAACTAAAGTAATTTATTCCTCAAAGGAGGAAGTGTCTCCCTTTGTAAACTCCTCATGAACCATGTGTCTATGATGCTTCCGGATGAATTAGCTACCAGTTGACAGGGTGTGACAAAGCTCGTTGGCCCCAGGGAGGACCAGATAGAATACTCCTCGAACAGGCTTCTCAAGACAGCATCTCTGGGCTAACTGGGCTACATCTGCTGAGGCAATGAAAAGAGTAAAGGAGGAGAAAGAAGGAGCTCTTGCCTTCTCCATTTTTTTCTCTTTTCTAGTGGGGACCACTTTTTTTCTCTCTCTGTTGAGGTTTGGGGCTTTAGGGGTGCTCGATATCCCAAAATACCAAGACTCCCGGGTCCTGCCAAATGAATTCTACTCAAGCCTTCTCTCAGCCAAAATGGGTAGACTCTTAAGGACCCCAAGTATTTGTGACGCTTGTATTGGACAAGCAGACCAGAACTATCTGACACAGACTGAGTCTACACTAGATTGAATCTCAGTGCCTTCATGGAGGCAAGATGGATCTTATATACTGTACAAGGGATCTAGGGGTGGTCTAGAGGAGGGGCTTAAGGAGGGTTTGGGGGAGGAGTCTAAGGAGGATCTTGATGGAATTGAAGTCAGACTCCAGGAATGGGATTAAGAGTGGGAAATAACTGAAGGCTACCTGGAGATGACAGACAATGGAGGGCTAGGCTAGTTTAAGGGTAACAGATTTGGGTGTAGATATTTTGGTAGGATCAAGAGTGGGAAGTAGCTGGACAATGGAGGGCTAGGCTGGGTTAAGAGTAACAGAGATTAGGGCCTAGCCACAATGAAAGGCTTACAGCCTCAGGCAAAGGCCTCATCAAGTGGGAAGATTCAAGAAGAGTTCAAGGGGGTTCCCAGAGCCCCTACCCCATCACGTCCACTTAAAAACATATTCCAGGTGTGTTCAAATGCTTTTTTTTCCCCTACATTGTGAAGCAACTAGTTTCTATCCTGTGGTCCAGTCCTATATCACCAACTACCTCTTGGGCATTTCAAACTGAATATCCTGTCAACTAGGCATCTTGCAGAAGGGAAAATGCTGGCTTTTAGGTATTTAGGTACAATGGAGTCAAGAAGACCTAAGCATGAGTCCAGTCTCAGATACTAGCTTTGTGACTCTGGGCAAATCACTTCACCTCTTTGAGGAATTTTTCATCTGTAAAATGAGGAAGTTGGACTCTATAGTCTTCAGGGTCTCTTCTATTACCCTGTGATCCTAAAATCAACATACACAACAGAGAACTCATTATCTATCCACCCCACTCACCCCCAAGCCACTCTCTTCCAAACTTCCCTACTTCTTGCAAAGATACTGTTGAAGTTTGGTGTTCTTGGAACCCCAAAATGTAAGAGTACAGGGTGAGTCTGCCGCTAAAGAATTTGACCACTCAAGCCTTCTTTCAGTCAAAGTACCGAGGTTTTATAAACACCTGTGGGGCCTACAAGATTCCTAGTAAATCAGCAAATTTGAGGAGGATGGGACTGATACTTTCATACAAAAAAAGACTCTGAGAAAATCTGGATGGGATTAAGGGGAGGCAAATGGCCTGGGGTGGACCACCTGCAGACAATGAAAGGAGTTAAGAGCAGAGAGCTGTAGTGAAAGGGCAGTTAAAAAGATTATTGAGTATCTAGGTAGACTGGGATGTGCCAGATGCCTCAGGCAAAATGCCAGTGTGAGAAAGTTCAAGGGCTTTTAGGGGTCCAGACTCCATTGCCCCATCAGTGCCACCATTCTTTCACTCTCCTGGCATCATACCCAAGATATTTTATTCTGGAATCCTCACTTTCTCCCTCCATATATCCATTCAGTTGCCAAAACTTGTCATTTCTACCTTCACTTCTTTCACATGGGTATCTTCTCCACTCATACAATCATCACCCTATCAAACCCCTATCACTTCTTGACTAGACTATTACAACAGCTTCTTTTTTTTTAATTAAATTGATTTTTTATTTACTGTTAGTTTACAACATTCAATTTCATAGTCCCTTGAGTTTCAAATTTTCTCCCCCTTCTCCTCTCCCTCCCCCTTCCTGGCAGCATGCACTCAAATATAGGATCTACAAATCATTAGTCATATAATCTACATAATCATTAGTCAGGTTGTAAAGAAGGATTCTAACTGATGGAATGATCAGTGGGAAAGAGGAAACAAAACAAGAAAAAGAAACACAGCAAGTAGTTTGTTTCAATCTGCATTCAGATCTCCTTCTCTGATGTGGGTATCTCTTTCCATCTTTCGTCTTTTGGAGTTGTCTTATAACCTTACATTGCTGGAAGGAGCCCAGTATATTGAGGTTAGACATCACTTACGTTGTGTCTGTGATTGTGTACAGACTTCTCCTGGTTCTGCTCTTCTCCCTCAGCATCACTATATAAGTCTCTCTAGGTTATCATGAAGTCCGTCTGCTCCTCATTTCTTATGGCACAACAATAGCTTCTTAATTGGCTTCCTAGCCTCCTCTTTCCTTCCTTCAGGCTCTCCTCCACACAGCTTGTGAAAGTGATCTTCTTAAGTAAGGTCAGATTAAGTCACTTTCCTACTCAATAACCTCTTTATTATTCCTTATCATTTCCACTGTTTGACATCCAAAGTTCAACCTCCCTTTTCAATATTATTACATATTAATCCACTTCATGTTCTCTGTGATCCAACTGATGAAGTTAGGGGTTCCATAAAATGTACTATAAGATGTTGAGGTTTAAGATTTAGGGGTGCTTGAGACCCCAAAACACCAACATGCCAAGTCCTGCCAAATGAATTTGACTCAAGCCTTCTCTCAGCCAAAGAAAAGCAAAGTTTATTAAAAATTCGCCATAATGGGTAGACTCTTAAGGAGCTTCGGTATCTGTAAGACTTGTATTGGACACAGAGCAAGTCTGTGCTAGAAAATTCTATGGCACCCTCACACCTCATGGAATAAGATGGAGTCTTATATACAAAAGGTTGAGGGAGGAATCTAGGGGTGGTCTGGGGAGGAGTTTGGGGAGGGTCTTCAGGAGAAGTTAATGAGGTCAGGTAACAGTTGATTTGGGTATAGATATTTTGATAGGCTCAAGGGTGGGAAGTAGATGGATAATGGAGGACCAAGCTAGTAACAAAGGTTTGGACAGAGCCACAATGAAAGGTTTACGGCCTCATGCAAATGCCTCATCAAATGGGACAATTCTATCAGAGCTCAAGGGGGTTCCCGGTGAGTCATCACAACTACACTGGCCTTTTCATTGATCTTCACACAGGACACTCTCCCCTCTTTGCAGCTCTTCCCCACACCAGAAAGTCATTCCTTTTCACCTTTACCACTTAGGGTCCCAAATTTCTTTCATGACTCAGTTCAAATACAATTCAACATGAAACCTTTCATGATTCCCCACCACCAGCTCAGATGTTACTGCCCTTGCCTTCAAAACTAACATATACATATACATATAAATATACATATATATTGGATATATCTATATATGTATATTCTTGTCTTCCCCTCCTCCCCCACACACACAACCTGTCTTTGAGGACAGGGACTATTTTTTCTAATCTTTGTATCACTAATTCCTTGCTCAGTACCTGGTACATAATATATAAGCTTGTTGATTGATCTTTATATGAAGTAAATGTTATTCATAAACACACTTGTTATACTTTCCCCAAAATGCTTACCTCTTCCTAATTTCCCTGTTTCTGTGGTGGGAACCACCATCTTCCCAGTCATGTAGGCTCAAAACCTTGCTGTCTTTTTTTTTGCCTTTTTGGAGGGAAATTGGGGTTAAGTAACTTGCCCAAGGTTACACGGCTAGTTTTCTGTGTGTGGGGGGGAGGTGGTGGTGTTGAGTGTCTGAGGCTGGAACCGAACTCAGGTCCTCCTGACTCCAGGGCCAGCGCTTTACTCACTGCACCATCTAGCCACCCCTTTGCTGTCATTTTTGACTCATAATTCTCTCTCAACTCCCATACCCAATCAGTTTCAAAGTGCTATTGTTTCCACCTTCATAATGTCTCCCATATGGGCCTTGTCCTTTTCTCTGACACCACCACCACCCTGTTTCAGGCCTTCTTCACCTCAGGCCTAAACTATTGCTATACAGCCTTCTGCTTGGTTCCTGGCTTAGGTCTCTCCCCACTCTGGTCCATCCTCCACTTAGCCATCAAATTAATCTTCCTAAAGTGAAAGTCTGACCATATCACCTGTCCCATTCAGTCAACTGCAGTTGCTCCCTATGGCCTCCTGGATCAAAGATAAAATGCTATCTTTGGCTTGTCAAGCCCCCAGTAACCTAGCCTCTTCCTAACTTTCCAGTTTTCTTATACATTACTGTCCCCCCCACACACACACACACACCCACTCTGTGATCTTGCTGTTTCTGGAACAAGGCTCTCCATCTCCTGACTCCTATTATTTTCACTGGCTGACCCCCCTCCCCTGCTGGAACTCTTTCCTTTCCTGTCTCTATCTCCTGGCTTCCTTTAAATCTCAGCGGACATTCTACCTTCAACAAGAAATTTATTCTAGTCTTCCTTAATCCTAATGCCTCCCTCTGAGACTCTCCCCACTTTATCCCGTATAAGTCCTCTTTATATACAACCCCAACCTCTGGAGAAGGAGGATTGTCTTTTGCCTGTCTTTGTGTCTCCAGCCCTTAACGTGGTGCCTGGCACATAGCAAGTGTTTAATAAAATACTAGCTGGCTGTTTGATTGGCACAAGCTCACCGTTCTCAATTTAATGAGAATATCTCTGAAGCAGTCCTTCTAGTCCCATGAAAGGTCTGTCTTGGGCGGAGCTCTCTCTTTCCACTTCGGAGGTCCCTGGAGAATCGGGGTCCTTTTTTCCTCCGGGACTTCGTCCCATCCTCTGGGCCTTAAATTGAAAGTACTCTCTTCATAATTGTTCCTAGATCCTGCCCACAGACGTTTCCTGCTGTGCTTTTGCTGCTGTGCTTCTGGGAGCTCAGCATATTATTGTGTTCCCTTGAGGAGTTGACACCCTAATCTTAATCATCATCTCCTAGGTTTTTCTCTCTTCTATAATTGCTCCATCTCTCCTTCTCCCCTCCTTCTATGCCCTCCTTCCTTTCTTCTTTCCTTCTCCCCTTCTTCTCTTTTATTCTCCCCCTCCCTTTTCTCTTCCCCTTTCTTATCTCCTCTTCCCACACTTCTCCTTTTCCCCCTCCTTTCTTTCCTCCCTTTCCTTTCTTCTCCCTCTTCTTTTCCCCCTCTCTCCTACTCTCCCCTTGACTGTCCTCTTCCTCTCCTTTCTTGCTTCTCTTTCTCCCCCCCCCACCACTGGATCTCTAAAGGCTGCAATTTCCTTCACAATTCCACCTTCTAATTATGCCCAAAGGGCAATCAAACTGTATATACCCTTTGATTCAGCAATACCACTTCTAGGTCTGTATCCCAAAGAGATGATAAAAAAGGGAAAAGGACTGACATGTACAAAAATATTTATGGCAGCTCTTTTTGCAGTGGCAAAAAAATTGGAAATTGAGGGGATGCCCACCAATTGGGGAATGGCTGAACATGCTGTGGTATGTGAATGTAATGGAATACCATTGTGCTCTAAGAAATGATGAGCCAGCAGATTTCAGAAAAACCTGGAAAGATTTACATGAACTGATGCTGAGTGGAGTGAGCAGAACCAGGAGAACATTGTACACAGTAACAGCAACATTGTGTGATGATCAACTATGCTAGACTTAATTCTTCTCAGCAATATAAAGATTTGAAATATCAATCCCAAAGTACTCATGATGGAAAATGTTGTCCACTTCCAGAAAAAGAACTGATGGAGTCAGAATGAAGATTGAAGCATACTATTTTTGTTTTATTTTTTTTGATGTTTTTTTTTTCCCTTTTTGTCTGTTTCTTCTTTCACAATATGACAAATATGGAAATATGTTTTGCATGACTGTACATATATAATCTTTATCAAATCGCTTACCATCTTAGGAAGAGGGCAGAGAAAGGAGGTAAGGAGAAAATTTGGAACTCAATTTTTTTAAATGAATGTTAAAAATTGTCCTTACATGTAAGTTAAAAAAAAATAAAGTACTATTATTTAAAAAAAAAAACTTTACCTGCACCAGTCATGGATTTTTACAGCCCCTCATAGGTCTACAATTCTAGACTGAGGTTTTCCGTTACAGTCCACCTTCAATGCCTCCAGCTACCCTAGACACATGCCCCAGATTCATATGATTTAGGGAAAGAGGACTTTTCACTAGAGTGGATTACCCCATATATCCACATGTTCCTACTTTTTGGTCTGCAATTGATGCAAACTATAGGACCACTGCTCTCCATGGCAAGGAGTAAAACTGTTTCTCTGCATTGACAAGAGGGTGGAGCCTGTTCTTTTCACCATCCACTGGCCTGCTCTGTGAGTTATGAATTCTAGACATCCATCTATTGCCTTTGGGAATAAAGGTTTTCCAGAACGGCTCTGGAACTCTATGGAATGATGCCATTACTTTGAACTAAAACACTTTTCTTTCTTAAAGCAGGTAAAGTCTTGTTTCTGACTCCTAATTTTGATAAGCTTAGTGCTATCGTAAGGTCCATTAAATTACATGAGATGATTGTTGTATTATTCGAGGAACATAAGTACTAAACATTCCATAGATGCCATATTGTTGAGAATTATCTCTGTTTTCAAGGCATGGGTTCATAGATTCAAAGCTAAATAAGACTCTAGGGATCCTGAAGGACCTTAGGGGAAACTGAGGCCAAGGGAGGAGAAGTGATTTGCCCAAGGTCATACAATTATTAAACGACAAAAGCAGGATGTGAATACCAGTGTCCTTTCTCTTGCCTCTCATTCTTCCATGACACTAGAGGTCTCATGAGAGAAGGGACCCTGTCTTACCTAAACTCTAGATCTCTTCCCAACACTTAAAATATTGTTCTGTATACAGTAGATATTTTAAAATTGTTTGTTGAATAATAACTCATATAATGTATTAACATTTGCCAAACACTTCACTCAATAGCTCTTTGAGGTATGAGTAGTATATTATTATATACATTTTACAGATGAGTAAATCAAGACTCTACAATTTTGAATACTCTTCTGCACTCAGTAGATAGTTTAAAATCATTTATTAAATAACAACTCATGCTTATAAAATTTATTAAGCATTACAAAACACTTCACTCACAATAGCCATATAAGGTATGAGTAGTTTATTATTATACCCATTTTACAGGTGACGATATTGAAGTGCTGAGACTTGCCCATAGTCATGAAGCTGGTAAATGTTACAACCAGGATTGGAATTTAGGTCTTTGGACTCTATAATTCTTTGTACTACACCACACTGCTTCCTTATGAATGTTCTATAACCAGTGTTATTTCACAGTGAACAAAAACATTTATGTACCAGAGGAAAAAAGAAGACATTCCTAATAGCAAACAGGGGAATTATTGTTACTTAACACCATCTGCAAGATTCCTCTGCTTGCTGGTGTCTTCCATTCCATCAATAAATTCATTGTTGGAATTGTTACTATAGATTGAATTAACCAAACCTTCTCTGGCCAGACTTCTTCCCTGATGGAGTCCATCAACAAGTCTGGGTATAATATAGATGCTACCAGTGCAATAAGGCTGGTGGTGGCTCAGTGAGTAGAGAATGCCAGGCCTGGAGTCAGGAAGACCTGGGTTCAAATTTGACCTCAACACTTACTAGCTATGTGACCCCATGCAAGACACTTAACCTCTGTCTGCCTTGGTTTCCTCAACTGTAAAATGGTAATAATAATAGCTCCTACCTCTCAGAGTTGTTGTGAGGATAAAATGAAATAATAATTGTAAGAAGCACTCAGCATAGTGCCTGGCAATATATAAATGCATTTTCCCTTCTCTCCCTTCCCTTCCCCAGTGACTGAGTCAGAAGCTTCAGCTTAAGAGAAGTGTAGGCAACAGGACGAAGTCTGTTTTGTTCTAATTGGTTTTAGCCCTGACATTGTGAATAGACTTGTATCATAGCCATTGTGAGTTTGCCTCCCTCACAACTTAGCAACCATTTGAGACTTTTGTGGAAAGAAGAAATGTTCAGTGGAGGTAGGCCACCTTTGGTCAGAGAGTCATGGAATGATCCAAATCTCATTAGTGACATTTTTGGCCATCCCCTAGCACAGCAACAGAATCTTCAGTTAAAATAATTTCATTAGCTCAGTGGACCTGGTACATTACTCATATGCCAAAGGTAAGACTCAAAGTCTGATAGAAAATTGGTGAAACATAAAATTTTTATCTGTAGTTAAGTATAGACTGGAATTAAAACCACAAAATATAACTATGACATCTCACTGTTATTTTAAATGCTGTGTTCCTCCTTCAATCTATATTCTAAAAATGTAAAGGGCCAGAAATCACAGATCTATGTGGTTTACTAGACTCACACCTTGTTCAGGAGTAGTTAGTCCACAGAGGACTTTGGAAGTTTGTAACAATTTCTTCTCATTTGGATGGTGTTTGAGATTGACCATTTCTCTTTTTTTTTTCTTTTATTTTCTCTTTTTTTTCTTTGCTTTTTGGAGAGCAGTTGGGGTTAAGTGACTTGCCCAAAGTCACACGGCTAGTAAGTGTGTCAAATGTCTAAGGCTGAATTTGAACTCAGGTCCTCCTGACTCCAGGGCTAGTGCTCTATTCACTGTGCCACCTAGCTGCCTCAAGATAGACCATTTCTTAACAAAGCAAGCTTTAAAAGAAATTGAATAAAATGTTTCTCAGTCATGTCTGACTCTTCGTGACCCCATGTGGAGTTTTCTTGGCAAAGATTCTGAAGTGGTTCGCCATTTCCTCCTCCAACTCATTTCACAGATGAGGAAATTGAGGCAAACAGGGTTAAGTGAATTAACGAGGGTTACCCTGTTACTAAGTATCTGAGGCCAGATTTGAACTCAGGAAGAGGAGTCTTCCTGACGCCAGGTCCAACAACTATCCACTGTGCTATCTAGCTGCCCCAGTAACTTTATAAGTGATACTCAAAATTTATTCACGAAATAGTCAGAAAAAGACCAAAACAATGAAAGTGGCTTATAATGCAGTTAGAAAAGGGTTTTTTCCCTACTTAAATAAACTCTTTTGTTGTCAGTGACAATGAAGGTCCATTATCCCTTCATGAGTGAGGAGAGTTTGAAGAGCAGATGTTCCCAGAAATCTTTAGACAAACAATTTCTTTCATAAACTTCCTTATGACACTGTTGTCTCCCCATGGTTCCTGTTTCTAGAGAACTAGGAGACCTTCCTGGCCTACTCCTCTTGGCACAATGTACATGGATTTCCCCTTTCTTCCCTCAGGGAAAGGAACCTGTCCTAAATGTGGTAACATCCCCAATCCATTTCCTTTCTGTTATCTCTCACTTTTGCTTCCCTGCTCCCATTACTAATTTGGGACACTTCCTGTCCAGACCTAGATTTGGTTCTAGATACTCCACCCATCTCTTAGTTCATACCAGGGGGTGGAATGGACTGGGACACTAGTGTTTCCTCGTACTCTTCTCAGAGAACACAATATCAACTCCAATAAAATAAACTTAAAAGTAATAATATTCTAGTCATATGTTTCCTTCTTGTCTGGTTGTTACTCCCATACCTCTACCTAACTATAGCCCTTCTTTGTCTGGTAATGAGTACAGATTTTTTTCTCTTTCAATATTTTATCTTTTTCAATTACACATAAAAATTTTTGACTTTTTAAAAAATTTTGAATTCCAAGTTATCTCTCTTCCTTCCCACCCCCTTCCTGAGATAGCAAGCATTTTAATATAGATTTTACTTGTGAAGACATGCAAAACGTATTTCTAAGCCAATCACATTGCAAAAGAAAACAGACTAAAAAAAATAAAATAAGTGAAAAACAGTATGTTTCTATCTGTATTCAGACTCCATCAGTTCTTTCTCTGGAGGTGGATAGCATATTTCATCATGGGTCCTTTGGAATTGTCTTAGATCATTGCTTAGACTAGCTGTCATTCACAGCTGAATATCATACAATATTGCTGTTACTGTGTACGACATTCACCTGGTTCTCCTCACTTCACTTTGCATCAATTCATGTAAATGTGTCCAGGGTTTTTTCTCAAAGTATCCTGCTCATCATTTCTTATAGTACATCATAGCAGCAAAGAAGTTAATACACCATAGCTCAGCAGAGTCCCTCCATCCTTTAACCTTCCACAAACAATCACAAGCCTACCTGTCAGAGCAGGGGGAACACAAACACTCATAAGCCTAGCTATCTCCTTGGGTGCATCCTCTCTTCCTCCATCTCTAGCTGCACAGTTTCCTGTGGGCTCTGTTCCACCCTTCAGCAAACTTCTACCCCCACAGGCTCCATGTGATTACATTCAAGCCTATTAAGGGGCAGGGAAAAATCTTCAAAGCAGGGAAGATCTTCAAATTCCCATTACCATTACAGGTGGTACCTCAGAGTTGTTTTAATTTGCATTTCTATAATTAAATGATTCAAAGCATTTTTTCTTATGACTATAGATAGCTTTAATTTCTCTGAAAATTTCCAGTTCACATACTTTGACCATTTATCAGTTGGGGAATAGCTTATAATCTTATAAATTTGATGCAGTCCTCTACATATTTAAGAAATGAGGCCTTTATCAAAGAAATCTGCTGTAAAAACTTTTCCCAGTTTTCATCTTTCCTCCTAATCTTGGCTGTATAGGTTTTGCTTGTGCAAAATATTTTTAATTTAATGTAATCAAAATTATCCATTTTACATCCTGTAATGCTTTCTATCTCTTGTTTGGTCATAAATTCTTCTCTTACCCAAAGATCTGACAAGTTAACTATTCTATGCTTCTCTAACTTAATAAGCACAGATTTTCAAATCCAGAGTATTTAGTTTTGAATCCTGACTCTCTTATTTACTAGCTGTACTGACTTGCTAAGTGTCTTAACCACACTGAATCTCAGTTTCAATATCTATAAAATAGGGATTAAAATATCTGTACTTCTTTCACAGGGATATTATTGAGAAAGTACCTTATAAAGTACTATGTAGATTTTATCTATCATTACTTATCACTTGCTTTCCCTAGCTAAGGTGCAATTTCAAAAATATAGAATGGTCTAGAGATCCTCTCAACTCAAGTTGCAATTGAACTCACTGAAAACATAGCTGTTTTCCTACTTTCTTTTTACTTCTCTGACTTTCTCATCTAATTAAAAGACTATTTGATGACAACTAATAGTCAAAGAAATACAAAATATAAACAACTGGCAAAAAAAATAATTAAAAGCAATGAAACTCAATACCTCCATGAAGAGATATGGAAGAATAGACACACTAATTCATTGTTAGTGGATTGCAAACTGAGAAGTTCTCCGGAAAGCAATACAGTACATATTAAAAGTTACAAAAATAATCATACTCTTTTATCCCATAATCCACTTGCTGGGAATACACCTTGAAAATGTTACCAAAAGCAAACAAAACAAAAACAAGGCTACCTGTTCAAAGATTTATGTAATAGTATTATATGTAATTAAAAAAAACAACAACTGGAAATGACCTAATTGTCCAGGCATAAAGGAATGCTTAAATGACTTGTGATAAGTGAATGTGATAGAATGCTGTATTGCAATTGAGATTGGCAAACAAAGAATACAAAGAAATATGCAAATACCTTTGTAAAATATCTGTTGTTGTTGTTCAGTCATTTCAGTCATGTCTGACTCTTCATGACCCCATTTGGATTTTCTTGGCAAAGATACTGGAATGGTTTGCATTTCCTTCTCCAGCTCGTTTTACAGATGAGGAAACTGAAGCAAACAAGGGTAAGTGACTTGCCAAGAGTCATACAGCTAGTCACTGTCTGAGGCAAGATTTGAACTCAGGAAGATGAGTCTTCCTGACTGGAGGCCCAACATTACCCACTGTGCCACCTAGCTGCCCCCCTTATGAAATATTGCCCACTGATAAAAATGGAAATAGAAAATATAAGTACATATTAACTATAACCACATAAGAGGAAAAATGAAGGATAATGAATGGACAAAAAATTCAGATGGGGACCTGAAGAGAGAAAGTGAAAAACTGTTGTGATATTATTCATTGAAATTAATTCATTCAATTGTGAAGAGTTAATATGCAAGCTTAATTGGTCATATTTATTTTTAAGCATTTTGATCAGACTTCACATGTAGCTCTATCTAAGAAAAGCTCCATTCTTCTTAGCAAGAGAATGAGAGGTCCCACTGGCCCTCCAAGGCTTCCATTAGCTATTTTATTGGTCTTTTTCCTAATGGAATTACAAAACTGTAAACCCAGTGAGCCACGCAAATATTTCTAATCATCACTGATACGTGAACAGGACTACATTTGGAGAACAAAAACCAATGATGCTGGGAGTAGACTTTTTTTGTTTTTGTTTTTTTTTGGAGGGGGGAGGGTAGGGCAATTGGGGTTAAGTGACTTGCCCAAGGTCACATGGCTGGTTTTTGTGTTAAGTGTCTGAGGTCTTATTTGAACTCAGGTCCCCCTGACTCCAGGGCTGGTGCTCTATTCACTGCACCACATAGCTGCCCTGGGAGTAGACTTTTAACTATTTGGGGCCTCAGTTTCATCATCTTTTCTGTTTTATGATACATTTCGGGTTTTAACCCAATTGATTATTCTATCAATAAGCATTTATGAAGTGTCTATTATGTGTCAGGCTCTATGCTAGGTTCTGGGGCTATAAAAATAAGAATGAAACAGTCCCTGCCTTCAAGGAGATCACATTCTATTGGAAGAATACACACACATACACACATGTACATGTGTGTATATATATACATATACACACATACATATATATATGCAAATGCAATCTAATGGGGGAGGTAGTAGCAACTGGAGAGGTCAGAAGCAGCCTCATGTGGGAGGCTGGTTTTGATTTGAGCTTTGAAAAGAGCAAGGGATTCTGTCTCTTCTGGGTTGAGCCTGACTCAGGCTGGCCCCTAGTAATTTAGACCCAATATATGAACAAAATGAGACCTTCAATAGTTAATAAAAGTAAATAAAAAATAATAATTTAGCCATACTGAGTTAAAATTGTATCTTGTTCTGGTCTCCCTGACCACCCCACTTTCTTTTCAGTATAAAAAAAATTATAAGTAGCCAGTATAAAGTAGCAATAGCAGGAAATACGATTGCAAAGGAGAGCCTAGAAGTCATATACAAACTATCCCAAAGATCAAAGGAGCACCATTTACAAATTATATCCTATACAGTATTAACTGAAAATCACATCCTGCTAATATGTGCTAAATCAAGAGAAGCCATCTAGACTATGCTGGCAGGGCCTTTGTTCCTATGATATGTAAATCTGACAAGTACCAGAGGTCAGCAGTAAGACCAGCAGAACACCACATGGTGCTGATAATGGAGATGAGGTGAATATGTTAACTTTCAAGTTTTACCAACAACTTTGAGATGCTGTGGAGATGTTAATGAAGTAACCCCAAGGTGGTACAGATAAGAGTTAGTCTGTTCTCTCCCCCAAAATATATGAAAATGAAAGCTCAGACCCCTGTCATTGACCCTCCCCCCATAGCCTACCCCATCCCTCTTCCATCTCCATTGGGTCCATAGTGCCCATCGTACCCAACTCTAATCGATGGTTGCATTAGTGAATGATCCAGTGCCTCTCCCCTCCTCCTTCTCTTCCCCTGCTCTGTCTTCCTTCACCACCCCATCCCCATGCTGTCTACCTCTGAACCCCTTTTCACTGCTTATTACTATACTTTCTGGGCCTGTTCATCCCCACACCCTCTGTACCTTATTAAAGTGTGATTGTAGCCTCACTTCCTGTGCCATTTCCTGTGAGCATCCAAAGAACCTGGCATGCCTGCTCCATTTCATAACTTCATAAATTACCAATTCACAAAACATAGAAAGGACACTCAACAAAGACGTGGGTGGGCCTTAAGTGAATAAGAAGCTGCTGTCGATATAGCCTGAGTCACTAGGAAGTTAAGTCAATAAGCAAGTGGCTTGAGCTTTAGTGACCTGGGACAATCAAGTCCTGGGAATAGTTTTTTTGGCTTTTAAAGAAAAAATTAAGCTAATCTGGCATTTAGGGGAGGGCTGGCCTATCACAGAGACAGATGTGAAGAGGAGGTATACTGTAGTCATTTCCTTCATAAACACTATAAAATAAACACATAAATAAATAAAATAAACACATAAAATCACTAACCTTGACCCTTCCTTTACGACAAAGGGAATAACACAATTATATCAGAACCCATAGTCTTGATTCATTCTACAAGTAGAGTGAGAATTTTCCACAAGTATTTTATGACCATGACAGGAGCTTTCATCTACTTACACCATCTGATAAAAGCTCTTGCGTTTTGCTCTTATCTACCTAGCATTTCACTGCCCAGGAGAGATTAGCATCTATCATTTGCTAGCAACTGTAGACTCCTGCTTCCTGCTCATTTCCAAGAATGTCCTTTAAAAATAAGACCATAAAGCCAGCACTGGCAGTTAGAACAATCCCCAGCATTCTCAGTTCTCAAGTTGCCAACAGGACACACACACACACACACACACACACAAATACACACCCTATCCCCCTCACATAGCTGTTTCCTATAGCTATGTTAGGAAATGAGGGCTTGTTGAGGATCAGAAGAAGGAAATGAGGATGCTTCATCTTAAGAAGAGATAACTATCTTTAGGTATTTGAAGGGTTATCATGTGGTTGACCTGCTCTGCTTGGCCCCAAGAAATAGGACCAAAAGCAAAGAGTCGAAGATGCCCAGAGACAGATTCAGACTTTATATCAGAAAAAAGACTTCCTAACAATTAGAGCTTTTCAAAAGGGAGAACAGGCCGGAGGTGGTGGGCTGGCCCTCCTTGGAGGCCTTCAAGCAGAAGCTAGCATCCCTTTGTCAAGAGTGTTGGAGTTGGGGCGGCTAGGTGGTGCAGTGAATAGAGCACCAGCCCTGAAGTCAAGAGGACCTGAGTTCAAATCTGACCTCAGACACTTGACACACTTACTAGCCATGTGACCTTGGGCAAGTCACTTAACCCCAATTGCCCCCCAAAAGGCAAAAAAAAAAAAAAAAGAGAAAAGAGTGTTGGAGTAGGAAGGCTTTTGTTGAGAATAGGCTGGACCATAAGTATACTCAGTCCCATCCATCTCAAATGTCCTTATTTCATAATTCTTCAAAATTGACGTATCTGGTCCATTCAGTGGAGCAGCTCTCTTTTCAGAGTAGACTTACTTAAGTCAAGTCTTATAGTAAGGATTCAGGTATCAGATGGAAGGTGGGAGTGTTTTCCTCAGTCTTTGTGTAGGAGGATACATTGCTTACAAATTCTCCAGGGTGAGGAGCATAACCCAGCAGAGTCTGTATGGGATGACCTTCTACTGGTTTCTGCACGGTCAACGTATACTTATGGGGTTCCAGAATATGGGAGGGGATACGAAGAGAAAGTATTCTACTCTCTCTACCAAAGTGGGTGCATTGCTAGCCCTTCTGGACAGAAAGAAAGTTAAGTTTTCCCATAGGTCAGTCAATCAGTGAACACTATTCACCTCTGTGCCAGACATGTACTAAAGCTCTGGTAGAGCTTACAGAAAGGTAAAAGTTTCTTCCCTCCAAGGGCTCAGAATCTGATGGAGGGGACAACTTGCCCCTAAGTACGTACAAATAGGTCCTCTTTTCTGATTTATTCATTATCTTTTCATTTTTTCTTCATTCCCTCTCCATCTAATTTTCTTGTTTACAAAAGTCAGAACTGTTCAAGTTTCTCAGGAAGTGTCCTTCTGAGCCTGAGTTATGGGCATGATTGGAGGATGATCTCTGGAAAGGAACAGGAGAGACAAAACTCTTTTTTGTAGCTCATGGTTTGTATGCTTGACACAAGTTCCTATTTGTAGGTCATAGTTTCTATGCTTGTCTTCCAAATATGGTGCCAGTGTTTTGGGTATATCCTTGAATGAAAAATGAATGAGATCAATAAACATGTCCTTTCTATAAACTCCAGTAATTCAGCCTTTCTACAATCTTACCTATGACAAAGATTAAAATAACAACAATAACAAATAATCTTGGTGTTCTTCAAACTTCAAGATGTCTCTGCCTCACTGTAGAGCAACCAATAACAACCCTCTAGTTCATGTGCTCCTTTGAAGGTCTTTATTATTTTCTTAGGATTAATTAGACTGGTTTGCAGCAATAGCTTGTCAGTTCTTGGTATTGTTTTCTTTTTTTTTTACTTCACTTTCTTTTTTTTTTTGGTGCAACTGATCATATTTCATTTGGGCCTTGAATGATCCTTGAAACACTTGACTTTCCCACCTCAACAGCTGCTGCACTATCTCTAAAAGTCATAGCCAGGAGTCTTATACATTTCCTCAGAATAATATAAATTCTGTAAAACCACAGAATTAAGAACCCAACAAAGAAGAGCAATGAAACCAGTGTGTTGTGTAATGAAATTAAGCATTCAATTGACAGAAAAATAACTAAAGGTGGAGAAACCCATTTTCATCTAATTAAGATCAGGAGCTCTGAAGCAGCCTAGAATGAGTAGAAGTCCATGCACACAGGAAATAAAGCCATATCAAATTATTGTTTGTCCCAAATAACTCACCATGCTACTAAGAATTAGATCATGCCAAATCATAGCAAAGATTGTTGTTCACAGAGCAATTTGGAACTATGCCCAAAGGCCTATAAAAATGTGTATACCCTTTGACTCAGCAATACCACTTCTAAGTTGAGGTGGGAAAGCCCAGAAAGCTCATCCAAGTGGGAAAAGGACCTGTATGTACAAAAATATTTATAGCAGCTCTTTTTGTGGTGGCAAAGAATTGGAAATCAAGGGGATGCCCATCAATTGGGGAATGGCTTAACAAGTTGTGGTATGTGAATGTAATGGAATACTATTGTGCTATAAGAAATGTGGAGCAGGAAGACTTCACAAAAACCTGGAGAGACACATAAACTGATGCTGAGTGAGAGGAGCAGAACCAGGAGAAATTTGTACACAATTACAGACACAT
The DNA here is from genome assembly GCF_028583685.1 of Petaurus breviceps papuanus. Taxonomy (NCBI): domain Eukaryota; kingdom Metazoa; phylum Chordata; class Mammalia; order Diprotodontia; family Petauridae; genus Petaurus; species Petaurus breviceps. Next base: position 59,915,864 of record NW_027187460.1, on the reverse strand, counting down.
CATATCTGTGTCTATCTTTGATAGACCGGGCTCCTCTCAGCAATGCAAGGTTATAAGACAACTCCAAAAGACTCATGATGGAAGGAGATATCCACATCCAGAGAAAAAACTACAGAGGATGAGAGCAGATTGAAGCAAAACTACCTGCTCTCTTTTGTTTTGTTTTGTTCCTTCTTTTTCTCATTGTTTATTCCATTGGTTATAATTCTTCTTTACAAATTGACTAATGTTTAATGTGAAAGTATTTGTAAAACCTATTTAGAATTGCATGCCACCATGGGGGGGGGGGGAGTAGCGGGAGGGAGAGGAAATATGGAACTCAAGGGATTGTGGAGCTGAATGTTGTAAACTGAAATTAAATAAATAGATTTAATTAAAGATCGCTGTTCATTCTTTCAATAAATGTTGATTAAACCCCTATTTGCCTAGTACTTTCAGTGATAAATACAGTGCTTTGTACATAGTAAATGTTTGATAAATAGTTACGGGTTGCAGTCCAGCTAATTGGCAGCCTTGACTTTAAGCAAATCACCACCGACCTTTGGGGCTTGGGCTTCTCATCTGCAGAATGAAGCAGTTATCATAGTTCATAAATTACAGGTCTACAGTTAGAATGTACCTCGGGGGCATCCATTTTAGCCCTTTCACTTTTTCAAATAAAGCAGAAAGTATGTTCCTCACATAAGACACTCCCAACTCCAGGGATGTTCAGTGGTCGTCTTTCATGTTTCCGGCTTCCTTGACTTCAAGTTTCAGCTAAAATTCTACCTTTTACAGGAAGCCTTTCCCAAGTCTGTTATATTCTAGTGTCTTCCTTCTACTGATTATCTCCGATTTATCCTGTAAATGATCTATTTGTATATCTATACATATAAATATATTTATAAATGCTTATAGAAATATATTTATATAACTATATTTATAAATATAGATAGATATGATATGATATATCCTGTTTGTATGTAGCTGATTATATGCTGTCTCCCTCATTAGACCATGAGTTCCTTGATAGCAGGGAATGTCTTTCCCTTTCTTTATATCCCTACCACTTAACACAATGCCTGGCATGTATTAGGCTTTTAATAAATGTTTATTGACTGACTGACTAGAGAATCTTTACTGGATAAGTCTGCTGAAACAGTAACTCAACCTAAAGAAGAAACAAAAAGCAACATGTATCAGGTAAATCAAACTACCTTCTACCTTTCCCTGCATCCTCTCCTTAGAACTCCATGGAGGTAGCCCAGGACTCTGGTACTGTACTAAGACTAGGAACAAACATACACTTAGCCTCTCTAGCCACAGTTCTCTCATCTATAAAATGGGAGAATGATTATCCTTGTACTACCTACCTCAGAGCTAGTGAGGTAACATAAACACAAGCAATAATTATTCACATTCACTCTATATTTAGAATATAGAAAGGTTCAAGCTACTTGAAGCCATTTTGTAAATTGGCAGCTTGCATCTGAAGAAGATCTCAAGACAAATGAAACAGGTCACAAACTATGAAATATTATTTCTAAAGAAAAATCAAGCTGAAAACAGCTCACATCTGGGGTCCATGAACTTTAAAAACATTTGATGACTATTTCAGTATGATTGGTTTCCTTTTTTGTCCTATGTTATATGTTACACATTTAAAAACATTATTGTCCATTACACAAAAGTTGGCGTATTTAGCTGCATGTCTGCCTGTAAGTTGTTGGAAATCAGCTTCCTATCTCTTGAAAGAGGTGGTCAGGATTATTTTACAAGTATATAAGCTATTGAGTGTTTATTTAACACATAAATAGTGGCAAAGGGGTCAAAGGCTTCTTTTAAATAAGCTTTTATCGATATTTTCTGTTTTTTACATCCCCATAGAATTCCAAGTCTCCCTCCTTCTCCACCTCCCAAAGAGCCACCCATATGGCAAAGTGTTTTGTTTTTTTTTTTTTAAGAGGAAAAACAAAAGTCAGCAGAACTGATCAATACATTGAAAAAATCCCTAAACATGTGCAATGTGGATTTCCCATATCCACCAAGGGTAGGTTGGCCGTGTCTTCCCATGTCTATTGGATGCCTGCTTGATCTTTATAAATCTGTAACATTTATTTTTGAATTTTTGGTGTGTGATTGTTCTTTCCACTTCCTTTGTTGTAGTTACTGTGTATATTGTTTTCTTGGCTTTGCTTTTACTTCACTCCTCATCAGTACATACCGATCTTTCCAAGCTTCCCTATATTCATCACACACACACACATCATTTCTTACAACACAGTAATATTCCATTACATTCATGTACCACATTCTATCTCCTCGTTCCCCAACTGATGGGTATCTTCTTTATTTTCAATTCTTTAAAAAAAAAAGTAGTGCTTTAAGTATTTTGGAGTATATGGAGAATTTTTTTCTTATCAATGGCTTTCAAGTAATGGGTCATATTCAACTTTGGTTGAAAGTTTATGGGCATTTTAGTCACTTTACTTGCTTATATAATTTCAAATTGTTTTCCAAAATGGTTGTATCATTTCACAACTCCACCAACAATGTATTTGCGTGTCTATCCTTTCCATAACTTTTATGTATACATACATATGTATATACTGATATAGTTTATACCAGAAACAACTACATAACACTATCATATGTAATTACCATCTCCCTCTGTAAAATCAGGCACAGAAATGTGAAGTCACTGCTTCTAGGTCATACAGCAAACACTCGTCTCTTCCTAGCACTCAAAATTCATGCACAGGTTGCCCACTAGTTCATGCCTTCTTTGGCCATAACAACTAATGAAACTCTTAGTTCTAATGGGATTTTTCTGGAGTAGCCTGGGAACCAAATGAGCATGAATATCATTTCTGTGGGGAAATCAGGGTCCCAAAACACCAAAGTTTTAAAATACAATCCATTTGTAACTTGATTCTCTGCAGGAGTAAACAAGGATAGGAAAAAAAAAAAGAGGGTGGGGAGGGAGCATCCTCAAATGGGCTACAAGATGTAAATGATTTTAGAGTCTAGCAAATAGTCTTTCTGTTTGTTTATTGCATTCTAATGATTTTTATCCAGTGAGCCTTAGGATTTGCCTGATTAGTGACTCATATCTGGGAAAATTCACATGGTATAGCCAAATTTTCAGTTTGTACTTTTTTCCCCTGGAGACCCAGCTGTTAAACATTTACTAGCACACCACAGACTAGAACCCAAGTCTAGTGGCCACATTAGTCACATTGTGAAAGAAGAATCAGGGTAAAAGGGGAAAATCCATGAGAAAGAAAAAAAAGAGAAAATCATATATTTCGATCTGTATTCAGACTCCATCATAAGTCTTTTGGAATTGTCTTGAATCATTGCATTGCTGAGAAGAGTTAAGTCTATCAAAGTTGGTCATCGCACAAGGTTGCAATAACAGCCATTTACATAGTGACTTAAGATTTTCACAACCCTTTCTATATAAGAAACAAGTGAGGACACAAGGCAAGACCACTGCTATTAGTATCAAAACTCTTGGGTTGAAAGTCTGCATCTCTTACTTTATTACAGGGGACTTTTACCTTTCTAAGTTAGAGTTTCCTCATCTATCAAATGACAAGGGGTAGCATCTCTTCCATCTCCAAATCTATGACTCTATGAACTCAGACTTGGGGAAGCATTAAATTTTCTCAGGGTTATGTTGCTAGTAAATAGACTAGTAAGAAATTAGACTTTTCTGCCTTCTGATTCTAAGACCCATGCAGTCTTTTCCATATACCATTTTATCCTCTCATGAGACAATTCAGTGAACGCACTTATTACAAAATGCTCCCTAAGGTCCCAGAAGGGAATTTTTAAAAATAAAGCTTAAAGAGGTCAGGGGAGGCTCTGAGGAAGAGGTAGCATTAGAGCTAGGCCTTGAAGGATGAGTAGGATTTCAATAGGCACTGGTTAGAGGTCAGGGTCCTCTAGACCTTCAGCTGGGAAAGCACAGAGTACTTGGGAGGGAAGAAGACTTCCCGCTGAGAGAAATGATTATTTCTTTCTTGTATTTAATAACTAATTATTGAATTAGAAACAAGGTCTTTCCCCTTTTCTACTTCCTCACCCAGAAATCAACCAGTGTGGGAAATCTTGGGCAAAGATTGGGTGTTCCTGTTCATTTTGTTTACTCAGACAGATCTGGGAAAATGTGGATTCTCCCTTTTGTCAGATAGGTCATAAGGAAATGATAAGTCTCTTTGACCAAGACTTGAGTGATCCAAGTCACATACTCCCAAGACCCTCACTGGAATATAACCCAGTCCCTCATTGTAATATTCATTCTCTCATTAACTGTTAACCAATCAGAGTTGATTGCCACCCTCAGGAATACCCAGTCTTCCATGAGCACCACCATGAAGGATCTTTGGCATTCTAGAGTGCCCTGGTCTCTTTTTATGAATAAACATGCTAGCCTTATTAACAAAATAATTAAATTACTCAGAAACAGTGTCTCTTGAACTTTTAAAATGTCATAACACTCAGAGTATTGTGGGTATTGCGAATAAAGTGTGTAAGAGATAGCAAATAGATCACTTTGGCTAGAGTGTAGATCACTGTAGGGAAATGTGAGAGAGAAGGCGTAAGAGTAAAAAATTATCTACAATTCTATTTCCCAGTTAAATCGTAAAATTCTTGAGGGTAGGGGCAATGGAACCCATATAATTTGTACCCCCTCTGGATGGCACAGTGCTGAAACATAGTAGGCACTCAGTTTGATTCTAAAAATGTGTCTTTTTAATGTGGCCTGTTTTACTTGGATTACCTTTCAGGCAGATTAAGTGATAAGTGAAAGTTAGCTTGCTGCCTCCATTAATAATTTACCTGAGATAACAAGGCATTTAAAAATATATAGATCTCTTTTCTCTTCTTCTGTTTTTCTTGAGGGAAAAACCATCATAAAAACATAGAAAAAAATGTACCTCCACCAGGAGCTGGCACAATGCTCTGCATTTAAAAAAAATGTTACTTTCTAGGTGGCTCCTTCCCCTTTTCTTGCTTTCTTTCGTGTCTGAGACCTGCAGACCCATTTCAGGGTGAATCCAGACAATGTGAGTGGCCACATTCTCTGAGCCAGAGTCCCATTCCCTCCTGGGGATTTTAATAACTAATACTCACACAGTGCTTTAAAGTCAGCACACTGCTTTATATGAAGATAATATTATTCCCTTTATACAGATGAGAAAGCTGAGTCTCAAAGATGTGAAGTAGAGGTAGTATGATGAGTGGAAAGAATACTGGTTCTAAAGTCGGAGGACCAGGGTTCAGATCCTGCTTCTAACTCTTACAGGATGGGGAACCTTGGGCAAGTCACTGAACCTCCCTGGGCCTCAGTTTCCTCACCTGTAAAATAAGAGGGTTAGACTGAATGACCCAGCTCTAGATCAGCAAGTAAGTGTAGAACTCTAATCTTCCTGACCCCAAATCCAGCACACTGTCTTCTTATAACACTGCCCCTTTTCAGACCGTAGAGATACCGCAGGATGTACAAAGTGGAGAATTGCTATAATGGCTTGTGGGGTGACTGCCCTGGCTCCAATTCAGACTCCTTTTTGACATGTGCCTTATGCACATTCCAGCTGTTCTTGGGGACCTGGAGGGCCCAGGGCAGTACATAAAGGCAATATCCCTCTCTCTCTCCACACTTATATAAATGCGTGTGTGTGACTGATCCTATGTCCCACAGGGAATCAAGTACTCACCTTTTCAGTAGGTGACTGAATGACTAACCTAAAACAAGGTGCATAAAGTCATAGCCAGCCAGAGAGAGATTGAAAGACCATCTTATAGTCTAACCCTCTCATTTTTTCAGATAGGTAAACTAAGGCACAGAGAGGTGAAATGTGTTGTCTAGGGCCACACAGATAGTAAATTACAGAGCCAGGACTCAAACCCTGGCCCTCCCCTCTAGACTTGGCATTCTTTCCACCTTTCCTTGCTGTGTCCCTCGCCCCTGCTCCCTACATAATTTCTCCATTCTGTCTCAAAGTTTCATCAATCTAACTAAGGAACTCCCTCAAAGTTCTTTATTTTGAAAACAAACCACTTTGGGGTTTATGGGGTACTTGGAGGTTCATAAAGTACTTCCTTAATGACATCCCCCTGGGATGTGCAGGAAGAATATTATTATCCATATTTACAGAACTAAAGAATCTTGTAACTGTAAGGGATCCTGAAGATTCCCTGGGCATTATCAAGATCATGCAGATCAATGAGGCTGGCCCTGGGTCTATGATCCTCACTGTAAATAGTTTTTGAGAGGGATGAGCTCCTTCTATATATTAGTATAGTGCTGATACACATGGTCCATTAGCCTGTTATGGGCCCTTGCTACACAGCACTGAAACTGGGGAGGAAGATGTGTGTTGTGATATATGGTCCCTATGATGCAATTGTATATAATAAAGAATGACTGGAGCCATGAGGGTCGGGGAAAAACTAGGTTATTACTCTCCACAAAGATAGCTTCCCTCAAACCTTAGAGAGATTAATAAAGTAGTCTGTAAATTCATACCTTGAAATAATGAAAAAGGATTAGGGAAAACCACTTTTTCTTCATGTCTAGGGTCTGTTTTTATTAACAGGTGCTTGGGTCTGGCTCCATTTATCAAGCTCTGAGGCTAAAAGAGACTGTAAATTGTACATAATTTATATAAAGATAGAGTTCTTAGAGGGAAAAAAAATGGTTTGTGCCAGCACTGAACATTAAAGAAAGAGAAAAATACACACACAAGCAATTGTTATACTCAATCTCTCATTTAAAAAAAAAAATCTCCCTTCTGTTTTATAGCTGCATCCTGCCCCTCCCCTTGCCTGCCACAGAGTCAAAATGAGTTTGAAATGCAATAGTTGCTGTACTCTCTCAGTGTGTTGCCTTTAAAAAAAATTCCTTCCATTTTTTATGGATTAATAAGAGATGATAGATGAACCACTCAGATCCATCACTCCCTAGTAGGCCTCAGACTACTCCAAGCTGTGCCAGAACTTTAAAAGATGATCTACAGTCCATGGAGAGGATTCTCACATCTTCTTACCCAGCAGCCCCTTTGCCCATATCACTATTCTCTTTTTGGACCTTCTTCAATTTTCAGTATCCTCTTTCTAATTACTCCACTTCCTTTGATCTTGCCCTTCCTTCACCCCTTCCCCCTCTCACCCCAGGTAGAATTCAATTTCTACATTAGTGCCCAGACTCTGGTCGTTGCCTGTGTCTGGCCAGGGTAAGCTTTGGCAGAGCAGCCAAATGTCTTGGCCGGATCCCCATCCCTCTTTTCAGTACAAGAAAACCTGGTGTTTAGATGTTTAGATGTTTTGACATCTAAAACAAAACAACATCTAAACCAGGGGCACGTAACCTGGAGGCCTTAAACTTATTAAAGACACATACACACACACACACACACACACACACGCACCCATGCACTCGCACTACACATTTTCAGAACTATTTCAGTATAACTGATTTCCTTCCTAATTCTCTGTGTTTTATTTTTATGCATTTAAAATTATTAATTAATTAGAAAATTATTCTGAGGAGTGGGCCTTCACCAGACTGCCAAAGGGGAACATGACATAAAAGGATTCTAAGAACCCTTGATTCAGACCTCTAAAAATGTCTACCAGCCCACAAAACTTTTGTCTCTCTGTCCCTGTCCCTCTGCTACTTAATCCCCATGCCCTCTGAAAATGCCCCAAGTCACTAAACAAAGCTCTGAAGCATGACTTTATGTGTGAAGACTTTTTCTGTGCTCTTAACTGCTAGTGCCCTCCTTCTCAAACTGCTTTATCTGCATTTATTTTCCATATGTTTAAATGTGTCCTTGCTTTCTCTCCAATTAGACTGTAACCTCTTTGAGTGAAGGGACTTCTTCATTTATCCCTAATACCTACCATACCTAGTTCCTGACATACAGTAGGTACTTAACAAATGTTTGATTGATCAGCTGACTGATTCACTGGCCTGCATTGTCTTACTTCACAGTTAAAAAGTTCTTATCTTATTATGTCCTCACAATAACTCTGAGCAAGACAAGGTTGATGATTTTGTCTCCATTTTAGAAGCTTATCAACTGAGGCTCAGAAGGCTAAGCATTATGCTCAAGGTCACATGGCTAGGCTAGGACTCCAGGCTGAGAGAGTCCAAGCATCTATTAGTCCTGGGCTAGGTACCCGGGAAGATGCAAAATGTAAACAAGACCTGATCCCTTGGCCTCCTGGAGTTCACAGACAAGTGGAGGGAGGACATCAACACAGACACCTGAAGCATACATAATACACCCTAATACACAATAAGGTCCTTAGAAAGCTGCAGAACAAAGGGCTACATGGATATAAGTGGGGGAGGTCTCGTGGGGAGGGAATGAGAGAAGGCTTCCTGGAGCAGGTGCCATGTGGATTGGGCTTTAAAGAACAGAAAGTCACCAGGCAAAGGAAGGAAGGACATTCCAAGTTTATGGGGGGAGAGGGGGGAAGGATGATGAGGAGCCACTTCACATTAAGGCCCAGAGTGAGGAAAGGGCAAGTCACACTCTGCCTACAGAGAGGCTCTGCATTTCCTGGAATGTAAAGCATGTGGATGCGAGGAACAGGAGATAAATGGTGAGAGGGAGGTGTGAGAACCTTAGCGGCCTCCACACTCTCCTAAAAGGAAGCCCAAGCCCCAAGTTATTCAAAGTAAAGTCTGCATTAAAGGCTTGATCATCCCTCTTTCTACTGGAGGGGGGCGGGCTTTGAGCACCAACCAGCCCACCAATTTACCAGGTGATCCTCCCCCCAACATGAATTAGCATCAGTGTCAGAAACATGACCCGCACATAGCTCTAGGTTCCCTGCTCTCTCCCAACAATGTCTGATCCTGCTCAGGTCAGAAGAGAATCTTATACAAACTCAAGGGTCATTGCCAGTGTGGGTGCCTGGTCAGCTGGTTATCCTCCTCCCCGACTACACTTGGTATGGTGAGTATTTCTCCTTCATAAAGTTTGTTTGCTTTACCTTCTCTCTGCTAACTCCTTTCTCTTGTTGCATTCTCTTTTTGTGGTGTGGCTCTATTCTCTATTTGGACCTAAGTAAGTCACTTAACCTCAGTTTCTTCATCTGTAAAAAGAGAAAGTTGTACTACATGACCTCTGAGTTCCCTCAAAGCCCTCAAGCTGTGGTCCTAGGTGGGCAAAGAGTGTTAGGACTAAGGAAGCAGCAGGAGGGCTGACATAAACCCCTCTACCTTCTCAAGCACTCAAGCACTTCCCACTCATTATTCTTATATGTAGTCTCTGAGTCCATGATCTACCTCCCCAAGGGCTCCCTTTTTCCTTGTTGAGACTAATGGGGGCTCAGGACTATCAACTGGGCATCATACACCTTGGTCATCAGAGCTCTTTGAACGATAGTCATTTTTTAGGGAACTGCACAGGACATGTAGTATCTGATTCAGGTTAGTTAGATCAGGCCCTTTTCAGGAGGGAGAAAGAGAAAGACCAAAGAAGAAAAAGCTAGAATGATTGATGAACCCAAGAATGCAGTCCCTGGCATCTAAAGATTTCTCCCAATTCCTGTATTTAATCATCTGACCTTGGTGTATTCAGAGAGAACAAGAGGTATGCTTACAAATAGTCATGCATTTGCAAAAAGGCTCTATTTCCCTTTATCTATTTCAGTATACAACTCCACAGACCTTAACTACCACAAACTAGTCAGGCTAAACAAAGCCAATTGTTTTTATGTGTGACTTTAGTTCCCAGACATAGACCAAGACTGGGACCCATTGTACAGAAAGGCAGGAGCATATGTTTCCTTGTATCCTTTCTGCATGAGAGTTTGTAATATTAATGGGATTTAAGATCTTCCTGGCCCATTATTAGGCCTCATAAGGGACCCATTAAGGGAAGTTTGTTTAGGGGAGGCTTGCTTGTAGGAAGGCTTTCACACCTTTTCCTAATTTCTAATTAGGTATTGAGTCTCTGAGGGTTGTGATGCCTTCTGGCTCTGAAATGTATATATACTATGAGTTGGTATTTTGCTTTGGGGGGTTGCTTATCAGAAGGATCTTGTGATCCCCTGGTGAAGATTCTGAGTGGCCCCATGTTCAGAGCTCCCCAGTTGCTCAGATATAAAGGCTCTCTCAATCCAGGGATGTATGTAAAGTGTATAGTTGATTCAGGCAGTCAGAGCTCTGTCTGTTGGTCTTAGTTTCTCTGTTTGTATTTTCTCTGAAGTTCAGGGTGCTGACTTTTTCCCTGAACTAGTGAATGTAATTTTAAAAAGATCATTGACCCCTTAAACAACTCTCTTTCCTAGTAAAGCAGATCTAAGAACCTGCACTAGCAACCATCCTGGGTTTGCCAGTGTGGTTGCCAATATAGAGTTCCATGAGTGCATTGCGTGCTCTCAATAAGGTCCAAAGTTAACTTGGAGCTAAGTGTGTCTGGGACTCTATTCTTTGATCCCAAAGTGGACTGGAAGAACACATGCTTCTTTAATTCTCAATTATAGACTGAAAAAAGTAGAACTCAAAGAACAATTTATAGAATAAGACAAATGAAGACACCATATCACAACACAACTCAGGTTAAATACACTGGACGATACTGGTGTCTGCACTAAGAATGGAACTTGCTGGTATGGTAAGGCCCCAAGAGCAATGGCCTACCTGGGTAAATGAAGGCCTGCAGAGGGCAGAAATGGAGCAGGTTCAAGCTTCTATTCTGATCAATATTGGGATTTGACTCAAAAGTGATTAAACTTTCCAGCCTGGGTAAGATAGGGAAACCCAGTCTCAAAAGACAACCACACAGTACTATTTGTAAATACAATAAGCAGTTATCAAATTAAAACTTTCAGTCATTTCTTATTCTCTCCAAATGGAGATGCGCCCAAAAGGACATCCTGAAACCTCCAGGACAGGCTCCAAAAGCCCCCACATTGATCAGAATTTGAGCACATCCCTACTCACATGCGTTGACTCTCACTTCCTCAGATTACACATAGTCAAAAAATCAATCTCTCTGAAAGAGGCACCAGAAACAAGGTAAAAATGGAGTGCTCGGGGGCTTGATCCATCTTTCAGAGCTGACCGTCTGCAAAGTACAGCCAGGTTGGATTTTAAAGGCTACCAGCCAGTGCAGCTGATCCCCAAGTCTGCCAATCACCAGGACTTCCCTGCATCTCTTTGTCCAATGGATGTTTTCTTATAATATCAGTTTAATTAGGATGTGCTCTCTCATCTGCTCATTTAGGAAAACACCCCAATTTGATCTGAGACTGCCCTGATCCACCTCCATTACAACAGGAATGAGAAAAATATCCAGACATTCTCTAATAGAGGCAGCCAGGTAGGGCAGTGGATAGAGGACTGGACCTGTAAGCCAGGAAGTTCTGAGTTCAATTCCAGCCTTTGCCATTTGCTTGCTATGTGACCCTAGGCAAGACATTTAATTTCTGTCTGCCTCAGTTTCCCCATCTGTAAAATGGAGCTAATAATAGCACCTATCTGCCATATTTGTGAGGATCAAATGAGATACTATTGTTTAAGTGTTTTGCAAACCTTAAAGGGTTATACAAGTGCTAGCTATTCTAGGCTGGAGGGTGGAAATGTAATTCCTTTCTATAACCCAGGTCTTCTTCCTAGCATATAGCTGTTACTTCTTTAAAAAAAAAAAATCAACCAAAGGCAATGGATATGGAAGATTGAAATTAGAAGAGCAGAAAAATTGGGAAGTAATCCGTAGGGACAAATTAGCCAAGGGAAGGGGCACAACAAATAGAAAGAAATGTCTCTATTTAGCTCTGTTCAGGTAAGTTCCAAGGTTCCATCTACAATGTTTGTATCAAGGTGCTTCCACTACCTGCCCTCCCCCACATCTCCTTGATTTCTGAGGTTGTTTCTCTTAAGCGTTTGTAAGGGTTATGGGATTTAAAGATCTTCTGTGCCCCATTGGACTTGCTGATGTAGCAGGAAGGGGCGGAGCAAGAGGAAGCGGAAGCCAAGCTGGAGTTCCTTCGGTGGCTAGCAGTGGCGGCGACGGCCGGCAGCAGCAGCAGAGGCAGCGGCAGCGGCAGCTCAAAGACCTTTTTGAGTCAGCCAGAATTTCTGCTAAGGACTCCTGCTGAGGACTGCCAGGGGCCGGAGCTGCTGGGAGCACACTTCCTGGATGCTGGGTGGTTGCTGTGAGTGGGGAGAGGAGGACCTTTGCCTGAGGTAGCCTGTTCTGTTTTAAAGGCTTGAGAATGTGGGTGCTTTCTACTTTATCTACCTGTGCCAATTTCATAACTACTTTGATGGCTTTCACTTTCTGGTTTTGGGACTCAGTCTTTTGGTATTTTAATAAATTTTCTAGCTTATTCCCCCATATGGCAAGCCTGATGTATTTTGTGATGGATAATTATATCAGCATATCTGTAATTTCCATAGGCATTGTGAATATGGCATTGCTGATACAGCGTTGCCAATGACGAATTGGGGAAAATGATATAGGAAAACTCACAGGCTCATAGATCCAGAGCTACAGAGACCTAAGAGAGTTTATCTATGCTAGTTTCTTCATTTTAAAGATGAAGAAACTAAGCCCCAAAGAGATTACGGGACTAAACCAAAATTACCCTAGAGTTTAGTCTTGTATGTGACTGAGTCTATGCCTGAGGAAAACTAGTTAGATAGGGGCGGCCAGGTAGCACAGCGAGTAAGAGCACCGGCTCCAGTGTTGAGAAGACCTGGAGATCGAATCCTGGGCTCAGACACTTAGCACCCACCAAGAAACACCTGGCCGTGTAACCTTGAGCAAGTTACTTAACCCCAATTGCTTAGGGGCGGCCAGGTGGCTCAGCGAGTAAGAGCACTGGCTCCAGTGTCGGGATGACCTGGATCAAATCCGGCCTCAGATACTCAGCACCACACCTAGAAATAACTGGCTGTATAACCTTGAGCAAGTTACTTAACCCCAATTGCTTTAAAAAAAAAAAACTGGTTAGATAGTAGCTGATCTTTTCCTTAAAGAGTGACTGGCATGAGTGGATAAGGTAGATAAAGTGGCCTCAGAGTCAGGAATACTTGGGTTCAAGTACCACTTCTGACACATACTGACTGTGTGACCCTGTTAAACCACTAAACATCTCAGTGTCCCAGGTGACTTTCTAAAAATATAAATTTAAGAGAAGATGCTTGTCAGCATTGGTAGAGAGGTTAATCATTGGTATTCTCTATGCCAAAGATATCACCTGTCAGATCCTTAAAACAACAACAACAAGCACCACTACTACTGCTGCTGCTGCTGCTGGAATCACCACAGAGATTTGTGAGACTGGAAGTCACTGGCTATTGCTAATAAGATCACAACCTTTAACACTGCTCGTAAACATCACATGAAAGCAAAGAGAGCCTGGGTCTCTGAGCTGATGTTTAGGCTGGTCTGTTATACTACAGTTTCATAGTGGGTCAGGGGGGTGTTGAAAGGAGGAAGAACAAGAGAATTGAATGAGATTTGGTAGAACACTCTAACTCTGGGAATCTCATAATCTGGGGTAGTTTTCCCTGTGTATCTGTGTTTGTGTTTCCTTATTCTGTGTTTGTTTCTGGAGGAGCGTTGCTCTTTGAATGTACGATAAGCTTCCTGAAGCCTTGGACATAGAAAAGACCAAAGAGCTAAATGGTTGTGATTTCAAGTCACAAGGACAAGTAAAAGCTATATCCTTGGACAATACCTTCTGAACCCTTCCCTATTCTCTTGGACATGTTTGTATCAGAAAGCATGAAAGACACAGATGACCAAAGAAGAGTCCAAAGCCTACAAGACATCTCTTCTAGCATCTCAGGACCTTTGTAGGTTGGAGAGTAATGGGTGACAATTCATGATATGTGAAGGGAAAGTTGTTTACACCCTCTTTGATTAACTCAGTCCCAGTGTCTGAGGAAGCATAATGAGCAACTGAAGGGGAGAGTGGAGGGGACGAATAATCTATATGCAAGTCATTATTATGTCTATAGTAATGATAATACCTATATTTTTATATTAGATTATGATTGATGCTGCCTATTGGTTTTTACAATGCTGTTTCTAATATGCAGACTTGTAAAAAAGCCAAAATCTAATGATGATATTGTATTTGCTATTTAGGATCCATTTTATTCATTTATTATTTAAAAGCATTTGTTTATAAATTATGAACAATGATACAAATAATTGTCATTATCTAGACTCTAAGTGTGAGTGGAACCTTATTTTATAGTAAGTTAACCATTGATTAGGTTCTTTTAAATTTTTTCCTTCCTTCTAAAGGTATCCAGACATTAATTTTAAGGACCAATATTCAGCTCTGTGTATATAACGGAGATTCAATAAATGATTGTCTTAGTGGAAGGAAAACTCCCAAATCAAATATAATATATGTGAAAGTGCTGGGAAAATGTATAAGAACTTGCATACAGTGACCAGATTTTCTGGGACAATGCTGGTCTTAATTTTTCTGTTTGCTGTGCACCATAAACTACAGAAATGTTCTGGAGACTCTTTTATTTAGGCAAATATTAACTGAAGGAATCAAATCATAAAGAATTGCATAATAGACATAGCTCACAAAAGATAGTGAGACAGAGATTTAAGAAAAGTCACAATTATTCACAAAAATGTAGCAATACCAATCTGTGTTATTTATGTTCTGACTAGGTCCACTACACATTAATGTTACATAATCTCCACTGGGCTCTCACTGCTGTTAGTATTCTACTCTACCCCTTTATCGGCCCACTTTCCCATTCTCCATGGTGACTCTTCCAAACATTTTTATCCTTCCTCAAACCTCCCATGACTCCCCTCCCTGCCCCCCTCTTTGCTTGATATTTTATAGAAAAAAATTGAGACCATTTGCCATGAGCTCCATCTTCTCCCCTCTTCCTCATCTCCTATCATTCATGTGCCTCCTGCTTCTATTTTCTCCTTCACCCCTATCCCACAAGATGAAGTGGCCTTACTCCTTACCAAGGCTAACCTCTACTTGTTCAAGCAATCCCATTTCATCCTGTCTCCACCTACAGATTGCCCCTTCTGTCATCCCCATGCTTTCACTTACTCTCAATTCTCTCCCTTTCTACTGACTTATTTCCTGCTACCTAAAAATATGCTTATGTCTCCCTCATCCTGAAAAAAACCCTCAATTTATCCTTGCATCCCTGCTAACTATCATCCTTTATCTCTTCTTCCCTTTGTAACTAAACCCCTCAAAAAAAAACTCTTTATAATAGGTGCCTCCAATTTCTCTCCTCTCACTCTCTTCTTAAGCCCTGACAATCTGGCTTCTAACTTGATTATTCCACCAAAACCACAGTCTTCAAAGTTTCTAACTATCTCTTAGTTGCCAAAAAACCAGTGGTTTCTTCTCAGTCCTCACAGTCCTAAACCTCTCTGCAGCCTTTGACACTTGATAACTTCTTGATACTCTCTTCTCTCTTGGCTTTTTGGGACACTACTTTCTTCTGGTTCTTCTACATGTCTGACCTCTCCTTCTCTCTCTCCTTTTCTGGATCCTCTTCAAGGTCATGCCCACTTACTGTGTCCTTGGTCCTCTTCTCTTCTCCCTCTATACAGTTTCACTGATAATCTAATCATTTCCCATGGATTTAATTATCATCCTTTGGCTGATGATTCTCAAATCTACATTTCCTGCCCCAGTGTCTCTGCTGACCTCCAATCTCACATCTCCAATTGCCTTTCAGACATCTCTAGTTGGATGCCCAGTAAACAACTTAAATTCAATATGTACAAAACAGAACTCATTATCTTTCCCTCTAAACTCCCCCCCACTCCCCAACCTTCTCTATTATTATAGAGAATAACACTATTCTCCCAGTCCCTCAGGTTCTTAACCTAGTCAGTCCTTCTCTTGCTTATTTTCCCATTTATTCTCTACATGTCTTGTTTGTACAGAATTGTTTGCAAGTTGTCTCTCCCATTAGACTATGAACTCCTGGTGATTAGTAATTGTCCTTTATCTTTTTTTTATCCCTAGTATTTTTTTTGCATGCCCAGTCTGGAACATATTAGTAACCATTGTTGATAAATGTTAATAAATATTTAGTGACTGTAGTAGTAGTCATCTGGGACTCCTCACCCCCATATCCTGTTGTCAAGGCCTGTCAATTTCATCTTGAATACACCCCCTTCTCTCCTCTATACTACTACCACCTTGGTGCAGGCCTTCATCACTTCACACCTTGATTATTGCAATAACCACCTGGTGGATCTGCCCACCTCAAGTCTCTCCTCACTCCAATTCATCTTCCATTCAGTCACTAGAAAGATTTTCCTGAAAAGTAGCCCATATTATCTCACCCCTTCACCCCAACTCAATAAATTCCAGTGATTTCCTATTACTGCTGTGACCAAATACAAAACACCACATTTGGCATTCAAGTCTGTCATGACCTAACCCTCTCCTATCTTTCCAGTCTCCTTACACCTTATTCTCCAACACATACTATTCAATCCAGTGGCCTCCTGTCAATTCCATGAACAAGACATCTCTTAGCTCCAGGCACTTTCTCTGGCTGTCCTCCATACCTGGAAAGCTCTCCCTCCTCCTCTCTGACCACTGACTTCCTTGGCTTCCTTTGAGACCCAACTAAAATCTCACCTTCTATAGAAAACTTTCCCTATCCTTTCTTAATTCCAGTGCGTTCCCCCTTTTAATTATTTCCTATTTATCTTGTATATAGACTACTTTATATTTATTTGCCTATTGTTTCCAATGGCACTTAGTTCAGTGCTAAGAACACAGTAGGAGCTCAGTACATGTTTATTGAATGAATGAATCTATAGTTCTTACACATTGTACAAATATGTGACATTTGTAGCATAGGGGTCTAATGCTACCTGGGAGGCAGCAGCTAGCTAGGATGTTATGTTCTAAACTCTCTGAGGGGAGGTCTAAGGATTCTTTCAGCTCTAAGTCTATGATCCTATGATTTCAGCAGACAGTAGTTGTCTCACTGCTGTCTCTGGATGTCATTCTTTGCAGCATCTACTTCCTGAAGCTCTCAGCTCCTTTTCTTGCCAATCAACTCAGGTCTCATTCTGGCAGTTCCCCTCTGCTACTCCCATGTGGTCATTTCATTGCTAGCCTTACTCACTGCTTTCCGCAGTTCTGCCATTCTTCTCCAGCAGATGGCACTAGTCACCTTTTCCAGGGAACCAGTTCTATTCTATTGACCAGTGTTGGAAGAACTTCTGAGTTTGTTTCACAGCTTACGACCACAAAATTACAGAATCACAAAATTTTAGAGTTGGAAGAAACATCAGTGTCCATATAATCTGACATATCTGAAAAACAGCTCTCACTACAATGTACCCTACAAGTGTTCATCCAACATCTTCTTGAAGGCTTCCATTGAGGAGGAATATATTAGTCAGTCAGTCATTAAATATTTATTAATGTTTATAAAAAATAGTACCTAATATGAGCCAGGCTGGGCATGCAAAAGAAAAAATACTAGGGATAAAAAAAGATAAAAGACAATCCCTACTCACAGGGAGTTCATAGTCTAATGGGAGAGTCCAATTCATAAACAATTATGTACAAACAATCCATATAGAGCATAAATGGGAAATGACCAATAGAGGGAAGGCACTAGAACCAAGGAGGATCAGGAAAAGCTTCCTGTTGAAGGTGGGATTTTAGTGAGACTAAAGCCAGGGAAGCCAGACTGCCTTCAGAAATGAGGAGAGAAAGTATTCCAGGCATGGGGGACAGCCAGTGAAAATGCATTTAGTCCCATGATGGAGTCTTTTGTTCAAAGAACATCATGAAGGCCAGTGTCACTGGATAAGACTACTGGGGTTTGGGGCCAGGAGGGGAAGGTAGAGGGAGTATAATATTTAAGAATACTGAAAGTATGAGGTATGGGGAAGGTTATGTCATGCTTTGAACACTAAACAGGGGATTTTTATATTTGATCCTAGAGGTGAGAAGGAACCAATGTAGTTTACTGAGTAGAGGGAGTAACATGGTGTGACAGGACCAGCATTTCCATTATAACTTCTTTCCTCCCACCTACAACTTGGCAAAGAATTATCTGAAAGAAAGCTGTCCCTGGAACCAGATTGCCCTCAGGCTCCCTGACATAGTTCCTTGGTCACTTGTACACCAGATGGGTGCCTTAAACCACTTGAATCACCCATACCCTAATGACCTTTGGACCAGATGCATTAAAAGAAGGAGATGAATGAGACCACATCTAGAGAAGCTAAGTGAGACTGTATCCTTATTGCATATTCTTGCTGTGTTGGGGCAAAGTAAACCTCCTTTGTTAAATGTTCAATGAGTTATAAGTCCTTTATTTCATCCCAACATCAGACCTAAACTAAGAATCCATTAGAAATATCACTTAGGATCTTGAGTGGGAGATGGATTGTAGTAGGGAGAAATGGATTTTTTGGTCTTTTTTTTTTTTTGGAGGGGGGAAAGCAGGGCATTTGGGGTTAAGTGACTTGCCCAAGGTCATGTTGTTAGTAAGTATCAAGTGTCTGAGGCCAGATTTGAACTCAGGTCCTCCTGATTCCAGGGCCGGTGCTCTATTCACTGCATCACCTAGCTGCCCCCAAGTAGGGAGAAACTTGAGACAGGCAGACCCTCTAGCAGGTTACTGCAATAGTCCAGGTATAAGGTGATGAGGGCCTGCACAAGGGTGGTGGCATTGTCAGAGGAGAGAAGGGAGCATATGCCCATTCCACTTTCAGGGAGTTCTCATTATTAGAAAGTTTTTTCCCTCCTAACATCAAGAATAAAGGTGATTCCCTGCATTTTTGTAGCCACAAGGATGGTTGCCTTTGTACTTGATCCCTACATCTGAAGGGCTCACACCAGATATCTCCTGGAAGCTACAGGAGGAACTCTCCTCGTGATTTATTGTCATTTGCCCCCTTCCTTCCCTAGCATCAGGACAAAGTGTTTCCTACTCATTGCATTCAGGAGGAGCACATTACTCTCTAATTGCCCTTCACCCACCCAGTTCCAACTGAATATTACTTATTTGTATATGTAATCACAAAAACTGAATATTAGAAGAGAGTTCAAAGGCCTGCAAGTCCATTTCATTCCTCACCAATGTTCTTCTCTAACACTCCCGCTGGCAGGTCTCTGCTACAACTAAAAAACATGTTTCTAGAACATCTTTAAGGTTTAAAAAATACTTTGCTCACAACAGTCCTATGACATAGATGATTCAAGTGTAATGCCCATTTTATACATGAGAAAACTCAGATTCAGAACTGCTAAGTCAATTTCCAGGGTCATAAGTGTTGCAGCTGGGACTCAAACCCAAGTCCCTGACTTTAAGTACAAATACCTTCTACTTTATGATACCTGAAGGCAGCAAGGTGGTACAATGGAAAGAGCACCAGGACTGGATTCAGAAAGATCTGAGTTCAAATCCCACCTCAAACAACTTACTAGCTGTGGGACCCAGGGTAAGCCACTTGACCACTGCCTGCCTCAGTTTCCTCATCTGCAAAATGGAGATAATAATAGTACCTACCTCCCAGGATTCTTGTGAAGATAAAATGAGATAATATTTATAAAGCACTTAGCACAGTATCTAGGGCATAAAGACTCCAATGATAGAAAAAGCAATTCATTTCCACTTTTTGGATAGCTCTAAATGTCAAGAAGTTAGAATTGTAAAAAAATTTAGTATGAACAAACTTACAAAGCAGAGGGGGGAAAATCCCATAACAGATCACATGTCTCAAGTTTTGGTTTGGGAAATATGACTAGCCTAATAATAGCTCATATTTATATAACACTTCAAGTTTAGTAAATACCTTTGGGTGCATTGAGCAGTTTTGTCATCACAAGAACCCTATGAAGTAGTTGCTATTATTATCCTCATTTAACAGATGAAGAAACTGAGGCTCAGAGAGGTTGCCTGGGTTACACAGCTGGAACATTTTATCTACTCTCTATACCACACTGTTTCTTCTATAGCCTCGCTATCCATATCCAAGCTCTGATACCTGACAAAATGGAAGAATTATTAAATAATAAGGACAATTCAATTTAGGCTTAAACAAGAACTCAGTCATATCTTGTGAGGAGGAGAGGTCACTGAATTAGGAATTGTGCATATTTCAAGGTGAAAAGGTTAACAGGAAGGGTTGCATCAACAGCTTTATTAGACTGACACAAGCCACATTTCTGTGTGGGTAGCTGTAGAGCTGGACAGAGGCCAGATGTTAGAGACAGGGCTGTGAACAGAAAACAGCAAGACAACTGCTGACCTTTGACCTTTGGACTGGCCACTTGAAAGCACTGTCTGTTCCCAATAGAACATGGAATGTTTTGTTTTGTTTTTCTAATTTTAGGCAATGTCTATAGATGATTGAGTTGAAATGTCTGGCCCATCCCCCTCTGTCCTCCAGTCATCAGACTGAACTCTGTCAAATAGCTGGTTATTTGGTCAAATGAAGAATGTTGGTTTTGGAACCTTAGGAAATAGGTTTAAATGCATCTCCTCTAATCTGTCATTTATTATCTGTGTGACCTCAGGCAAGTAATTTCATTTCTTTAAGCCTCAGTTTCCTCATATGTAAGATGGGAAAGTGAATTTTGTGTCCTCTTGGGAAGGAAATAATTTCTCAAGATAATATATGAAAATGGGATTTGGATTTCTAAGTGACAGCTTAAAATATAAAAACGACAGACTCCTGGCCAGGGAGAGAGTACTCCTAACAAAGACAAGTAGACAGTCAGTCAACAAGCACGTATTAAATGCCTGCCATCAGCCAGGCACTATGCTAAGCACTGAAGATACAAAGAAGGGCAAAAGGTAGTCCCTGACCTCAGGGAGTTCACAATCTAACGAAGAAAGATAACATTAAACGGAAAGGAGCAGGGAGAGAGGGAGGGACCTATTCTCAGAGGAATGTAGCCAAGTGGGAAATGATGAGATAGCTGCCCTGTGCGCAAAATGTTTGTCAAGTGTCTTGCAAATATATTCAAACAGGTTTTAAAATTTTAGAATATTTAAAATTAAAAATTTAGAATTTTTAAGAATAGTGGAGGGAGAAAATTAACTGTGCATATCCTCAAGATACTATGCCACAGAGCCCTGGTTCTCAAAGTGTAGTTCAGGGACTTCTGGAGGTCCGCAAGACCTTGTCATGTAGTTCTTTTTTGTTGTTATTCATTCATTCAGTCCTGTTTGACTCTTCATGACCCCAGGGACCATAGAACTCCAGGCTCTTCTATCCTCCACTATCTCCCAAAGTCTGTCCAAGCTCATGTTCATCACTTCCATTACACTATCCACCTGATGATGGATCTGAATGATGAATGGGAATGTGGGGGGTCATCCCATAAAAATAACATCAGACTGTTAGGCCTCAGAATGAACTGTGACTGGCAAGAAAATCTTAAACAACATAAAGAGTTGGGAGAACTGGGGATAGCTATAGAGAGGGAAAGAAAAGAAATTTGTAAAAGGTCTAGGATTGCTGCTTTGGATAAATGAGAAGATAACATCAATGGAAAAAAGCTGAACTATTCAATTCTTGTTTTGCTTACTACCTAAGTGACCTTAGGAAGGTAATTTCAGCTTTCTGGCCTCTAGCTTCCTCTTTTTTAAAGTGAAGGGTCTTGAACTCTATGGCCTTTTGAGAAATGAAATTTATTTTCTCTGTCAAGGAAAATGACCTTTACAATGGAAATAATGGAACAAAAATGGTTAGCAGAGTAGAATGCCAAGTTAAGAAAATAGTAAAACAGCATGTAGCTACCCTTGATGAATGAACATCTAGGCCTTGGATAGAGTACTGGGCCAGGAGTCAAGAAAATCTAAGTTCAAATTCTGCCTCAGATACTTACTAGATGAGTGATCCTGGGCAAGTCTTTTCACTTCTCTGTGACTCGGTTAGTGCCTATCTCCCAGTGTTGCTATGAGGACAAAATGAGATAATATTGTTCAGGATTTTGCTAGCCTTAAAGAGATATATAATTAATTGTTGGCTCTTTTTATTTTAAGTCACCTAACCCAGAAAAAGTGTCAAATGTTATAGCTGAATTATTTAATGTCAGTCTCCTTTAAAAGACAGTGGGGAACAGGACAGAAATCACAGGACTACAGAAGGGCAAAATGTTGTCCTGATTTTCAAAAGAGAAGGAGAATATATTCTGCAGATGCTAAAGCCAGTGAACATAACTTTGACTTCTAGGTAAATTCAGTGAGTGAGCATCTAGAAAAAGAAACAGTGACCACAAAGAGTCAGCATGGCTTCAGTGGTGGTAATTGGCCATACCAGATGAGCTGGATTTCCTCTGCTGTAGCGCCAATGCAATATTCACAGCACCAATGGCAACTATAAATATGCCGGCAGTTCTCAAAATTGCAAAATATAACACACTCTCCATATATAAGACAGAAGCAAAACATTTATTCAGACACCAGAAAACAAAATCCCAAAACCAGAAAGCCAAATCCAACATAGCAACAAAGACGTTAATATACCATAGCATAGTAGAGAGCCACACCATCCTTTAGCCTTCCCACAAACAAACACATAATAGCCTAGCTGTCTTCTTGGGTATGTCCTCTCCTCCCTCCAGCTATAACTGCTCTGATTCCCAGTTTCCTGTGGGCTCTGCCTCACTCTTCAGCAAGCTCCTCCCACCAGAGGCTCCATGTGATTATATTCAACCTATTAGGGGGCAGGGAAGATCTTCAACTTCCCATTACCTTACATCTGGGGACAGTATTATTGGATTGGTGCATCAGGGAAATACTAAGGATGGTTTATCAGATTTTCATGAAGCATTGACTAAAGTATCTCATGTCCTTATGGAAAAGATGGAGAGATGGGGACTAAACAACAATACAAGTAAATCCAACTTAGATAAAAGCATAAATGATATGCTTATCAAATTAGAAGAGGACATCAAGCTGGGGCAGAGAACTACCGTGTTTCCCCGATAATAAGACACTGTCTTATTAATTTTTTTGGAAAGAAAAACACTAGAGGGCTTATTTTCAGGGGAGGGCTTATGTTGTCCTGCCTCAGCTCTCCTCTGCGGCACTGCTCTCAATGGCGCCAGCAAGCAAATCACTGGGGAAGAACAGGATGACGCGCTCACTGCTGCAGCTGTGATTGGATGCAGCTTGGAGCGCGGCGTGCGTTTCACGGGGGCGGGGGACGGTGCATACAGAGGGTAATGTAGCGTGTAGCGCAGGGGATCACCTTCACCACAGTAGCAATCTCAATAGGGCTTATTTTCAGGGGAGGGCTTATTTTAGAGGAATCTTACACAGTAAGGGAGGGCTTATTTTCGGGATAGGTCTTATTATCGGGGAAACACGGTAACATAATGAATGATGGGATCTAAAAAATCTTGACCAGCTGCAGAGACAGGTAAACGATGGTCCATGGGCCAACTGTGGCCCACTGGTCACCTGCTTTTGTGCCACCTGTGAGCTAAGAATAGATTTTATATTTTTAGTAACTTGTAGACACCTGGATAGCATTACACTGAAATTAATAAAATAAAATTCAGTAGGGTAATGGTAAAGTCTTACACTTAGGTTCCACATATCAGCTTCACAAGTGAAAGATGGGGGATGAATGGTTAGATGGCCATTGGTCTGAAAAACATTTAAAGATTTTAGTGAACTGTAAGCTCAGTGTGAGTCACTAGCATGATGTGCAGTCAATTCTGAAAGCAGCTGGGCAATATAGTGCATGAGCAATGGACTTAGAAACAGGAAGACCTGTTAGAACTCTGCCTCAGACACTTACTAGCTGTGTGACCCCAGGAAAGTCACTTAACATCTCAGCCTCCATTTCCTCATCTGCAAAATAGGGATAATAACTCATTATAGGGTTTTTGTGAGGTTCAAATGAGAACCTGTGAAGTTCTTTAAATCTTTTTTTTTTTTGCTTTTTTGGAGGGGGGAAGGTAGGGCAATTGGGGTTAAGTGACTTGCCCAAGGTCACATAGCTAGTTGTTTTTTTTTTTGGTGGTAAGTATCTGAGTCCAGATTTGAACTCAGGTTCTCCTTACTCCAGGGCTGGTGCTCTATTCACTGTGCTACCTAGCCTCCCTGAAGTTCTTTAAATCTTAATTTCACTATAAAAATAATAGATTTCATTATTATGAAACAGAAAAAGATTACTAAATTCAGTAACATTGTTTATTAAGAAGATATACTCAATGAGGAAATACAGAAAATATATGTTGGACATGTGAGTGAGGGTCAGCAGAGGAAGAGATGGAAGTGATGTTATCCAGGAGGTAAATTAAAGACCACTCTCTGGGACAGAAGGAAGGGAGGAAACAAGCATTTATTAAGTACCTAATGTCTGCCAGGCACAATGTTAAGTGATTTACAAATATTATCTCAATCGAACTTAACAACAACCCTGGGAGGTAGGTGCTATTATTATCCCCATTTTATAGCTGAGGAAATTAAAGCACTCAGAGGTCCCATAGCTACTAAATGGCTGATGCTGGATTTGAACTCAGGTCTTCCTGGCTTCAGGCCAAACCTCTATGCACTGCATCACTTAGCTGCCCCTAAACAGATAGGCAGAAGGGGGAAATTAGAAGATGAGCTTGGGGAACTGATCATAAAAGCCATTGCTGACATATGATAATGCAGTAAAGGCCCCTAGGTCCCTATTTTCAGGAAGGCTGAAAAATGATCATCTGGAGAAGTTTTCACTCTCCTTTTTCTCTCCCTCCGTTTTCCTCCTTTTCCTCCTCCTCCTCAGGGCCCTCCCTGTCACTTACTTCAACCATCACCAGAATAGCTCTGCAATTCTCCCAAGGATCAGCAAATGTGTGGGAGGCTGCCTGGAAGCAGCTTTCTCCATAAATAGCATGGTTAATTATTTAATCGTGTATTTTCAATTGACTCACGATTTTGTAGGGTTTGTTTTTTTTTTTTAATCCATCCCACACCTTTCTCTCACCTCCTCTAGATGCTTGGTCCATAAGTTGCCTGAATGCAGCCCCTGTCCCTGGTCCTGAGAGAATGTTTCTTTGATTTCTACAGGTGAGGAAAACATGGGAATAACCTGCTTGGGATGGGGAAACACTCCTCCAAATTTGAAGTCATCTTGTGAAGAGAAAGGTGGAATCAAAAACCCAGAGGGAAAATGGCAGACACCAAGCCTCTGCAGGCTTCTAAAACCCTGTTTCCCAGTCTTCCCATCCCACTCAAGGCTTTAAATACCTATTTGTGAGTCCTTGTGATCTCTTTCTCAGTGGGAATTGCATTATTCAATTCCTCAGGACTGTGACAATTGGAGACAAGTTCCGGCACCCCTAAAATAGAGGTTAGACCAACAACAACAAAAACAAGCATTTATGTTGGGATTTAAGGTTTGCAATGACTTTCCAAATATTGCCTCATCTTATCCTCACACCAACCCTGTTATAGATGAGGCAACTAAGGCAGGCAGAGCTCCAGCTGCTTGTCCAAGGCCACCCAGCTAGCTGGTAGGTATCTGAGACAGGATTTAAACCCAAGTCTTCCTGGCTATAGGTGCAGTGCTTTATCCATCGAGCCACCTAACTTCATAAATGGTCTCTTCCAGATTTCAAACTTAATGATTGTATGAGTTTATGATGTTTGGACAGAGTGGTCAATATAAATGTGAGTCTAAAAGGGAAAGTGTAGGAGAAGGAGAAAGGAAACCAAATAGCCGTTTCCATGCAAGAAAGTTAAGGGGGTTTACTGGGAATCTCCAAAACACACAACCCCAAGAGACAAACAAGGCCCTAAGACCAACAGGGAGTATTCCCTGGGGTCAGTAATTGATTGCCAGGTACATGGAAGTAGGCATAGAATCCTAGAATTTCAGAGGTGGAAGGGACCTTCAGAGTTAGAGTATTCCAAACCATGATTTTATAGATGAGGAAACTGAGTCCCAGAGAGATGGTGATTTGCCCAAGGTGAAACTTCTGGGTAGCAGCAGAGCCAAGACTAGAACCAAACCAAACACAGAAGACAAACCATAAAGTTTCTTTTTCTCCCCTCCATTGACCAAATCCCTCTTTCTTCATGATACCATCTCAGGCTCTGCCTTCTCCCTGTGAAGACTTTCCTGATCCCCTTGAATCCTAGGGATCTTCTTCCCTACCTTGTGTTTAACTACTTTGCATTTGTCTTCGTGTATGTGTGTGTGTGTGTGTGTGTGTGTGTGTGTGTGTGTGGTTTCCCCCAATAGAATGTAAACTCTTTGAAAGTATCATTGTTGTAGGAAATAACCTACATTGTTGTAGGAAATAACCTCTGGGAAATATCCTAAACCAAGGAATTTGGATGGCACAAGTAATTGAGCTGGTGAAAACAAGGGGTTAGAAAGGGCAGTAATAAGGTGTTCATTACAAGGTGCCCAAGTATCTAGGTGGCAGGTGGATAGAGCACTGGGCCCAAAGTCAAAAGGACCAAAGTTCAGATCTGGCCTCAGAATCTTATTACCTGTGTAACCTTTGGGCACATTGCTTAACCTTTGATTGCCTCAGTTCCTTCATCTGTAAAAAGGTGATAATAATAGAGAGGATCAAATGAAATTGCAAAGTGCTTGGCACATAGTAAGACTATGTAAATGTTAGCTATTATTGCTGCACTAAGTACTGGGGACAGAGGAACAGCAAAAAGAAAGTCTCTATCCTAAAGATTCTTCCATCGTAACTGGGAAAACAACATCAAAATAGGAACTGGAAAATAGAAAGGAGGGAGAGAAAGCAATGGAACAAGGCATGGTGGGGTAGTTTGGAGGGCCAGAAGGGGAATGAAGTTGGTCTATTCAGATCTCCATCTCCAAATGGAAACCCTGGAAAGAACTCATCAATGGGATAAGGGGGCTACAGCACAGGGGTGTCCCAGTGTGAGAATACCCCAGGTATCAATAGAAATTCCAGGATAAGAAGGCAGATGAATCATAATGGTCAAGTCCAGGGAATCAGCAGCACAGACATGCATCTTACAAGGATACAGGTGTGACATACAGAGAAAGGATATATGTAGGTAATTCTGGATCTGCTTCTTTTTCTGATTCCCCCTCAGTTGATGGCCAAGACTTCTTTTGTCTATCTTTCTCCCATGGATACAATTCTTGCAAAGATAGCTGATGGCTAGTACAGGACCACCTGGTCTAGAAGAATTGTCATGTCTGAAGAGGTATGGGCTTCCAGAGACGGCAGTTTTAAATGTTCATAGGAGCCACTAGACATCATGTCACTAGGGAAAAGCTCAACATCTGAAACAAAGAAACTTTTATGCTTTATCTGCACACGTGGCAAAGAGTATTGGAGGGGGAGGATCCATGGAGAGGATCCATAAAGCATCCTCTTCCAGCCAACCACCTCCCACAGAGTAGGTGGACTAGCTTAGATGAGGAGTTAGGGGACAGGGAAGAGGAATACAGGAAGTAGCGTAAACTGAATATACTGGGACAATACCACCACCTTGACCACCATCTTACCTCAGACCCTAGTAGAGACCACCTAACTCCAAGCAACTGGTAATCCTATCTGCTGCATAGGTTAGGGACTTCCCCTGTGAAACTATCCCTACAGCAACCTAGAAACTTCACCCCTTGAAATCCCAGCTGCTCCATTGGACTTGTTTCCTCCCTTGTAATCTGTATAGTCTTGGCCACCATGAATGGCACATAATACATCCTTAATGAATGTTTGTTGCTTGATTGAGCTCAAGTCAACAAACATTTATTAAATACCTACTATAGAAGTGGGGCCAAGATGGCAAAGAAAAGGCAAGGACTTGCCTGAACTCTCCCAAATTCCCCTCTAAACAACTTTAAATAATGCCTCAAAAATGATTTCTGAAGCAGTAGAACCCTCAGAAGAATGGAGTAAAACAACTTTCCAGCCTAAAACACCTCAAAAGATCAGCAGGAAAGGTCTGTTGTGAGTGAAGCAGTGAGAGTGGAGCACAGTCCAGGACAGGCTGCACCAGTGCAGGTTGTACCACTGCAAACAAGCAGTGGGCCTTGGGGATGATGGAATCAACTGCAGCAGCTGTGGGTTTTGGAACTCTTGGCCCACAGACGGCAAGGGTTCTGACAACTGGTCAGAAGATTACAAAGGTCCCTTTGCTGGCACTGGGTGCAGGACTTATTGTTGCATTGCCTGTGCTCATATCTGGATTGTAATCCTGGATCACATTTCCAGGGCAAGGAGTAACACTAGTACACCAGAATTTGTGACCATAGGGATCCTGGTTACAACCAGTTCCAGGGCAGAAAAGAGTGCTTATGATTAATCACAGACCAGATCACAGGTCAGGATAGTATAAAAACACTTTTCTTTAGATCATACTACCTTAGAAAAACTGAAAAGTTACAGACTCCCAAAACTATCTCTGAAAACAACTGTATACACACACACACACACACACACACACACACAACAACAACAACAACAACAAAACTAAATCTGAAGCTTGGGGCAGTGCCCCCTCCACACCAGGAGCAGAACCCAACTTTGACAGATGAAGTTAAAAGTCAAGTTATAAGCTTGAAAAATAAGCAAACAATAAAAAAGAACTTGACCATAGAATGTTACTATGGTTACAGGGAGGATCAAAACAAACTCAGAAGAAGACAACAAAGTCGAAACTGCTACATCCAACACCTCAAAGAAAAATGTACATTGGTTTTAGGTCCCAAAAGAATTCCTGGAAGAACTCAAAAAGGATTTTAAAAAGCAAATAAAAGAGGTAGAGGAAAAATTGGGGAAAGAAGTGAGAGTGATGCAGGAAAGTCATGAAAAAGAGTCAAGAGCTTCGTAAAGAAGACAAAAAAAAACACTGAAGACAATACCTTAAAAAGAGAAAAGGTCAAATATTAAAAGAGGCACAAAAATCCACTGAAAAGAAAAATGCCTTAAAAAGCAGACTTGGCCAAATGGGAAAACATATACACACATATGTATGTGTGTATATACATATATATATATATATATATACACATTCACACACAAAAAAATAGAATTGACCAAATGGAAAAGGAAGTACAAAAGCTCACTGAAGAAAATACTTCCTTAAAAATTAGAATTGGGCAAAAGGAAGCTAATGAAACATCAAGAAATAGTAAAATAAAATAAAAAATGAAAAAAATAGAAGAAAATGTGAAATATTTCATTGAAAAAAAAAACAACTGAACCAGAAAATAGATCCAGGAGAGATAATTTAAGGATTATTGGACTGCCTAAAAACCATAATAAAAAAGAGCCTAGACATAAATTTTCAATAAATTATCAAGGAAAACTGCCCTGATATCTTAGAACCAGAGAGTAAAATAGAAATTGAAAGAACCCGCTAATCATCTCTGTAGCAGCAAGCACCCCAGCATTCCCAGAGTGGCAGCCAATACAAGTTCTTAGATATGCTTTTCTTTTCTTTTTTGTCTTTTTTAGCAATTGGGGTTAAGTAACT
Organism: Petaurus breviceps papuanus; assembly: GCF_028583685.1. Taxonomy (NCBI): domain Eukaryota; kingdom Metazoa; phylum Chordata; class Mammalia; order Diprotodontia; family Petauridae; genus Petaurus; species Petaurus breviceps. The sequence goes on along the minus strand of NW_027187460.1, from coordinate 59,886,427 downwards.
TGCTCAAGGTTACACAGCCAGGTGTTTAGATCTGCTTTTCTAAAGGAAAGCAACTCAAAATGGGTTAACAATCTTGTTTTAATCAATCAAACATATCATTTACCTAGTTCAGGGAGAAAAGTCAGCACCCCAAACTTCAGAGTATACAGACAGAAACATTTCAAGCAGACAGGCCTCCAACTGTCCAGCCATTACATCCATACCAAATCACAATTACCAGAGAGGGAAGCATCAACATCTGTGTTTTCAAAGCCAGAGGGCTTGACAATGGCTGCCCAGAGTCTCATCTGGTCAAGTCACACAACACTTCTCAAAGTGAGCTCCAAAACAACACCTCACATCAGGGATTATATAGCCTCCTCCTGGCTCAGAGAAATGTAACAACCCTCTTGACCCACTGTCCAATCACAAAGTATCTCCTGAGAAACAAGCCTCCCACCACAGGCTCCAGGTGCACTGAAGCCTAGGGGCAGGGAAGATCTTAAAAATTTACATTCCTTATAGCAATCTCTTAAAAAAGATCCCAAAATAAAAACTCCCAGGAATATTATAGTTGAAATTCAGAGTTCTCATATCAGGGAGAAATAACTGTAAGCAGCCAAAAAGAAACAATATTGGAGCCATGGTCAGGATAATACAAAATTTAGCAGTTTCTACATTAAAGGATCAGAGGGCTTGGAATATAATATTCTGGAGGGAAAAAGATCTAGTATTACAACAAAGTATCACCTATCAAGCAAAATTGAGTATAATTTTTCCAGAGAAAGAAATGGATATTCAATGAAATAGAGGACTTGCAAGCCTTCCTGATGAAAAGACCAGAACTGAATATAAACTTTGACTTTCAAACTCAGGATTCAAGAGAAGCATAAAAAGATAAATAGGCAAGATAAATCATAAGGGATTAAATAAGGTTAAATTGTTTACATTCCTACACAGGAAGATGATACTTGTAACTCCTAAGAACTTTCTCATTTTTAGGGCAGTTAGAAGGAGTTCACAGCAGGGGTGTGAGTTGAAAATGTTGGGATGAAATCTAAAAAAATTAAAGGGTGAGAAAGAGAATACACTTGGAGAAGGGGAAATGGGGAGATAGAATGGGGTATATTATCTCATGTAAAACAGGCCTGAAAGAGTTTTTACAGTGGAGAGGAAAGTGGCAGAAGGGGAGGGAGAGGGAGCACTTGAACCTTACTCTCATTGAAATTGGTTCAAAGAAGAAATAGCATACACACTCAGTTGGGTATAGAAACCTATCTTACCCTACAGGAAAGTAGGATTAAAAGGGGGAAGGGGTAGGGGGATTGTGCTGACTGAAAGGAGGGCAGACAGGAAGAGGTAGTAGTCAGAAGCAAAACAGTTTTGGGAATGAACAGAATGAAAGGAGAGAGATGGGATAGGGAAATAGGATGGAGGGGTACACAGTAATTCTAACTGTGAAAAAAATTTACAGCAAGTTTCTCTGATAAAGGTCTTATTTCTCAAACATGTTAGAGAACTGTAGCAGCAAGCACCCCAGTGTCCCCAGGGTTTCTGCCACCACAGGTTCTTAGATCTGCTTTGTTAAAGGAAAGCAACTCAAAATGGGTTAACAAGATTACTTTAATCAGTCAAATATGTATCATTTACCTAGTTCAGGGGGAAAAGGTCAGCACTCCGAACTTCAGAATGTACAGACAGAATTATCAAGACAGAGGAACAGATCAAGTAGACAGTTTTCCAAACTGTCCAACCATTACATCCATACCAAATCAACATCTGGGTTTCAAAGCCGGGGGGCCCTGGACAAGGCTTCCCAGAGTTTCATCAAATCACAGAACACTTCTCAAAGTGAGCCCCAAAACAAAGCCTCACATCAGGGCTTATGTAGCCTTCTCCTGGCTCAGAGAATGTAACAACTTTCTTGACCCACTGGCCAATCACAAAGTATCTACTGAAAAAACAAGCCTCCCACCACAGGCTCCAGGTGCACTTTAGCCTAGGGGCAGGGAAGATCTTTAAAATTTACATTCCTATTACAAGAAGGGAGTCAAATTTCTAAAAATAAGAGCCATTCCCTAATTTATAATTGGTTAATAGATATGAATAGGCTGCTTTCAGATGAAATAATCAAAGCTACCTATAATCATATGAAAAAAAATGTTTTAAATCACGGTTGGCTAGAGAACTGCAAATTAAAATAACTCCAAGGTGCCAAGTCATACCTATCATATTGGTTATTATGACAGTTAAGGAAAATGACAAATGTTGAAGGAGATGTGAGAAAATTGAGATAGAGTTGTGAACTGATTCAACCACTCTGGAGAATAATTGGGATCTATGCCCAAAGGGCTATAAAACCATACATACTCTTTGACCCAGCAATATCACTACTAGAGCTGTATCCCAAAGAGATTAATAAAAAAGGAAAAGGATCTATGTGTATAAAAAATATTTAAAATGGCTTTTTGAGGTGGCAAAGAATTGGAAGTTGAGGGGATGCCCATCAAGTGAGAAATGGTTGAATGTGCTGTGTTATATGATTGTGATAGAATACTATAGTGCTATAAGAAATGATAAGCAGGATGCTCTCAGAAAACCTGGGAAGACTTACATGAATGGATACAAAGTGAAAGTAACAGAACCAGGAAAACATTGTACACAGTAACAGAAATATTGTATGATGATCAACTGTGAATGATTTAGCTACTCTCAGCAATACATTGATCTAAGACAATACTAAAGGACTTAATGATGAAGATGCAACCTATTTCCAGAGAAAGAACTGATGGAGTCTGAATGCAGATTGAAGAATACTTTTTAAAAACTTTCTTTATTTTTCTTGTTACTTTGGGAGTTCTTTTGGTCCATGTTTTGTTTTACAACATGACTAATATGGATATATGTTTTGTATGATTGCAATATGTAATCTACATAAAATTGTTTGCCTTCTCAATAAGGGGTAAGGGAAAGGAGAGAATTTGGAACTCAAAAATTTTTTAAATGAATGTTAAAAATTTTAATGTGTAATTGGGGAATAAAATATTAAATTAAAAAAAACAACACCTACTAGGTGCTAGACATTATGCTTGAGTTGGGGACAGAAAATAAAACAGTCATTGTACTTAGGAACTTTCCATTCTTAAGGGGAAAGGACATGCATATAGAGCAAAAAAGTGCAAAATATTTTTGAAGTATTACTGAGTTATTTCATCTAAGAGAGAACTAACAGCAAGGAAGAATCAGGAAAGACCTCATATAAGAAGTGAAGTCTGAGCTGTGGTTTGAAGGAAGATAGAGATTCTATGAGGTAGAGATTAAGTGTGGGAGGGGATGGGGGATTGGAGAACAGCAAACCAGTCAATTTGATTGGAGCAGAGAGAGAACGGTGGGGAACAATCTGAAATAAACCTGAAAAGATAGATTGGGGGCCATAGTGATTAAAGGAAATAAGGGTGTTCAGCCTGAAGAAAAACAGGACTGACATAATAGCTGTAATTAAGTATGTGAAGGGCTGTCATGACACTGAGATGTGTTTTGTTTTATCCTAGAATACAGAAGTAGGAACAATGAGAGGAAACTTCAGAGAGAAAAATTTCAACCTGATGAAAAAGAAAAATCTTAATTATTAGAGCTACCTAAAAGTAGAATAGCTTCATTCAAAAGACTTTTTAGTCAGAGGTTGGACCATCAGTTCTCAGGGATGTTGTAGAGAAATTTCCTGCTCAGGAATGAATGTTCAGGTTAAATGACTTCTGAGGTGCTTTCTAACTCGTGAGGTACCCAAGAGAATACAGAAAACTCTAGAAGGTGTTGCCAATGGCCTAGTTATTGCTGACTTTGTGAAATAGAGGCATTGTCCTCCAGCCCTTCACCACTCCCTTGTAAAGTACAACATAGGGAAATATAAACACAGACACATAGGGAAATTCTCCTGAGAACTCCTGTGACAAGAAGTAAACTTACTTAGTAACTCTAATCAACAATGACCCACCAAAATTCCAAAAGACTCAATGAAGCATGTTATCTACCTCCACATTGAGAATTCGTGGATTCACAATGCAGATTGAATCTTTTTTTCTTTTTTTTTTCCTGGTACATCACTAATGGGAAAATTTGTTTTGCATGACTTCATACTTATAATAGATTTTTTTTATTTCTTGACTTCTCAATGAATGGGGTGGGAGGTAGAGGAAGAGAAAGAATTCAGAACTGAAAATAAAATAAAATTGACAAAACAAAAGTGAACAATAAAAAAAGTGGTTTCACTTGGTCTTCTTCCACTCACTTCTTCCAATATACATTTCTCTGCCACTGGAATACAAGGCATCCCAAAAGTCTCAGTGTACTTAAAAGACTTTTGGAATACGCTGTGTGGAAGGCTTGTCTAAACACAAGCCCACAATTTCTATCTCCAAAAATTAGATTTCTTGGGGCGTCTAGGTGGTGCAGTGAATAGAGCACTGGTCCTGGAGTTAGGGGGACCTGAGTTCAAATCCGACCTCAGACACTTAACACAAAAACTAGACATGTGACCTTGGGCAAGTCACTTAATCCCAAATCCCCTCCAAAAAAAAGCAAAAGACAAATTAAGTTTCTTATGGGCAGCCTTACAGTTTGAGTGAGGCTGATGCTATCATTAGGGCAACTGAGAACAGCTACTTACTCCCTGAGCCTCAGATCCACAGCCCTGTCTCCTTGACTTTGGTAACTCTATGCTACCTCTTGGAATTTAGTGGCAATTTGTTGGTGATGATTGTGTTGTTTATTCTACAGTTGAGGATGATGTTCTAAAGGTTGTAACTGGGTATCTAGTTATAGCAAAGTTTAATGGAAGGAACATTGGATGCTAAATTATAAGACTTGAGCAGGAATTTCAGCTCTGGTCACATAGGTAGCTAGTAAGTATCTGAGACTGGATTTGGACTCAGGTCTTCCTGATGCCAAGTCCAGCACTCTACCCACTATGCCACCTAGCTGCTTCTAGAAGATACTTGCTAGCTCAGTGAATTGGCATGATCCAAGAAGATTCCCCACAATGGAAGGAGGAGCTAAAGTTTCCAACTAACATCAAAGAAAGAGGTGTAAATGGCATGGTTATTTGGATAATCTGAGTCAGACTCTGAAATTATATTTTGAGAAAGAAGGAAGATATTCAGTTTTCAAAAATGTTACACATGACTTTTCAGGAAGGCTGGCACAGAAAAGCTATCATAGTGATAGGGGATTTCATAGATCTAGACATCTGTTAGAAGTCTCATTCTGCTAAAAACAGAGTACTGATAAATACTTGACTTGACTAGCTGGCAATTTCCTCTCCCAGAAGGTATGTAAAGGAAGAGATGAGAGTAAGTACTACTCTGTATATAATCATAAGCAACAAGGAAGGACTGGCAAGGGAAGTTCAAGTGATGGGATGCTTGGGAGAAAGTGATATCAGTTGATCAACCAATCAACAAGCATTTATTAAGCACCTAGTAAAGTCTAGGCACTGGACTAGGTTCTGGGGATAAAGTACAAAGAATGAAATGCTTCCTGCTCTCAAGGAGCATTCTAATGGAGGAGACAAGGACACACATAAATATAGAGAGAAAAAATGTAAAAAAGAATACAAAGTAGTTGAACACAAGGTGGTTTGGGAGGGAGAGCATTTGCTTTTGAAGAGATAAGGAAAAGCTTCCTGTAGAAAGTGGTGCTCAGACTGTGTCATGTAGAAAGGATTGTTCGATGTAGATGAAAGGAGGGATTCTAGGCATGGAGCCCTGCCTATGCAAAAGCACAGAGATGGGAAATGGGAGGAACAGAGAAAAGGTAAGTTTGGCTGAATCAGAAAGAATAGGAAGAGATATACAGTGAGAGTGGAAAGCTATATTGGATCCAAATTGTGAAAGGTTTTAAAATCTAAGCAGAGAAGTTTACATTTCATCTTAGAGACAAAGGAACCACTGGAGCTGACTAAATAGGGCAGTGACATGGTAAAATCTTTGCTTGAGGAATACTACTCTACTCTCAATGGAAAGGATGGATTGGAAGAGTGAGAGACTTGAGGCAGGGAACCAAGAAGGAGACTACTGCAATCATCTAACTGATAGATGATGTGGGTCTGAACTAAGGTGATAGCTGTGTGAATGGCAAGAAAAGATCAGACTCAAGAATTTTCTGCAGGAAGAAATGGCAAGGTTGGGTGATTGACTGTACATATGGGGTGAGGGAGAGTAAGAAACTCAGGATAATACCAACGTTATGAAGCTGGGAGATTAGAAGAATGGTGTTGCCTTGGTCAGAAATATGAAATTTGGGAGAAAAGGGTTTGGGGTGGGGTGGGGAAATGCAATTTAAAATAATAACATTAAACATTTAAAGTTCATAATAATCAAGGAACTGAACAGTAGACATAGTCAGAAATGTACCCTAGAATGTTACAAAGGACATTTCATAAAGGTCTGAGAAAACATAGAAAGATCATATAACCCAGAGATTCTACATGGAAGGATATGGTGTGATGAGAAAGAAATAGTGATAGGAAGCTCTCAAAATGAAACAATTACAAGTGAATAAGACAAGGAAGAAAAAAAAAACGGTATCAAAGGGAACTAATGTGGCTGCACAGAGTATTCTGATGAGTTCAGATTTTTAAAAATGTTAAAGATAGGAGCCCAAATTAAGAATATATACAGAATATTGTCATGGTCCTATAATAATAGTGTTAGGAGTCCCAAAGACCAGGATGAGCTGAGGGAACGCAGAAAAGGAGGGGTCTAAAACAATACAAATGATTTTTATGATTATTAGATCTGTTTATCAAGTTCTAACCTCTCTCTTGATCTGCAGTGTCCCATCTCCAATTCTCTATTGGACATCTAAAATTAAATGACCTGTAGACTCAAAATGACCAAACCAGAACTCATTATCCATCCTCACATATAACATGTGCACCAAAAGTTTCCCTCTTCCAAACTTCCCTCTTACTGTGAAATGACCCACCATCCTCCCAGTCATCCAGGCTTGAAATCCAGATGTCAGCTTTGTCTCCTCCCTCTCATCCCACAATTCAAACTTTTTGACTATCATTTAAGTCCTATGATTTTTACCAGGGGTGAGAAAACTGTGACCTTGAGGCCATATGTGGTCTTCTAGGTCCTTGGGTACGGCCTTTTGACTGAGTCAAAGTTTTACAAAACAAATCCTTTTATTAAAGGCATTTGTTCTGTAAAGTTAGGATTTAGTCAAAAGGCCACATCTGAGGACCCAGAAGGCCACAGGTGGCCTTGAGATAACAGGCTGCCCCACTTATACCTGACTTACACCATCATATCTCTCATATACATTCCCTTCACGCCACCACCCTCCTATAGGCCCTTATCACCTCATACTTGGACCATTTCAATAGCCTCTGGTTGATTTTCCTGCCCCAAATCTCTCCCCACTACAGACTATACTCCACTCAGCTGCTAAAGTGATCTTCTTAAAGCATAGAGGACCACCTCATACCCCTAATCAACAAACTCCAATGGCTCCCTGCAACCGTGAGGATAAAATATGAAACCCTCTGTTTGACTTCTAAAATCCTTCACAACTCAGCCTTTTCCCATTCTTTTCCAATCCAGTCTACTTTTCTAGTCTTGCTATACTTTATTCCCCTCCACATACTCAACAATCCAGCAAGACTGGCCTTGCTGTTCTTTGCATACAGTATTCCATCTTCCAACTCTATGCCTTTTCAATGGCTGTCGCCAATACAGGGAATGCTTTCCCTCCCCCCAAACTTCTATCTCCTGCTCTTTTTGTCTCCTTTTAAGAGTCAGCTCCCAGGGGTAGAGTCAAGATGGCGGAGTAGAAAAAGGACTTGGGCAGGGCTCCAGCTCCCACCTCCTCCAATTCATGTAAAAGGTGACTCTGAACAAACTTTGGAGCTACAGAACCCACAAAATGACACAGAGAAGCTAACCTCGCACTGAGGACAGCCTGGGCAGGCCAGCAGTAAGTGGCTAGCTCAACATACTGGGAGTCAAGCCCAGCCCTGTGCGAGCCAGAGGTTTTAGCCTCAGGGCGGCCTGACCAGAGGCCACCTGGAGGGACTTCAGATCACCAGCAGCTATGGAGGTTTCCAGAATTATTAACCCATAGATGCTAAGGAGAAAGTGAGAGGTCAGTGCAGAGTGGACTTTGGGACTTGGGAATTTGGGAGTGTGATCAGCCTTTATCCCCTGAAGGGAGAAGCCAGTAAGGCACCTCAGCCATGCAGCCACCACCATGTGGTAGCTTCACCTCCTGGCCTGCAGATTGTAGGGGGACAAAGCAACCAGTCTGAGGAGTAATCGCTCTTGTTTTAACCTGCTTGGATCTGGATTGCAGTCTAGGGTGGAGGTCCTGGGGTGTGTGACCAGCTTGCCAGAGCGTGGGGAGGCTTGAGAGAGGGCACCTAACTAATACCTTTGGAAGCTGAGAAAACCCCAGCATTTGGGACAAAGCTCCCCTGTCTGGTGGCAGAGTCCTACTGTGCCAAAAAGCCCAAAAGTCAAGTAATTGAGTGGCAACATGAGCAAGCAAAGGAAGCAAAGCAAACAGAATAACCCAACTTTACACTATTTTGGGGACAAAAGGGATCAAAGCCTGGAACAGGAGGAAGACAATGCAGTCAGAACTCCTGCACCAAAAGCTTCCAAGAAAACTATGAGCTGATTACAGGCCATAGAGAAGCTTAAGAAGGATTTTGAAAACCAAATAAGAGAAGTGGAGGAAAAATTGGGAAGAGAAATGAGAATGATGCAAGAAAATTATGAAATGAGAGTCAACAACCTGACTGAAGAAAATAACACCTTAAAAATAGACTAACTCAAATGACAAAAGAGGCTCAAAAAGCCAATGAGGAGAAGAATGCCTTAAAAAGCCAAATTTGCCAGATGGAAAAAGAATCTCAAAAGCTCACTGAAAAGAATCATTCCTTCAGAATTAGATTGGAGCAAATGGAAGCTAGTGACTTTATGCGAAATCAAGATACTATTAAACAGATACAAACACATGAAAAAATAGAAGGCAATGTGAAATATCTCATTGGGAAAACCACTGACCTGGAAGATAGATCCAGGAGAGATAATTTTAAAATTATTGGACTATCTGAAAGCCATGATCAAAAAAAGAACCTAGAAATCATCTGTCAAGAAATTCTCAAGGAAAATTGACCTGATATTTTAGAACCAGAGGGCAAAATAAAGGTTGAAAGAATCCACCGATCACCTCCTGAAAAAGATCCCATAAAGAAAACTCCTAGGAATATTATAGCCAGGTTCCAGAATTCCCAGATCAAGGAGAAAATATTACAAGCAGCCAGGAAGAAACAATTTGAATATTGTGGAAACACAATCAGGATAACCCAGGATCTGGCAGCTTCTACACTGAGGGATCGAAGGGCTTGGAATATGATATTCTGGGGGGCAAAGGAGCTGGGATTAAAACCAAGAATCACCTACCCAGCAAAATGGAGTATAATGTTTCAGGGGAAAATATGGTCATTCAATGAAATGAAGACTTTCAAGCATTCTTGATGTAAAACCAGAGTTGAATAGAAAATTTGACATTCAGACACAAGAAGCAAGAGAAGCATGAGAAGGTAAAGAGGGAAAAGAAATCATAAGGAACTTATCAAAATTGAACTATTACATAATCCCTACATGGAAAAACAATAATTGTAACTGATGAAACTTTTCTCAGTATAAGAATAGTAGGATGGAGGGAAATATAATCAGTTTTCTACAATATATCTACACTGGTAATATTATGCATTAGCTTCACATGTACAACTTATATTGAATTGCTTATCTTCCCTGTAAGGGTGGGTGACAATGGAGGAAGGGAAAGAATCTAGAATTCAAATTTTTAAAATGAAATGTTTAAAATATATTATTATTGTTATTTTACATGCAACTGGGAAATAAGATATACACGCACTGGGGTATAGAGATCCATCTTGCCCCAGTGGAAAGTCAGAGGGGGAATGGGGAAGGATATAGCAGAGAGCAGATTTGGGGAGGGGGTATACAGTGAGATTGCTATTTTGGGGTGGTGGGTAGGGGAAAGATAGGAAGAAAATTTGTAACTCAAAATCTTGTGAAAATGAATGATGTAAACTAAACATAAACATAAAATTTTATTTAAAAAAGTATTTCACTGATGCATTTACTGTTATATTTATTTTATGAAGACATCTCCCCCACATATGTGTAGTGAATCATTTCTTGTTTAAAAAAAAGAGAAAATCAATTCAGCAAAACCAACTAACACATCAATCATGTGACAATAGATGCAATATCTACATTGATAGTCTACCAAACTGTGGGTGGTGATTCCTATTAATGTAGCTCACAAACCTCCATTTGCAAGCTTCTCCTTAACTATCGGGCAGCAGACTTGATTAACTACTAACAAAGACATTTACTAAGATGGTATACTAAGGATAAAACATTCTTTCCCACAAAGCCTGAGATGCATTCTTCCACAAATAAATTCTATTCAATAATAGAATAATAGTGAAGCACAATATGTAGGATATATCTGTGTGCCAAATAGTAGTATACAACTCCAGGTACTGATAGTCTTTACTCTCTTTGTAAAGTCCTCAGACATATCTTCTGAGGTCTGGCTCTCTGTTGGGTAAGTTGCTCAGCTGGGCTCCCATGATCTTCTCCTTTCTTTTTTTTTTTTAATCAAATGCTTTATTAACTTCTAGTTTACATCATTCATTTCCACAAGATTTTGAGTTACAAATTTTCTCCCCATTTTTCCCCTACCCACCACCCCAAAATAGCGATCCCACTGAATATCCTCTCCTTCAATCTGCTCTCTCCCATATCTTCTCCCATACCCCCTCTGACTTTCTAGTAGGGCACGGTGAATCTCTATGCCCCAGTGCTTGTATATCTTATTTCCCAGTTACATGTAAAATAATATTGATAATAGTATATATATTTATGTATATTTATAACACTTGATTTTAAAACTTTGAATTCCAGATTCTTTCCCTTCCTCCCTTGTCACCCACCCTTACTGGGAAGATAAGCAATTCAGTATAGGTTGTACATTTGTAGCTATGCAAATCATTTCCATAGTGGATATATTGTAAAAGACTGACTATATTTCCCTCCTTCCTATCCCACCTCCCACTTGTTCTATTCTCTATTTTGATCCTGTCCCTTTTAAAAGTGGGTGCTTCCAACTTCCCTCCCCCCCAGCCTGTCCTCCCTTCCATCATCCCCCCTCTCATTCTCTTCCCCGCTACTCTCCTGTAGGGTGAGATACCCTATTTAGTGTGTATGTCATTCCCTCCCTAAGCCAAATTTAATGAGAATAAGGTTGACCCATTCCCTTTTGCCTTCCTCTTCTTCCCCTCCATTGAAACATCTTCTCTTGCTTCTTCTATATGAGATAATTTACCCTATTCTGTCTCTCTCCATCTCCTCTCATTATATTCCTCTCTCACCTCTTAGTTTCACCTTTTAAGTATCATCCCTTCCTATTAAATTGGTCCTGTGCCCTCTATCTATGTATACCTGTACACATATATACACACATTCACATATGTATTCATATGCACATATACCCTCCTATATAGACATATGTATGTGTGTGTATACATTTCTATTCCCTTCAACTATTCTTATACTGAGAAAAGTTTCATTAGTTACAATTATCATTTTTCCATGTAGGGTTATAAATAGTTCAACTTTGATAAGTTCCTTATGATTTCTTTTCCTTCTTTACCTTCTCATGCTTCTCTTGCTTCTTGTATCTGAATGTCAACTTTTCTATTCAACTCTGGTTTTTTCATCATGAATGCTTGAAAGTCCTCTATTCCAATGAATGACCATATTTTCCCCTGAAACATTATACTCCATTTTGCTGGGTAGGTGATTCTTGGTTTTAATCCCAGCTCCTTTGCCCCCCAGAATATCATATTCCAAGCCCTTCGATCCCTCAGTGTAGAAGCTGCCAGATCCTGGGTTATCCTGATTGTGTTTCCACAATATTCAAATTGTTTCTTCCTGGCTGCTTGTAATATTTTCTCCTTGATCTGGGAATTCTGGAACCTGGCTATAATATTCCTAGGAGTTTTCTTTATGGGATCTTTTTCAGGAGGTGATCGGTGGATTCTTTCAACCTCTATTTTGCCCTCTGGTTCTAAAACATCAGGTCAATTTTCCTTGAGAATTTCTTGACAGATGATTTCTAGGTTCTTTTTTTGATCATGGCTTTCAGATAGTCCAATAATTTTAAAATTATCTCTCCTGGATCTATCTTCCAGATCAGTGGTTTTCCCAATGAGATATTTCACATTGCCTTCTATTTTTTCATGTGTTTGTATCTGTTTAATAGTATCTTGATCTCTCATAAAGTCACTAGCTTCCATTTGCTCCAATCTAATTCTGAAAGAATGATTCTCTTCAGTGAGCTTTTGAGATTCTTTTTCCATCTGGCAAATTTGGCTTTTTAAGGCATTCTTCTCCTCATTGGCTTTTTGAGCCTCTTTTGTCATTTGAGTTAGTCTATTTTTAAGGTGTTATTTTCTTCAGTCAGGTTGTTGACTCTCATTTCATAATTTTCTTGCATTGTTCTCATTTCTCTTCCCAATTTTTCTTCCACTTCTCTTATTTGGTTTTCAAAATCCTTCTTAAGCTCCTCTATGGCCTGTAATCAGCTCATATTTTTCTTGGAAGCTTTTGGTGCAGGAGTTCTGACTTCACTGTCTTCCTCCTGTTCCATACTTTGATCCTTTTTGTCCCCAAAATAGGAGTGTAAAGTTGGGTTTTTCTGTTTGCTTTGCTTCCTTTGCTTGCTCATGTTGCCACTCAATTACTTGACTTTTGAGTTTTTTGTCTCTGCTTTAGAACTCTGCTTCCAGAGAGGATAGCTTTGTCCCAAATTGCTAGGGTTTTCTCTGCTGCCAGAGCTATTAGGTGCCCTCTCTGATGCCTTCACTGGCTCTGGAACTTGGTCATGCACCCCAGGACCTCCACCCAGGACAGGGATACAGATCCAAGCTGGTTAAAACAAAAAAAAAATACCCCCTCAGAATGGTTGCTTGGTCTCCCTGCAGTCTGCAGGCCAACAGCTGAAGTTGCCATGTGGCACTGGCTCCACAGCTGCCACGCCTCAGCCACTTCTCCTCCTGGGGGGCAGAGGCCAGGCCGCACTCCTGGTCCTCCTGTTCCCACAAAGTCCACTCTGAACTCTCACTTTGTCTTTGGCATTTATGTGTTGATAATTCTGGAAACCACCACAGCTGCTGGTGATTCATTCTCCCTAAGTCCCTCCAGCTGGCTGCTGGTCAGGGTGCCCTGGGGCTAAAACTACTGGCTCATGCAGGGCTGGGCTCTATTATCTTGAATAGCATTAAATATGGAATATTGTGTTAAGCTCTGCTTGACACATTATAGAGGCATTAACAGAGTAGAATACATTTGGGGGAGAGCAACCAGCATAGTGTAGGGTCTGGAAACCATGGGGCAGTTGAAGAACCTAAGGATATTGAACCTGGGGAAGAGAAGACTTAGGAGGGACAACAAGGTATAGTAGGAAAAGTGGTAGATTTCAGAGGACCTGGGTTTGGATCCCAGCTTTGACAGCTCTTTGAGGCCTTGGGCAAATCATTTAACCTCTCTGAACCTCAGTTACCTCATCTGCAAAATGAGGAGGTTGGACTAAATGATATTTAGGTTCTCTTTCAGCTTTAAATATATGATATATAATAGCAGTGTTCATGTATTTAAAAGACTAGCATTTGGAAGAGGGATTAACTTTCTCTACCAGAATTATGATCAATGAATGAAACTCATTATGAGGAAGAATTTTTTTAAATTAGGTCTCTCTCAGGAGGTAATTGGCATGTTTCCTATCACTGGTGGCATTCTTCAAGTAAAGGCTAGATGCCCACTTGTGGGGACTATTTTAAGAGATTTATGTTTAGGTTTGAGTTGGATCAGATGACATCTGAGGTGCCTTCCAGCTCTAAGTTGCTGTGATTCTGTCCAACAACAGAACAGAATGCCCTGTGAGTTTCTAGTTACCACTAGTGCTCAAATAGAATGCAGATAACTACCTGTCAGATATATAGGATCTTTGGGTTTGGAGTTTAGAATTTGGTTGTACATTTAAGATCAACTAGTCCAACCCTTTATTTTTACAGATAAGGAAAGTGAGTCCCAAAGAGGTTAAGTGACTTGCCCAAGTTCACAGAGGTAGCAAGTTAAAGAACTGGGATTTGAATCCAGATCTTCTGACATCCAGATCCAGCATAGTTTTCACTTTCATTCCTTCATTATGGGGGAGATTGCACTAAATTACCTCCAAGACTTCTTTTAACTTTGCGATTTTAGGATTCAAGGAATACACTTGTTAAATTAAGAAGGAACCTCAATGTGATAGAGAATTGCTGCTTTCTAGAATCAGTAGTCCTCATAGTTCCAATTTTATAGGACTTTGCATTGTCATCTAAAAATGGAGAATCTGTTTTACCCTTACACCCACAGGGATGTTACAAGATTCAAATTAGTTTCTCCTATGTAAATAAGTGAGTGGTACATGTTGGGAAGAGATGGTGGGGTAGATATGGAAGAGGGAAAGAATAGGATTAAATAATATCATTTAACAGTATGAACTTCAAAAGAGGAAAAGTCATTGAGTGATGGTGGCAGATCAACAATCTAGAAGTAGATATGTTGAACAAGTAGTGTCCTGCTTCTTCCTGACCCTGTGAATCAGGGGGCATAAGAGGAATAGACCAATTGGAGAGGGTTTCAAATGATGCAATATTTCAATATAAAGCTACATTTCAGTTAGTGTCAAAAGAAGGAGTGTGAATAAGAAGAGATCAAGAAAGAAAGGGTGTTTGTTAACAATAGATTAGTGAGGTTGCTGAGGAGAACATAGTAAAAAGAGTAGTCACAGGAGAATGGTAACTGAGGAAGGCAGAATTGAAGTGGATGGTGATGAGAATATGTTGAGAGGTAGCAGAAGAAAAGGTTTTTTGCTTGAGGCAGGTGGTGGTTCTGACTGACAGTAGTGAGCAGAGGGCTGATTTTGGCTATTTAGAGGATCAGGGAGTACTGAGTAGGCAGAAACTGATAGAATAAATTAGCCCCAAAGTTCTAATTAGGATGATGGGATGCAGAGTCTTCACAATCCTGTCTCTCAGATGAATCCTGAAAATTCTTTATAGCAGGGAATAAGCGTTGGTTAGTGGCATGGAAAGGGGAGGATTGAACAGAGGGCTTTTCAAATTCTGAAGATAGACAATAAAAGATTTCCAGAGACTTAATTGTATAACACACCTCCCTAACACTTCATACATGATAGGCAAAAGCAACTAATGTTTAGCCTTACTAAAAAAAAAGTTGTCTTAACTTGCTTTATTAGCGAGATCAATAATACTTTAAAATAGTCATTAAACCAAGGAATAATCCTAAAAATACAAAGGAAATATAAGTTTAAAAAAACACGCTATTGTAGCATCCCCATATTATCCTCTGTCTGATCTCTACCATGACTCACAAATAGGAATCAGTACAAGACATGTTAGAACACAAAAAGATAAAACCAAATCTAAAACCATGAACAGATGATGTGAACAGACCTCATCCAAACACTTCTGTGTGCAGCTGCTAGAGTGAACTACCATGGACAGTTCCTTTGCCTGAACTAGGAAGCTGAGGCAATAAAGAGAATTGAATGAGAAAAGAAGGTAAAAATGAGCCTGGGATGAGAGCATTCTGTATCACACAGAAACCATTACCCTTTAGACAGATTTCCAGTTGTAAGATTGAGTTTGGAGATTCTGAAACCAACAATTATATTTTGTGATTTTTTTCCCCAAGGATTGTTTTAGGTCAAGGTGAAGGAATTGCCTGCCTACATCACACCACAAACTCACACTTAAAGAAGTATAGAATATTCACCAATTTTTTTTAATGTTAATAGATCAGAAGAATTCTAACAGGGAAATTATAGACAACAGCATGTCTTAAAGAAGATGTCTTACAAGCGTTTATGTACAAGGAACAATTCTTACTTACCACCTGTGTAACCTCAGGCAAATTTCTTAACTTCTTTGGCCTCAGTTTCATCATGAAATTTTTCATTGTCATCACCCAGAGAGAGGGGAAAGCATCTACTCTCCTCTTATTATTATCCCTTCTAGTTCTAAATCTAAGATTCCATTAATCTATGAATAGGAAAATATAAGAGATCTGAAATTATTATTAATAATCAATATCTTGAAGAGATTCAGAGCTCCATACTTCTTTCAAATTCCTAATTTTAAAATTTTCAGCCTCTTGAAGGACTTTAATGATAATGAGATTGAATTAACTCTCCTCATCTTGGTCAGACCCCATCTGACTTTACAAGGAATTTAATCTAAGGTGGGCAAGCCCATTGTGCTCTACTCAATGGGGGTGGAGACAGATCCTTTTGTCTAGATAGCCCAAGACTGAGATTGGTTTGGTATAGAGGTAGTTTCTCTGTCCAAGGGGGACATGATATCACTCTCAGTCCCTCATTGAACACCTCCTCTTCAAAAGATATATAAGCTGAACCCACTGCCAGTGACCACAATTTCTTTGGTCTAAGAGAGATGGCCAAATGGCCATCTTTTTATTGATAACCTGCTGGCCTTACTAATAAAAATGATTAAGTTACTCAGAAACTGTCTCCCAAACCTTTTTAATTGTTACAGATCTCTGGAAGTCATCACATCTGGACTATATCAGCTGGATGCAGGATTGGATAAAGTTTGGAATAGCAACATGAGACAATAGAACTCCAACTTCTCCAGTCCCAAGAAATACAAAAAGCAGATATCCCTAATCTCTTAATTCCTAATTATAAGTAAAACCCCAGAGAACTGAACTAGGTCAATAGAAAGGAAGAAGAATTGGACTCTGTCCAAGACCTTAGCACTTTTTTTCTAAAGTGGCTAAAGTTTAAAATAGTGATTAGAGAAGCTTGAGGTTATGCAATTTATTTTCACAGTACTTCTCAAACAATGTGGTTGCAAATTCTCTACTCTTTTAAAACATTTTGTTGATTTGTCCTTATACTTTTTAAGTCTGACAGTCAAACTGTATATAGAATTAATACAAATATGCAGTGTGTTAAGAAGAGCCATTTCACAATGGGTAAACAGTAAAAAATATCTAAATCATTCTGAAAAGAATTATAAATTATTTACAGTTA
Organism: Petaurus breviceps papuanus; assembly: GCF_028583685.1. NCBI lineage: Eukaryota > Metazoa > Chordata > Mammalia > Diprotodontia > Petauridae > Petaurus > Petaurus breviceps. The sequence continues at coordinate 59,869,222 of NW_027187460.1, read as the reverse complement.
GATTGAAAGATTGCTCCAAATATACAAATTAAAGAAATGTGCATGAAAACAACTTTGAGGTTTCATTTCATACCCAGCAAATTGACAAAGATGACAAAAAATGAAAATAGTCAATGTTGGATGGATTAAGGAAAGATTAATGTATGAATACTGGTGGATCTGTAAACTCAATCAACCATTCTGGAAAGCAATTTGGAATTCTTCCACAAAAGTGACTAAAATGTCCATACCCTTTCTTTTAGAGATCCCATTGCTAATCATATACCTAAAAAAGAAGGCAAAACACACACACACACACACACGCACACACAAATTCATCCTGGCACTTTTGTAGAAGCAAAGAATTAGAAATAAAGTAGGTGCCCATTGATTGGAAGGCAAAACAAATTGTGGTACATAATGATTATGCCATTGAAAAATCAAATTATGTAGATCTAGTATTAAAAATCATGATTATTTTTCACTAATTAGACTCAGTAGTAACCAAAGTTTAAGCAGAAAAGAAATGTCCCTTGTATTTAAGACATCTCTATGACCATTAAAAAGAAATATATTTTTTTTGTTTTATGGACTGAAATTCTTCATTATCATCATCCAGAGAGAGGGGGAAGCATCTACTCCTCCATAATGACATGCAAACATTGTTGCAGAAATCAGCCTTTTCTTTTTCTCCTCCAATAAATTTACAGAACTTTGACAACCCAGTTCTTTACGTGAATAGACATCCGCCTGAATGCATCAGAAATATTACCTGTGTAAATGAGTTCTGACGGCCCTATTTCATTTGCATGCTTTTGGAAGTGGTACATGCTGTAACACATTTCTCACGAGGTTGCAGAGAAAATGAATTGTAGTCCTTGGGAGTTCTTTTACTAAAAAACAACAGAAAAATATTTCATTAATGAACAGCTTAATCCAAGACCCATGGTTCATAGATTTATGAAGTCTTTCTTTCCCAAGAGACAGATTGTACATTTTCCTTGGTCACTGTGACAAGCACTCTCAGTCATGGACTTTAAAATGGGAATAAAATCCAGAACTAGAACAACTCCTCTGAATGGAACAATCCCTCTTAATGTAAGTTCCACTGCTGAGCAATTAAGGGAGGGGAAAAGGAGTGCCACCACTAGTTTTGATGCATACCACTTCTTACCAGGATAGTAACTATTTAACTGATCTCCCTACCTCCAGTCTCTTTCTTCTCCAATCCATACTTAACTTTGAAACTGATATTTTGATGTTTCTACAATCTCATCAATGTGGATAATCACTCCAATAGTGTAAATTGCAACCCACCCAAGCCTTCTCATTCTGTAGGATTTTTAACCATCATCCCATAGTTCTTCCATAAGGTATTCACCCAATGTTCAAAAATTCCTTGTATACAAATATCAATCTCTTCAAACTATTCCCTTTTTTCCTCCTGATCAAAATTATTTTTCTTTGTGTCCTAAGAATTACACTCATGAGAACTTCCCATACTCCCTTGCTGACTTCACCCTACAGAATTTTTAAACACAGGATCCTACATGTCCTTCCTCTGAAAACTTTGAAATCTGTTCTCCAAAAATCTATGGTACACACCAGACAATAACTAATATTCCCCTCCTCTGCACACACTCTAAGATGAAGTGGTCACTATCCCCTAAGGTTCTCATAATTCTAACCACAGGAACAAGTTCATCTGTGTTGGCGAGAATCAGGTATAGAACAGAATTTTCCTCTTGTTGGTTTATCTTTCTGTAGTATTTAACACTGATGAACCCCTCTTCTCCTTCGGAATACTCTCTCTTTTCAGGACTTAATATTGATGATGCTGTTTCTCTCTCTCTCTCTCTCTCTCTCTCTCTCTCTCTCTCTCTCTCTCCTCCTCTGACTACTCCAATAGCTTACTTACTAGTTTATTGTCTTCTTGGCATGTCCTAAATGTAGTTATCATCCAAATTCTCACCTAAGCCTTTGTCCCTATTTCTCTTCATGTTTTCATTCTGAAAGTGTAGCTTCAATTGACATCTCTATACTCTGAATCAATTATGAGGGAAATCTCTTCATTATTCTTTATCATATGGAGAATGGTTAGGCCCCAATGGGATGATCTCAGCTGGGTCATTGCATTCAGTACTTAAGTCTTTTCTTCCCCTCATTTTTTCAAGATACACAGGGTAGATATCCTCAGAGAAAATTACTTTCACCTCTTCATTTCAACAGTTTTGATTCAATTCAATAAGCATTTATTCAGTACCTACTGCATGCATATCATTGTACTAAATACATCACCTCTGCTCTCGAAGAACTTATAGACTAATAGGGTGAAATAATATGGGTAAACATAAATGTATTACCAAGTATGACATGGAAATACATAGGAAAGGTAGGAAAGGTACATAGGAAACTGCTCTGGCAATTTTAAGGATGGAAGGATTCCTGTATATGAGCAAATTCTCTCTGGAACCTAGGGGACAATAGCCATGGGAGACCCTAGAGAACCAAGCTTTGCTCCAATGCAAGGCACCTAATGCAAGGCATCCAATGCAAGACAGAAAGGAGTGGAAAGCAGACAGCAGAACTAGTTCAGCAGGTCATTCTTGAATAATTTATTATTTTGAACTGACAAAATTATACTTTTCATGGTTGTTGCTTTAGGGCATAAGTGCCAAGTTGAAATGCCTTCAGGAAGAGAGAGATATGCAAGCATCAAATAGTCAGTAGCAGGAAGCTTGCTCTAAACATCTTTACAAAATTTATATACATGTATAAATTTACATACATATATATTATACCCATAATATGTATATAAAATACATATATTAAAAGTAGATGACCTTCAAATACTATTTCCCAATTATGAATGTGTTTCCCAAATATAAGCAGGTCTTCCCTGGCATTCTAAAGGTCATCAGACTGATAGAATTGGATCATGCAAAATCACAGAATCGCAGAATTGGAGAGTTGAAAGGGACATCAGCCAGTATCTAAAGAAGCTAGGTATTGCAGTGGGGAGTGTTGGAGTAAGGGAAATCTAAGCTTAAATCTTGCCTCAGACACTTACTAGTTGTGTGACCCTTTGCAACTGGTAGCCTCTCTGGGCTTCAGTTTTGTCACCTGTGAAATGGGCATAGTATTAATAGCACCTACTTCACAGGATTGTTGGGAAGAACAAATGAGATGACAAATGGAAGATGCTTCACATACTTTAAAGTACTGTGTAAATATTAGTTAATCATCACTATCATCATCAAGTCAAAGTCAATTCATGACTGAAAGGAATCCTTATCAGTGGTCTTTCGCCCTCCTTTTGAAGATTTTTCAAGAAGGAGGAAACTGCAACCTCCCAACACAGGTCATTCCACTTGCGAACATCTCTAATTTTTAGGAAGCTTTTTCCTTACATCAATCTTAAATTTGCTTTTTTGTAATTTCTACTTACAGTTCCTGGTTCTCCCAAAAAGATCAAGTCCAATCCTTCTTCCTCATTACAGATTTCCAAATACTTGAATCTATGTTGAAATGTTTGAAAGGTATCACAACTTCCCTTAGACTTCTCTTTGTGTGAGTGGACACCCATAGTAATGAAAATAGAGAGGCATCCAAATGCTGTTCTGCTGTTCCACTGGATACTGCTCAGCACTGGTTCCCCTTAAATCCCTGACCAGGATGTTTCTGTGCTTTTTAAAAAGCTATTTCTTTTAATTTTTCCTCCTATTGAGCATTTTTTTTCTTCCACTTGCCTCCCTTTCACTGGGAAAAAATACACAAAACCCATGTAACAAATATGGAAGACAAAGGGAATAAGCATTTATTAAATGTCTACTATATGCCAGGCACTGTACTAAATGCTTCACAAATATTGTCACATTTAATTCTTACAACTCTTCAAGATAGGCGCTATTATCCCCATTTTACAGATGAGAAAACTGAGGCAGGAAGAAGTTAAGTGACTTGCTAAGGGTCACTTGTCTATCTGTCTGTCAGACACACGTAGTGTCTGAGGCCAGATTTGAACTCAGATTTTCCTGATTACAAGCCCAACACTTTATCCACTGTGCCACCTAGTTGCCCCTAGGAGTAGAGACCTAATTCCTAATACCAAAATCCATAGTAAAGGACCATTGCAAGAAACCACTGACAATGCATTTGATTTAATAGGAGGAAAAATGTACTGCCTATTCTGCACAAAGAAGACATATTTTCTGTAGTGTTGATGCATTCTTGATGATTTCTTTCATCTGGTCTCTCTTGTGACCAAGGGTACCCATTTATAAGGATTAGGAGTTTAGTAGATGAAAGATATCAAAACTAACAGGCCCCACCTGGAGATTCAAACATAATCTGATTACTTTTAACCACCAGAACAAAATAACTACAAACCAATGAAAATAAGCACCTTGAGGAAGTTAGGGGAAGTAAGAACCAATGAGGAGGAGCAACCAGCAAATCAAACTGAAGGTGGATTTTGGGGAATCACTGCTGATAAATATGGATTTTTGAGTCAAGATAACCTGACTTCAGCAGAACTAGGAAAAGTCTATATAAAGGAACAAATTAAAAGTTTTGGGAATAGGACACAAATGATGAACTAATTATCTTGCATTATAAACTTCTAGGGGTAAGGAACTAGACCTGTGACACTAACTCTATAGCACCTAGTAGTATACAACACTCAATTATTATCTATTGAAATGCTTTGAGTGATGTTCTAAGGTTCTCCAGATGGAGAATTGTGGGATACAGGTCAGGTTCTCAATGGAGCATTTCTGTTATCACCATAGTGAAAGTTATGCTGACCCAGTGATCCATTGTTCCCAGTCCTGATTGTAAATCAGTGTTGGGTAGATTCTGTAGAGGGAAGTTCTCTTGGAGGAGGAGCTGCAATTTGCAGCTTTTGTATTACCTGCTATACATCACATACCTGTTACCCATTATGGAAGTTAATTAATAAAATCTGGCTCCATTTTGAATCCCTTACTGATCTCCAGTGATCAGCCCATCAACATATTGCTACCTCAATGTATTTATATATATGTGTGTGTGTATGTGTATATATATATATATATATATATATATATATATATATATATATTGCTTTTTAGAGGGCAATTTGGGTTATGTGACTTGCCCAAGGTCACATGGCTAGGCTTTTTTGTGTGTGTGTGTTAAGTGTCTGGGGTCTGATTTGAACTCAGGTCCTCTTGACTCCAGGGCCGGTGCTCTATTCCCTGAGCCACCTAGCCACCCCCTACCTCAATGTATTTTTTTTTTTTGCCTTTTGGAGGGCAATTGGGGTTAAGTAACTTGCCCAAGGTTACACGGCTAGTTTTTTGTGTGGATGTTAAGTGTCTGAGGCCAGAACCGAACTCAGGTCCTCCTGACTCCAGGGCCTGTGCTTTACTCACTGTGCCATCTAGCCGCCCTTCCAATGTATTATTTTAAGCAATCAGGGTTAAGTAACTTGCTCAAGGTTACACAGCCAGTTATTTCTGGGTGTGGTGCTAAGTATCAGAGCCTGGATTCGATCCCAGGTCATCCTGACTCTGGGGCCAGTGCTCTTACTCACTGTGCTACCTGGCTGCCCCTCCCCCAATGTATTTTTAATAAACTATTTTAACTCTCTTTGTCCTGAGTTTTGCCTTGCTAATCAAAGCAAAAGCTTGAACAAAGAATTTTCCTTTAGCAATCATCCAAGCTTAGAGCTACCTGTTTGCTAATAAAAAACCGAATGACATAAGTAAAGTACCTAGGGCATAACCTTTGTGAGGAATGTGGAAGGGAGATGGTCTAATAGAACCAGACTTCTTTCTATAGCCCTCTTCTCTTTACTCCACCTCCCCTGAACAAGGAAGAAATACATCAGTGGTCTCATCAGCCGAAGGAAGAGACTGGGGAGGGCTTGTGGCAATCAGGGAAGAACAAGACTGTAGGACATTAACCTAGTCTCGGAAGTTCCCATGAGAAGTAGGAGAAATACAAAATAGACGAGGCAGCCAAGGCTTAGGCTAACCTAGACAAGCACTTGGCTTTGCCATTATGTGCAAGCAGTTACTGCTGATGCCAGGCTGGAGGAGTCACTGGAAAGTCCACAGAAGAGCCTTCCAAGCAACATATTCAAAGAGGGAGGCAGAACTTTTCTACAACTCTTCTGGCTTACTGGAGGGGTGACTTTTCCAGGCTCAGGCCCCAATCATTTTTTATACAGTCCCTATTCACTGAGATATAAAGGAGCCAGGGAACAAGCCCAACCCATTTCCGTATACTCATTTCTTTGGTGACTTTCTTTATATCACTTTTAAAAAATTATTGTTTGTAATTCAATGAAGCTAACTATTGCCCACCATTAATCTTTCTATTGTTTTTTGGGTAGTTCTCAATTTTGGTTCTTTGGAGATTGTACTGTGGTCATATAATAACACCAAAAAGACATTGGTATCAAAAAGAAAGGCCTTTGTTTCAGGGAGAAAAGATTTGTACTTTTCCAAAGGTAATACAGCCCACTCTCCTTCTGCTCAATTCTTTTGGACCCAACTGATAGCATCTGCAATTTCTGTTTTTGTCTTTGTATTCCTGGCATCTAGACTCATGAAGTAAAGATGTTGAGGAGAGACACAAAAATGGATAAGTCTCTCACCTCATGGTGTTTACATTAAACTCTTCCAGCATTAATAGGTCAAACTAAAGGATATTAGACCACTGGGCGAATCGAAAAGTGAAAGCAGAAAGACAAAAAACCCATTGGTTGCTGATTGACATAGAAACCAATAATACAACCTGAAGAAACTTGGGACATGTCTCTAGTGTCTGAAAATTCCTGAACTGGAAACAGAAGGCCCTTGGAAGCCCTAGCAGTACTTTCACTTGTTCTGGAAGTAAACAGCTGGTTATATTTGTGGTATTGGAAAGCAGGATTTATTTTTCTCAATCATGCCTTAAGACTTTAAAAAAAATCTCCTGGCAAAGGCCAAAATTCATCTCAAGAGGGCTATATGAAAGGCAACTTTTTGATCAGATTATGAAGACTTAGAGCTGAAACTTATGGAGATCCCATGAGCCAAATTTGAAGAAAAATGCCCTGGTATAATTGTAATATGTTGGTGGTGAACACATTATGGAACAGCCATATCAAACTGTAATAGAAATGGAGGTCACTAAATAAACATAAGGAACTCTATGGACCTCATATTGACTTAGAAAACCATATATTAACATTATCTATGTTTTACTATATTTTTATTTATTTTGCTGAATATTTCTCAATCACATTCTATTCTAGTTCTGACAGCACTTGGAAATATTGTGGGTCACTTGTGGTCCACAGACCACATTTTTTTACACTTCTTCTATAGAGGACCACAGTATGGAAAGAAAAATAATAGTGGAGGGGGTATCCAAAAATAAATAAGTGGGAAGAAAGTTAGAAATAGTATGACCTCAGATTGCTATATATTAAAGTCTTTAATATGTATAATGAATAAAAATTAACTTGAAATTTTAGCACAATAAGGTAAATACCACCAAATAGGAATTTCCAATTTGTGGTTAAACGAAATTCATGCCTTGAATATGACTATGGAAGGAATCTAGAGAAATAGATCTCATAAAGGGGTAGGAGAATAGTACTAAATATTAAAAACTTACAGACCTGGAATAATATGTAGGAACTTTGGAGTCAAACCATAGTACAGCTAATTTTTGAGGATTAAGAGAAAATCAGAGTGATAAGAATGGGGTAGGGGATGGAGGGAGAAGAGGTTATTACAGATCAACTGGGCAGAGTGAATATTTGGATGATACTTAATATGCAGTACAAAACAAAGTCTAAGAAAGTCCTAAAAAGACCTGTTACTTCTGTATGTCAGTACAAAGTTTCAAAGGAAACAGTGGAACAGAGGAATTTAGCAGGTGAATCATAGTGCTATCTTTGCTGCCAACATTCACTAGAAAGCAGAAGTACTGCTTTCTAATTTTACTCCATTTAGCTGTTTAACTTTGTAAGATCGAGAGGTTGAGTATAATTAAAAAGATTGTGGTGATATCTCTAATGTTAAAAAAAAAAAAGAACTACTGATATTAAACTAAAAACTTTGCATCAACCTATTTGGGTGGTTTAGTTCCTAGGGGCAAGAAAACTTGAAAATTGGAGAAAGAACCTATTGTAAATCTATTTAATAGCATAAATTACTAAGTTGTACAAAGGTCCAAACAATCTGAAAAAAAATCTATTTTCATTTGTTCAAATGGTTTTAATTGTTAGAATGTACACCTTAAATATGCAATATATGTGTGCATTACCTATGCATGTGTGTGTGTGTGTGTGTGTGCAAATTTAAAAGCCTTAAAACCTAAAAGAAAAAGATGGGGTCGGTGACCACAAATAATGATGAGGAGGAATTTCAACTATCCAGATAAATGCTAGAAATTTCATTTTACTAAAAGCTGAATAATTGATAAATTCTTGACTTGCTTCATTGACAACTTCATCTCTTAGAAGGTAAAGGAAGCGGACAAGAGAGCTATTATCCTGGACTAAATTCTTACTAACAAAGAAGAATTGGACAGTTAGATAGAAATAAGAGGAATCTAAAGAAGAGATAGGAACCATGCCATCTCAGAGTTCCTAAAAGAAAAAAAATTCACTTAAATACAACCAGATGTGCTTTAGGGGTAAGAAAAAATATCTAGTTATGAGTTCATAGTCAAAGATTATACAGGTGAATCTGAAGAGGAGTGGGAGCAAGACTGTTCAGGTGAATGTTTAACAACCCCCAAAATGCTTACATGACAGAGGTTTAAATTTAATCTTCATTATTATTACTTTTTCCACCACTTTCTTAAGTTTAGACAATCAGTGAAACAAGCCCTGATTTGTAACATTTGCTGATTTCTAGGGTGCAAATGTTCATGTTGAAAATTTAGTAAGAGATCTTGCAAGCCAGTTCTCCAGCACACTACTGGAAGTGGGGTTCTCAATGACAAAATTCTGTTGATATAATCATAAATTATCCTGATGAGGAAGAAAGGAAAGGTGGCATCTAGAGAAATCAGTGAAGTTACATATGGATCTTTCCATTGAATTCAGTTTTTAAAAATGTACAAAAAATGCAAAAAGGAGTACATAAGTAAAGATGCAACGTGAAAGGATGGTACCAACCCATTCAAAAGTCAGAAAGTTAGTGAGAGCCCAGAATGAGCTAAGGTTGGGGGAAAGCTAAGAACAATAGACAGGGCTTTTTAAAGTATGTTCAGAGTTATGAGGGCAAACCCAGCAAGCTTGGGCAGATGGTGTTATTTTAACAGATGACAAAGAGAAAACAGAAATTTCTACTGGAAAGAGTAGAACAAACATAGTTAAGAAGGAGTTGAAGCCCAAGATAAGTAAAGAGATAATAAAAGAACATTTTGCTATATTAAAAAGCCTCCTGATTCTGACAAATTACATTCCAGAGTCCTGAAAAAACTTGTGGATGTGCTAGCTAAACTCTTGTTGTTAATCATTGAGAAATCACATAGAACAGAAGAGGTACAAAGAAGTGGAGATGGTCTTTCAGGAAAAGGGTATTTTAAAAAATGAAGAAAAGTCATTTCTAAAAGCCGTTGACTTTCTTGCTTGATTCGGAGACCCAGAAAAATTTTAGACTTGACTATCAAATATATTTTCTTTTTTTTTTCTTGTGATAAGTTCAAAAGGGGAGGGGTAAGAACCAAGAACCAGCAATGTATTTACTAAGAAAAAGTCATGAACATCTAGCTTCACTTTTGTATTGGAACAAAACTGAAAGTTAGATCTGGGAAGTCCTCAATATCTGTTTTCTGAAGTTGGCCCTTCGGAATTTAGTTTCTTACATACCAAAAACTACTTTCCTTTTCCCAGTACATACCTCATTCATATGTTTATCCAAACCATTGGAATAACAACAGGTTTCTGCTATTTCTTCATTTGTACTGTGCTGGTGGTGATTTCTAAATCAAAGAATCTGGATCTCTGGTCACTTGACCCCTGGTTAGACCAATGGTCTATTCTTCAGTTCCATTTCTCATCTAAGAGATAATAGGTTTCTCTTCTTGAGACTAAACATTCCAAGGTAGTTTTTTGCTCGGATTCTGTTCGTCACACTGTAGAAGATGTCCTGGAACCAGGCTTATTAGAGATTTTCTCATTTAAACTCATTTTCTATTTCAACAACTCATCAACATTTGGCATCTTTTTTTTTTTTCATAACCAAGATTAGATATGCCTTTGACCCTCAGAGGTGTACTGAATGCTGAAACATTTTCTCCAGCCTAATTGTATCTTTTCCCTCAGGCTTTTCTTCTCCTATTTCTTTCAGTCATTCAATTGACTGACCACTTGAGTTGTAAATTTAAAGGCTCTTTCCATTTTTTATTGAATAGCATATCAAATGAAATTGGCATATGCTTGCTAAGGTAGCATAAGCAATATGCTACCAAATTGTCTTCCCATTCTTTGCAAGCATCCTTGTCTGGTGATTACAGAAGTTGCATTCTTTATATTTAGTGTGATTCCATGTCTCTTAAAGACTAACAATCTATAGGTCATAAATGAGCTTCCTAAGGAGGAAAAAAATATGACCAGATGGATTTACAGCAAATTCTACCAAACATTTGAAGAATAATAAATTCCAGTGCCATATAAACTGTTGAGAAATAGGTAAAGAGTTTTACCAAATTCTTTCTATGACACAAATAATGGTTTACTACCGAAATGAGGGAGAACAAAAAGAAAACTGTAGACCAATCTCTGTAAGGAATATTGATGCAAAAAATTTAAATAAAATAATAGCAAGGAGATTATAGCAATATAGCACAAAGATAATACTCTATGCTAAGACTGGATTTATAGCAGGAATTCAGGACTGGTTAAATATTAGGAAAATTATAAACATAATTGACTATATCAATAACAAAACAGCAAAAATCATATTATTTTAACAGATGGATAATCTTTTGACAAAACACAACACCCATTCCTATTAAAAGACACTAGAAAGCATAGGAATAAATGAGGCTTTCAAAAAAATGATAAGTAGTGTCTGTCTAAAACCAAGAGTAAGCATTATCTATAACGAGGATGTCCATTACCACCATTATTATTCAATATTACTAGAAATGCTAGCTACAGAAATTAGAAGAGAAAGAGAAATAGGAAGGAATAAGGAATTGGAAGGAATAATCATAGGTAGTGAAGTAACAAAACTATCACTTTTGTCAATGATTTGATGGCTTATTTAAAGAACACTAAAGAGTCATTAAAAAAAACTAGCTGAAACTATGAACTTTTGCAAAGTTGCAGAAAATAAAATAAACCCACACAAATCATCAGTATTTCTACATATTACCAATGAAACCCAGTAGAAAAAGATAGAAAGGAAAATTCCATTTAAAAGAACTGCAGATGGGGGCGGCTAGGTGGCGCAGTGAGTAGAGCACCAGCCCTGGAGTCAGGGGGACCTGAGTTCGGATCTGGCCTCAGACACTTAACACACACACCAAAAAAAAACCTAGCCATGTGACCTTGAGCAAGTTACTTAACCTCAATTGCCCTCCAAAAAGCAAAAAAAAAAAAAAAAAGATAAAAGAACTTCAGACAGTATGAAATACTTAGGATTGTACTTGCAAAGACACACACAGAAACTATATGAACATAATTACCAAACACTCTTTACATGAATAGAGAGATCTAAACAACTGGAGAAATAGTAATTGCTCATGGGTAAGCTAAGCCAATATAATAAAAATGATAATTCTACCTAAATTAGTTTGCTTATTCAGTACCATACCAATCAAGCTACCAAAGAAATACTTTATAGAATTAGTATAAATAATAACAAAATTCATCTGGAAGAACAAAAAGCCAAGAATACCAAGAGAATCAATGGAAAAAAGGGAAGGAAGGCAGCCTAGCAGTACCAAATCTCAAACTATATTACAAAGTAGTAATCATCAAAGCAATTTGGTACTCAATAAGAAGTAAAAGTGGTTGATCAATAGAATATTTACCCTAACCTCTTTCCTTACTACTTTCCTAGCTACTGCTCTGATAAAATTAGTCTAATCAAGAGCTATTAGGTACACAATAGACAGAAGAAAATGAGCACAGTAACCTAGTGTAACCTAGATAAATCTAAAGATCTCAAGTATTGGGACAATAATTCATTATTTGACAAAAACTGCTAGGAAAACTAGAAAGTAACCCAACAGAAATTAAGCATAGAACAATATCTCACACTGTTTACTAAAAAAAAGTTCAAGATGGATACATGACTTAGATGCTAGGGTGCTATCACAAGCAAGTTAGAGGAATATAGAAAAATTTACTTGTCAGATCTATGGATAGGGGAAGAGTTCATAACAAAACAAGAGACAGAGAGGTTCACAGGAGGTAAAATGGATCATTCTGATTACATAACATCAAAAAGGTTTTTTTTTTATAAACAAAACCAATGAAGCTAAAATTAGAACAAAAGTAAGGAAATTGTAAAAAAAAAAAACTATGGCAAGTTTCTCTGATAAAGGTCTCATTCCTCAAATATACAGGGAACTAAACAAAATTTATAAAAATAAGAGCCATTTCCCAATTGATAAATGGTCAAAGGATATGAATAGGCAATTTACAGAGGAAGAAATCAAAGCTATCAATAATCAAAGAAAAAATACTCTAAATCACTAATAATTAAAGAAATGCAAATTAAAATGCCTCTGAGGTACCACATCACATCCATTGGAGTGATTAAGATGACAGAAAAGGAAAATGACAAGTACTAGAAGGGATATGTGAAAACATGATACTGACACATTAATGAAAGATCTTTGATTTAATTCAACCATTCTGGAGAAAAAATTATGTATAAAACTATGTGTGGTCTCGGACTCAACAATATTGCTACTAGGTCTATGCCCCAAGAGGATCAAAGGAAAAAGGAAAAGAATGTGTGTGTGTATGTGTGGGGGGGGAGAGAGAGAGAGAGAGAGAGAGAGAGAGAACTGGAGAAAAAACTGTAGTTTTGTGATAGCAACGAATTGGAAACTGAAAGTATGCCTACCTACTGGGGAATGACTGAACAAGTTATGAATTATGATTGTGATGGAATACTATTATGTTGTGAGAAATGATGAAATGAATGGTTTCAGGAAAACCGAGGAAGACATATAAACTCATTAGTAAAAGTAAAGTGAGCAAAACTAGGAAAACACTGTACACAGTAAAGGCAATATTGTAAAGGTAATCAACTGTAAAAGTCTTAGCTATTTTGATCAATATAAAATCCACAACAATTCCAAATGACTCATGATGAAAAATGATATCCACCTTTAGATAGGAACTGATGAACTTAAGCTGCAGATTGAAGTATTTTTCCCTCTATTTTTCTTCTTTCCATCCTCCCCTTCCCCATAACATAGCTAGTACAGAAATATGCTTTGCATGATTTCATCTGAATAATGGGCATTCATATTTCTTGCCTTCTCAGTAGGTGGAAGAGGGGGTAAAGAGAGAGAAAGAATCTGAAACTGAAAATTAAAAAAAATTTAAAGCTTGAAAAAAGAAAGAAAGAAAGAAAGATCCTAATCTATGTCTGTGATTCCATGTTGACGTAATATTTTGCTCTATAGTGTGAGGAAGCCTGTTAACATCTGTGTCTATCACATTTTGAATGGATTTTTATTCTAAATTAACTCCAATAATTTGTCTCAAGATATTCGCTTACAAATTAGGAAAGAGAAAGGGAATAAGTATTTATACGGTACCTACTATATCCTAAGGACTTTGCAAATCATATATCATTTGATCCTCACAACAACCCTGTGAGTTAGGTGCTATTATTACCCCCATTTTACAATTGAGAAACTGAGGCAAACAGTGATTAAGTGACTTACCCAGGGTCCCATAGCTAGTAAGTATCTGAGGACAAATTTGAACTCAGGTCTTTCTGACTCCAGCCCCATTGCTCTATCCATCCCCCTGTACCACCTAGCTGTGTTTAATTAGTATCATTTTAACTCTATTAAGCAACATCTCTACTTCTGTGAGAGATTTGATCATCAGATTCCAATCTCTTTCTGAAATCCCTCTAACAGGAAATTTTGTAAGTAATCCTCAAGTAATTTTCAGAAAATGGAAAGTCTTAGGTGAGGCCAGGTAGCACAGCGAGTAAGAGCACCGGCCCTAGAGTCGGGATGACCTGGGATTGAATCTGGGCTCAGATACTTAGCACCACACCCAGAAATAACTGGCCATGTAACCTTGAGCAAGTTACTTAACCCCAATTGCTTAAGGGCGGCCAGGTGGCTCAGTGAGTAAGAGCACCAGCCCTGGAGTTGGGATGACCTGGGATCAAATCTGGGCACAGATACTTAGTACCACACCCAGAAATAACTGGCCGTGTAACCTTGAGCAAGGTACTTAACCCCGATTGCTTTAAAAAGAAAATGGAAAGTCTTGTTTTTATTTTTCAGTCCTTCAGCAACATAGAAACAACTGAGCTTAACTCCTAGATTGCAAGGATATATAGGTGAGCTCTTCTCCTCCTCTCCCTGTCCTCCATACATAGTAGCTTCTCTAGCAGAAACCTCATGCTGGTGGTCCAAGGGTCTCTGCACTACTGCTCCTCTCTCTTCCCACCTCCCTCCCCAGCAGCTTCAGAGAGCTCTTTGAGCCATTTGTCCTGGACATAGTTCATGGTACTTGGTCTGGACATAAAATCTCCTAGCTACTGCTCTGATAAAATTAGTCTAATCAAGAGCTAATGAAGAGCTGACTCACATGGCAGCCATGTGCTTAGAAAGGAAGGGTATAACATGAGATACTGTGAAGGTTGAATCTAGGTTTTTGTGATACTGTTCTCCCCTGATTTTCTTACCTGTCTGGCCTCTCCTCAGTCTCCTTTGCTGGAGTTTCCTCCAGGTGATACACAGTAACTATGGGGGTCCCCCAAGACTCTAGTCTTGACCTTTTTCACTCTCTATATTGTTTTACTTGGTTATCTCATCAGCGTTATCTCATCAGCTCCAATGGCTTCAGGTATCTTCTCTGTACAAATGGTTTTCAGATCTATTTACCCTAACCTCTTTCCTTACTCTAGTCTCACATCATCAACTGCATATTGAACATTTTGAACTCAATGCCCCATAGGCATCTGAAATTAAACATATCCAAAGCAGAACTCATCTTTCTCCCCCAAGTCTCCCCCCTCTATTTGACTTTTAAAGCCCTTCACAACCAATGCCTTCCTACCTTTCTAGTCTTCTAATACTTTACTCTCCTCTCTGTACTCTAGGATCCACTGACTTCCTTGCCATTTGTGTCTTTACACGGGTTGTCTTCTATGCCTGAAATGTTCTCTCCCTTTTCATTCCTACCTCCTAGCTTCCATGGCTTCCTTGAAGATAATTCAAATTCCACCTTCTTTGCAAGAAGACTTAGTCAATCGCTCTGCTATCCTTTCTCCTCAAACTGTGTAAAGGAATAAATAGGGAGCAGTCATGTCCTTCTACTCCATTAGCAATATTAACACCTCATTTCTTTTGTTTTCTTCCCCTCACTTTCTATAATTATATAAACTATGGGGGTTGGGGTGGGAAAGAAGGAACCAACGTGCCATATTGCTCTCAGTTGTACTATAAATTACCCTGAAATATAGGCTGACTCCCGTTCTCAGGAACAGAGCAGCCAGGACATAGGACAAAAGACCAATTCACAAATTCCTTCATTCCCACACAATCAGCATCATTAGTGGTTTGCTATTCCAACATTTACAACAATGTGCTTTCTAGGCCATACTCTTATGCTCAGTTTTGAGAGCAAATTTCCAGGGGTGTTTGAAGGTATCAACTAAAGCAATCAATTACCTTGATCCTACCTGAAATGGCTGCAGTCTGGCTACAGTCGCCACCAAGCCCTGCATTCCCTTTACTCAGTTCTGGGAAGATTTCAGAGTTCTGTTAAGAACAGCAAACCTTCTTATAACTTACTAGCTAAGAAATGCCATCTTGTTGGCTCAAGTGTGCCACCATGAGGAGAAAGGTAGGAAAACCATTAAGCTATAAATTTTCACAACCACAGATGGCACCCGTTGTGAACACTTACCACCTCTCAGCTTATGGAAGCAGGAGGGAGCTAGGAGCTTGGGGGTGGTGAACAAAAAGAAGGCCTGTCAACTCTGCAAAGTGAAGAAATAATGCCGTGTTTATCTCTCTGGAGGAAACCTAGCAAACAGCAAAATAGAGAGAAATTATCCAATAGAGTAGCACTTTGCCCAAAGTCTCTCTTGCTTTGTCTGGTCAAAAAGATGCAACCTTCCCAGAAGATGCAAGCTTGCCCCTATGTTGAGCAAGAACTCCATGATTTAATTAAGCTGTAAAGATAATTAAGAGCCTGCTTCGGATGGCTACATCTGGGCAAGTATAAGGGCTACTGTCTTTCAAAGGTAAATCAGCAGCTGGCAAGATGCTGTGGGTATTCCTCTCCAGAAAATTAGCTGAAATTAGCTCTACTGGGGAGGAAAATTCTGCCTTCAGCCTTTTCCAGTTGATCCCTATTAATTTGAAGAGAGGCTGCCAGTTGCCAACAGGATCCAGTCTTTGGTCCCTTCATTTGCATCATTTCCTTCTTCATTACTCAGAGAAGCTGCTGACCCCACAGACACTTTTTCAGATGTTTGTTTTCCTGCCTCTTCAATCATCATCATCATCATCATCATCTTTAAGGTTTACAAAGCACTTTTAAATTTTTTAAATTTTATCTTTTTTTCCAGTTAACAAAGCTTTCCCCTCCTCCCTCCCTCTCTCCAATGAACAAAAAGAGAAAAAGAGAAAAAACTTTGTAACAAATATATATAGTTAAGAAAAGTAAATTTCCTCATGGTCATTTTAAAAAAAAATACACACACACATATATCATTCTGCATTTTGAATCCATCATCTCTCTATCAAAAGGTGGTTATCATGGCTGATCATTGCATTGATCAGAGTTCTAAAGTCTTTCAAAGTTGTGTGTATGTGTTTCAAATAATCTTATTGTATAAATTGTTATCCTGGTTCTACTTAGTTCATTCTGTATTAATTCATACAAGTCTTCCCAGGTTTCTCTGAATCCATAATTTATTTAGCCATTTCCCAATAGGTGAGCACATCCAGTTTTCTCCTACTATGAAATGAGCTGCTATGAATACTTTTACAATTATGGGTCCTTTTCCGCCTTACAAAGTAGTTTTCATATATCATTTGATTCTCAACCATTAAATACAACTTTATAGCCTATTTTACAGATAAGAGGACTGGGGGTAGGACATGTTAAGTGACTTGTTTAATGGTACATAAATTACTAATGCCACAGGCAGAAATTAAATAATGATCTCTACTACAGTTAACTAATCAACATATTTATTAAGCATTTATTATGTGCCAGGCATTGTAGTAGGTTCTAGGGATACCAAAATAAACAACAAAAAGGAAAGGTCCCTGCCTTCAAGAGGCTTACATTCTACTTTCAGCACATTCTTTCCCTTATACCACACCACCCTCCCAAGTGGCTAAAGAGAGAACATAAAAATGTGCCACCTGTAAAGAATGTGAACAAGTAGTTCTCAAAAAGAGAATGGTAAACTATTAACAACCACATGAAATAATCCTCTAAATCACCAAGAGGAGAAATGCAGATCAAAATGACCCTGGAGTTTTAACCTCATACTCACCAAATTGGCAAAGATGACAAAAGATGGGAATAATCATTGTTGGAGGTGTTGTGAAAAGACAGGCACATTAATGCATTATTGGTGGAACTGGAAATTAATACAACCACTGTGGAAAGCAATTTGGAATTATGCAAATAAAATTTATTAGTATGTCCAACCCTTTGACCGAGAGATTTATATATATATATATATATATATGTATATATATATATATTTAGATATAATATATTTATATGTTATAAATATATATAATATATTATATAAATAATATAACATCTAAATATATTTATATTTAGATATATACTAGGTATACATTCTAAAGAGGTTGTCAACAAAAAAAGAGATCCATATACACCAAAATATTTCTATTTATTATTTACATTTTGTGGTAGCAGAGAATGGAAAACAGAGTACATGCCCATTGATTTTGGAATGGATAAACAAATTGTGGTTCGTGAATATAACTGAATATTACTGTGCTGTTAGAAATAATGACTGTGACTACAAAAAAATCATGGAAAGACTGACATGAACTGATACAAAGTAAATGGAACACAGTCAAGGAAACTATATATACAATTACTACAACCATCTAAATGGAAAGAAGAGCTACCAAAAAGCAAAAAAAAAAAAAAAAAGAGAGAACTAGCATGAGCCCAAAAGAAAAGATATGAGAAAATACTTCCCCTTTCTCCTTTGCAGAGGCAAGAAGTCCAAAGATGTGGAACACTGCATGTATTTTCAGATGTTTTCAATGTACTGATCAGTTTTCCTGATTTTTTTTCTCCTTCCTTTTTCTTTTTTTTCTTTAAAAAATATCTGTTGGGGGTAGGGGGGGGGCGACAGAGCCAAGATGGCAGAATAAAAAAAAAATCTCTTATAAAGGATGGCTCTCTGGGAGGGAGGAAGAAGTATACAGGGAGATATCTAGGCAATGTAAAAACTAAATATTTCAATACAATTTTTTTAAGTGTGTAATATGATTCTTAGCTCTAGAAATAGGTCTTCCAGGAAACTCAGCCCATTCTTTTCACTTCTGAGGTACTGAGAAAAGTCACTGAAGGCAAAAGGGCTAAAGTGAGTCAGCTATTTGGGTACTTATACTTGTTTACCCAGAGGTTTCTGGGTATTCCCAGGAATGGGTTGAGTATCTCCTTTTTATTTCAGTGATCAAAGAAACCAAAGCCCCTCTAAGGTCTTCTGATGGCTCATTAGTGTGACTCTGACTTTGGGTTTTCAAAAATTATGCTAACAGAACTCAAGTGCTGGCAGGTCCTACCATGGAGGAGTATGGGAAATCAGCATGTCTATTGTCCAAAGCCCAACCCAGCTAAATCCAAAGACATTAATAATTACAGTTGGCCATAAGATGATTAATATTTGGGTCCAAAATAATTCACAAAAACCATCTATGGAGTCATAAGAAAATTGAAATATCTACACCAACTTAGGGGGAGGGACAAGCGGGGAGAGAGGTAGGAACAAACATTTATTAAATGTGTACTATTAGTCAGGCACTGTGGCGAGCACTTTACAAATATATCATTGAATCCTCATGAGAACCCTATGAAATAAGTGTTATTATTACATTTTTATCCCTATTTTGTCCCTATTTTTACATTATCCCCATTTTACAATTGAGAAAACTAAGGCAGAGATTAGGTGACTCACCCAGGTACACAGAGCTAGTAAGTGAAATCATGACTCCTGCAAATTTTGAAGTGAAAGTAAAAGGTCATGTCTTTGCCAGCACGGGACATTCTTCTCTTCATCCCTGCATTTGTTAGTGTCACTAGAGTGCCACACACCAAGGGGAGGGAGGCAAGGTTCATGGTTACCTCTGGGGTATCTCAGGGCATCTACTGAAGTTCAGGGTAGGAGAGTGCATGGAACAGATAATATGTGCCATGAACTTTTAAGTTTTCTGTGCTAGCCTTATATTTAACTTGTCATGTTTTTATCATGTCTAGAGAAGGCAATAGAGAAGTACCCATTGGATGTTAGCAAGCTTAAACATGGAAACAATAAAGAACTTGGAAGAACAGGAGTCAATTCAGGGGAACATATGATACACTCCATCTAACTAGTAATTGACACAGTAATTTTAGCCTGTTCCAAACTGAGATGGTTTTCCCCTCTTTATTAGGTAACCTGACACTACCCCCCCCCCTCCAACCCCAGGTGGCTCACCATGTTGAGGCCAGATAATGGAGAAATTCAATCAGTTTAGCCCACCTCAGTTCAGAACTCCCAACGATTATAGGGCTGTGACTATGCCTGGTGAAATCATGGCTATTAAAAATTTAATTCTTGGAGAGGCCAGGTGGTGCAGTGAGTAAGAGTGCTGGCCCCAGCATTGGGAGACCCGGGATTGGTTCCAGCCTCAGATACTTGGCACCCACACAAAAATAACTGGCCGTGTAACCTTGAGCAAGTTACTTAACCCTGATTGCTTAAAAAAAATTTAATTCTAGGGAATTTGTGGTGCATATTGGACCTAAGAAAATGGAAACATGAAAACCAGACACAAAGAATGATAACATTTCTTTTCTACAACAGAGCTAACAAATATCTAGCCTTTGTTTAAAGAACTCTAGTGAGGGGAGCCAATGCCTCCCAAGGCAGCACATTCCCCTTTGGGTTAGCCTTTTGGGCATGGTCTTAGAAGTTTTTACTTAGACACTTCCTTGCAACTTTCACTAATCGATCCCAGCTCTGCCCTTTGGGACCAAAGAGAACCAGTCTAGTTCTTCCATGTGTTGTCTTTCAAATACAAAGTCATCATGCCCCCACTTTCCTTCACCAGGTTCCTTCAACTGATTTTCTGAATGGTATGATATTCAGTCCCCTTGCCATGTAGATTACCATTCCCTAGACCCAGTTGTTGTTATTGTTCAGTCATTTTCAGTTATGTTTGACTCTTCATGACCCCATTTTGGAGTTTTCTTGGCAAAAATTTTACAGCTTTTTAAGAAAGCAATGTGAATAGAGTGCTAAGCCTAGAGTCAAGAAGACTCATCTTCTTGAGTTGAAATCCAGCCTAAGACACTCACTAGCTTTGTGACCCTGGGAAAGTCACTTAACCCTACATGCCTTAATTCCTCATTTATAAAATGAGCAGAAGGAAATAACAAACCACTTGACTCTGCCAAAATGGGGTCACAAAGAGTCAGACATGACTGAAACAACTGAACAATAGTCATAAAACCAGTTTTAAATGCAACTAATTATCCTTGCCTGCATTTTTCTGTCTTGGACAAAGGATACCATGAGTTGGTCAAATGTATTCCTAAAATATAAGTAAACAACAATACATGTATAGCATCTAGGATTTTGCCAAAAATAAAAATCAGGCTCACTGATCTGTTTATAGACATTTCCTTTCCCCTTTTGGAAAATCTAAACAGAATTTGCCTTTCTCTATTCCCACAACCTCTTTCCCATTCTCCATGATCTTCCAAAAACCACTGGCTCTGGGTTAACAATGACATGCCAGGCTTTTCGAGGATGTTACTCAAGCCAGGTCACCCACAGATGTAAGTTATCTGATCCTACTAACTTGAACTTACAAAGGTTGGTGAGGTATTCTTTTTTAATGAATTTAATAGACAACAACAGACATGAACATTTTGAATATACAACAGAAAAAAATATGCATATGAAACAGTAAATATGTTATATATGGCTTGATTTTTTAAAATTAAATTTAACATAGTAGTAACAGAACTGCTGTTTGTATCCCCTTTTGAACCATCTTCTCTCTTCTGTGTATTTTAAGGCGTATTAGTGTTCTCTCCTTTTTTCTCATCATTACACACCAAACACACCTCTCCCCAAAAGGTACAAAAAGGTGAGAAGCATGTGGTATCATCATTTTTCTGAAATCATTGCCTGATTAGAGCTCTAGTCTTTCAAAGCTGTTTTCTTTTATGTTATTGTGGTCATGACATAAATGGTTCTCCTAGTTCTGTATGCTTCAATAGCAAAGTGCTCTCATCTTCTCACTTCTCATGGTCTTGAATTTTGACATTTTTGTCCTATTCTTTCTGAGCTACTGACAGAGGAAAACAACAGCAAGAGGAGCAATTCTGGGTTCTTCCATTTCTCCATTTTCATCATACCATTGTCTCTTCTAGGATCCTCTTCTACTCTCTCATCTGGCTAAACCTTTTGATACGAGGCAAAGTAGGTAATGTGACAACCCAAACCCTACTGCATTCTTAACATTACATTAATGAAAATATAATTTCCAAAAAATGGGAGGTGGTAGTCTTTCTTTACTTGACCCACAACATTAGAGCACTGGAGCACTGTATCTAAATCTAGCCATTATATTTTAGGAAAAACACTGAGATGATAGAGCACATTCAGCATGGTGATATAAAAATCCTTCACTTGGCTTTAAAAGCCATTTCTTGCTCCTTCCTTCCTTTTCTGTCGTCTTATACCTTACTACTCCCTCCCAAATTCTGCAATCCAATGACAATGGTCCCTAATGAAACTGTCCTCCTTGATGTTCCTCACTCCATTTCCTGATTCCATCCAGCTCTCTTGTGTTAGAAAGGATGTGGAGATAAACTTGCCCACAGAGAAGTATCATAAATCTACTCTGAGACAAAGAAACCCATAGCCAGGCTTTATGAAGTCATCGAGAGGAATAAACTGAAGATTCCACAGCATACCATTAAAATTTGAAGAATTGAATCCCTGAAAGGGACCTTGAGAAGTTACCAAGTCCACCCTTGCTCATTTTGTCAATAAGGAAACTGAAGCGAGGCAGAGCCAAGATGGCAGGGTAGAAGCAGGAAATTCCATGAACTCCTGCCACAAACACCTCCAATACCTGTAAAATATGACTCTAAAGAAATTTTAGAGCTACAGAACCCATAAAGTGACAGAGAGAAACAAATCTCCCCTTGAAGGCAACCCAGTAGGCTGAACAGGAAAGGTCTATATAACTTAGCTAGGAGCCAAGCACAGTCCTGTGTAAGCCTGGGGCAATCCCAACAAGTGGCCCATACTGGCCAGAGCAGACTTCAGGAGAGTGAACTGCCAGCAGCTGTGGCAGATTCCAGACTTCTCAACCCACAAATGCCAAAGAGAAAGTAAAAGGTCAGTGGGGAACTGTGTTAGAACTGGGTGAGGGAAGAGTGTGGTCCGGCCCCTGCCCCCAGGGCGAGAGGTGGCAGAAGTGCTGTGGCAGGTGTGGATGCTTCAGAGCTCCTGGCCTGCAGAACACAGGGGGACCAAGTAACCATTCAAAGAGTAATTGCTCTTACTTTGACCTGCTTGGATCTGGGTTGTGGTCTTGGGCAGTGGTCCTGGGGTGAGAAATGCCAGTGTATCAGAGCTTATTGTGGCTGTAGAGAAGGCACCTTCCTCAGACCTCAGACAACATCTACAAAAACCCTAGCAATTTGGGACAAAGCTTTCCACCCTGGAAGTAGAGTACTACTGTGGCAAAGAGCTCAAAAGCCAAGTAATTTCCTGGCAAGATGAGAAAGCAGAAGAAACAAAACAGACCACAGAATTCTTTTCTGGGGACAAAAAGGATCAAAACATGGAACCAGAAGAAGTCAACAAAGGCAAAACTCCTACATCAAAAGGCTTCCATGAAAAATATGAATTGGTTACAGGCAATGGAGGAGTTCAAGAAGGATTTTGAAAATCAATTGTAAGAGAAATGAGAATGATGCAAGAAAATCATGAAAAGCAAGTCAACAGCCTGCTAAAGTAGACCCCAAAAAATACTGAAGAAAATAACACCTTAAAAAACAGACTAACTCAAATGGCAAAAGAGGCCCAAAAAGGCAATGAGGAGAAGAATGCCTTAAAAAGCCGAAATGCCCAGATGGAAAAGGAATTTCAAAAACTCACTGATGAGAATAATTACTTCAAAATTAGACTGGAGCAAATGGAAGCTAATGACTTTATGAGAAACCAAGATACTATAAAAGAGATCCAAACAAATGAAAAAATAGAAGGCAATGTGAAATATCTCATTGGAAAAACCACTGACCTGGAAAATAGATCCAGGAGAGATAATTTAAAAATTATTGGACTGCCTTAAAGCCATAATCAAAAAAACCAAAACAAAACAAAACCTAGAAATCATCCTTCAAGAAATTCTCAAGGAAAATTTTTCTGATATTCTAGAACCAGAGGGCAAAATAGAAATGGAAAGAGTTCATCTCTTGAAAAAGATCCCCAAAAGAAAACTCCTAGAAATATTATAGCCAAATTCCAGAGTTCCCAGGTCAAGGAGAAAATATCATAAACAGTAAGGAAGAAACAATTTGGGTATTGTGGATACACAATCAGGATAACACAAGATCTAGCAGCTTCTACATTAAGGGATTGAAAGGCTTGGAATATGATATTCCAGAGGTCAAAGGAGCCAAAATCACTTACCAAAACCAAGAATCACCTACCGGGAAAAACTGAGTATAATGCTTCAGTTCAATGAAATAGAGGACTTTCAAGCACTCTTGATGAAAAAAACAGAGCTGAACAGAAAATCTGACTTTCAAATACAAGAAACAAGAGAAGCATGAAAAGATAAACAGGAAAAAGAAATCATAAGGAACTTATTAAAATTGAACTATTTACATCCCTACAAGGAAAAATAATAATTTTAACTCTTGAGACTTTTCTCAGTATGAGGATAGTTGAAGGGAATAAATATATATATGTATGTATATACACATAGATAGGTATATATAGGAGGGTGGGTATATAAATACATATGTGAGTGCATGTATGACGTTTACAGGTATAAATAGACAGAGGGCACAAAATCAGCTGAATAGGAAGGGATGATATCTAAAAAATAAAATTAAGAGGTGAGAGAGGAATATAATGAGAGGAGATAGGGAGAGATAGAATAGGGTAAATTTTCTCATATAAAATCAAGAGAAAACTGTTACAACAGACAGGGAGAACAGGAAGGCAAAAGGGAATGGGTCAACCTTACCCTCATTGAATTTGGCTTAAGGAGATAATAACATATATACTTAATTGGGTATCTTACCCTACAGGAAAGTAGGGGGGAAGGGGATAAGAGAGGGGATGATAGAAGGGAGAGCAGACTGGGGGAGAGGGTAGTTAGAAGCACAAACTTTTGAAAAGGGACAGGGTCAAAGTAGAAAATAGAATAAGTGGGGGGGGATAGGATGGAGGGAAATATAGTCGGTCTTTCACAATATATCTACTATGGAAACGTTTTGTGTAACTACATATGTACTACCTATATTGAATTGCTTATCTTCCCAGTGGGGGTGGGTGAGGAGGGAATAAGGGAAAGAATCTGGAAATCAAAGTTTTAAAAACAAATGTTAAAAAAAATAAGGAAATTGAAGCATAGGGAATTGACTTGTCTAGAGTCGCACAGTTAATTGATACATAAGGCAGAATTCAAAGCCAAGTCTGAGTGCAATGCCCTCTTTGCTAGACCAAGGGTTAATGAATATCCCAATCCAAGCTCTTCAAAACTGAGATGCCCTCACAATAGTGTTACCAAGGAATAAACAGAACAAGAGTTTTTGCCCAGAAGATTACAAGAACTCTATTCTATGACATAGATATACACAGAATACCAGGTTTTACATCAACATAAATGTGATTGTCATGAGTATTATATTTGCCTAATAGCAGATCAATAGGAGACTCACATATGCAGTAAGTACATGGATGGTACATAGGAAATTCCTGTAACATAACAGGAGATAACATGACATCTGATTGCATCTTGTTGAGGGGGAGCTTGCCAGAATGGAATAGAAAAAGCTTTTGCATGAGGAAAAAAATCAACAAAGATGGGATTAGAAAAGGAAGGGTCGAGAAAAAACAATGCATCAAATATCACTGATAAAAGTCTATATATCCAAAATATATAGGGAACTCAGAAAAATTTATAACATCAAAAGCATAACACAATGTACCTAATAGATGAATGATCAAAGGATAGAAAAGGTTTCTCTTGTTTCATTTTCTCCTAGATATTCTTGTAGTCCTTGTGGTCAGGACATTCTTTTCTGCAAGACTCAACTTGCACTTGTTTTGAAATTAACGTTCTGCTGGGTTTACCTATTGGGCTTCTCTCAGTGCACAGTATTTCATTTTTGTGTTTGTGACTGTTCTCTTTTGTTTACTCATATCTCCCAATTTCTGTTTCTAGATTACAACTTTGGGCGTCAGACTCCTTCTTGGATTCTTGGGTGTTTTTTATTTTAAGTGTCTATGTTCCTGACTACCCAAATAGCACCTCTGATGAGGAACTATGAAGAAAACTTTGCATCTGAAAAAGAGAAGGTCTTGACCTAAGTAAGATTCTTACTTAAAAACAACACAGAAAATGAGGTTGCTATGATGCATTTTATTTTAATCATGTGAAAATAATCAGATCAAAAAGCATAACATATTCTTTGGAAAAATTTTAATTGTGGACAAAAATAGTTGGACTGATTGAGTACAAAATATTTTATATAAAGACAAAATAAAACATGGGGTTTAGGTACACAATGCCTAATAGAGTATTCTCTTTACAAAGGGAGTACCCACTAAATACTACGAAATACTAGACAACTCATATTATGAAAACAGAGCTTTATTTGAAACAGTAAAGTCAAAAGCATAAATTAGCATCATCAATTTAAATAAAAATTCTAGAATTGCTATAGTTTTATATATTTAAGAAAACCTATCACCATTTCACAGCATTTGAATCTATATTTTTCTTTGAAGAAGATTAAATAGGACTAAAGCTGAAATCCTCTTTTCCTAGAGCATGTACAATGAAGATTTCAATAATCCCACTACCTTCTTCCTTCAAATCTATAGGCAATCTACATACCCCCAATTGGGAGATGATAATTTAAAAGGGTTAGAAGAACAAGATATGTATGTTCCTGTTTGGGAGCCACTCATCAGTTGGCCCTGTATGGCCCTATAAGAAAGGCAGCCAGCTTTGGTATGAGTTCCTGAGTCAGGTACCAATTACTCTCCTTAGTTAAAACACTTATGGCATAGCAGCTGTACTGATATTTTGGCTTGCATAAAAACTGATGACCATGTGATAGCAAGTTGTATATCCCATTAACAGTTTTCTGAGTCATCAGCATTAAAAAAAATTAGTAATTGACATTTCGCCTGAAGTTATACAACTGAAATTTCAAAATGCCATGACAGTAATGTTATCATACTATAAAATACTCAATTCTGATTACTAATTTTTTTCAGTGTGAAAACTGGTGTTTTGTTAGCAATCATTTTTCTCCTTAATCCACGGAAGGGGTGGCAAAACAACCAAGCATTAGACATTATTAAATGATAATAGCAAAAACCTCACAACATTAGGTCATGACTTGATTGGTTCCTACATTGTAGGAATAGTTATTTTCAATTCTTTATATCTTATAAACATAACAAAATCCTACTTTCCCGGAAGCAGAACTCCCAGTCCCATAATTCTATATTTTATAGGACCAAATAATAAAATGTGTTTTAACTGTAACCATAATTTAAATATTTAGGCTATAATAAAGTATGCTATAAATTATAAATGAACTCTTTTTTTTAAACCTAGAAAGTTGTAGAACTTAAGTTCCTTAAGAACTGAGAATAAAATGTCATGAACATAATATAACATACATGCAAAGTAGAGTACTGAAGAGGGAGTGTAGAATGCTTCTTATTGTAAGCCAATATATTAAAAATCAGCATGAGATTTCCCTTCCCTTTTACTAGTAGTTTATTGCTGCTATAAATAAATATGGCTGACATTAAGGCATTTACCAATAGAAAGATCTGAATTCAATAGAAAGGACTTAGAACTTCCCTTTCCTTCATTTTGAAGTCATGCAAGCTATTTCTGGTTAAAATTAAGTCTCATTATAGAGAATATGCCCTTGAAATTTTTGTTGAGGAAAATATAGGTATTATTCTAAAAGTCTATGTTGCTTAAGTTTAATGATGGAACAGGACAAAACAGAATCAGACCTCAACAGACTTGATATAAAATGATACAACTGTCCCCTAAATACAAAGAACAAACTCTACAAATTGAACAGGAAAAAAAAAAACATATCTGATGTAGAAAGTTTTACTTCATTTGATAAAATTACTGTTTTCAACATAGCTATGAATGAATTCTGCCTTCTATAACAGCTAAATAATTTTCCCAATCTAGTACAAATAAGCTATTTAGAAGACCACCATCAAGAAACCAAGAGATCAAGAATTTGTCTAAAAACAAATTCTGAAGGTTGTAAACTAGGAAAATGACAAAATGCAACCTGTTCTTCCAGACTCTTTTAAAAAGTACTCATGAGAAGAAACAAAAGATGATACATCCTCTGTCCTGCTGCTGGACGGATCTCAGTTACCTTTACTTTGCTGCTATCACCTGAAGGTAAAAGGAGAGAGAGAGAGAGAGAGAGAGAGAGAGAGAGAGAGAGAGAGAGAG